>NC_092805.1:164842546-165452866 GCF_040954645.1 Diabrotica undecimpunctata
TGTCATATGCAGTTGCCTCTTCTAAGTCTCTTGCCGCCATTGCTTCATCAATATCGTTGCGCCAACTTCTCCGTGGTCGTCCTCTCTTTCTTCTTTCAGGAGGGATCCATTCCAGTACTCTCCTAGGCCATCTGTACTCTGGCATTTTTTTAACATGTCCGAACCAGATTAATTGTTTTCTTTCTATGTCATCATTGATATTTCTCTCCATTTTCATTTCGTTTCTTATTTGTTCGTTTCTAACTCTCTCCAGTTTCGATCTACCGCAGCTTCGTCTCAGATAATCCATTTCTGTCGTCAAAAGTTTGTTTCTATTAGCTTTGGTGACGTCCCATACTTCCGAACCGTAAAGTGTAATACTTTGGACTATACTACCGTAAATGTGTTTTTTGGTTTCTCGTCGAATTGTTTTTTGCCAGAGAAGAGAGTTTAAGGCACGGGTCGCTGCTCTGCCCTTGTTTATTCTTTCCCTCATTTCGTCTGCGCTATTTCCCTTCTTGTTGAAAATGACCCCCAAATATTTGCAGGATTGCACGCCTTTGATTTTGTCGTCTTCCAAGACTAGGTCACATATTTCATCTGTTCCCACTGAGAGATATTCACATTTTGTCATATTCATGTTTAGACCTGCCACCTCATATTCTTCTTGCAGTTTTCTTACCATATAGCTAAGATCGTAGCTGTCTTCGGCAATTACTACCTGGTCATCCGCAAAGAAAAGTGTATATAGCTTGTTTTCTTCCACCGTTATTCCCATGTTTCTACATTTTTTTACCCATTTCACTAAGGATCTGTCCAAATAGATTTTAAATAAGGTGGGTGACAGACAGCAGCCTTGTCTTAGTCCTTTTGTTTCTCTATTTCTCTGCACTCGTTTTTCCATTGCAATTTTTAATGTGAAGATATTATCCATAGTGGAGCGTCCGGCCCTAAATCCCGCTTGTTCTTCGGGTTGTTTGTCTTTGATATCATTTTCTATCAGGTTTCGTAGTACTTTTGAGTATAGTCGGCCTATAGTAGCAATCACTGCGATCCCTCTATAGTTTTTAGGATCCATCTTTGTGCCTTTCTTGTGTATTGGAGAGATATACGATTGTCTCCATTCTTCTGGAACTTCTTCTCCGTTTAAGCATCTTTTGAATAATTTTCGGATCATCTCAAACAGTTTTGATGATCCATACCTAATCAACTCTGGATGTATTCCGCCTGGGCCTGGAGATTTTTTTAATTTCATTCCCTTAACTGCTTCATTCACTTGTTATATTGATATTTTGATTCTTCCTTCTACTTCCACTTGTTCATTTGTCTGTTTAAACCTTTCTCTTCTCTCTGTTAATAAGTTCTCAAAATGCTCTACCCATGTGTTCTCTGGTATTCTATTTATTATGACTTGGTTTTTTGTCGTTGTTCTCATCGTTTTTATAGTTCTCCAGGCTTCAGAGCTCTTTGTCCCTCCTATATGGTTGTCTAGGTATTGGCATTTTTGTTCCCATGTACTATTTTTCTTTTTAACCACTTCTCGTTTGACTTCTTTATTCAAGTTTTTATATTGTTGTTTTGTATGTTCGTCTCCCTGTTGTAATAACTGTAGATATACTTCCTTCTTTCTTTTTATCTTTTCTTCCACTTCTTTATCCCACCAATATGGTTTATCTACTCTTCGTACCTGTGGCCCTAAGGCTTCTAGCGCTGCGTCTTTCATGCAGTTTTTTATATCTTCGTATTCATCCGTCGTTGATCTGTGTGATTCCTGTAGTTTTTGTGTTAGTCTCCAGGAGTAAAGTAACTGTGTGCTCTCGTTATCTAGATTATCTAAGGTGTACGTAGTTCCCTCTATTTTTTCTCTGTGTTCTTTGTTGATGTCTGTGTGGTTCCTGTCTACGAATGGTGTATATATTTTTCCTATTATCAGGCAGTGGTCCGAGCCGCACTCTGCTCCTCTATTCACCTTTACGTCCTGTACTCTTAACTTAGTTTGTTGTCTTGTTATGAAATAATCTATTATCGATTTTAGACCTCTTGTGTGCTGATACCAAGTGTATTTATGTATGTTCTTGTGGGCGAAAAAACCATTCAAAATCTTTAACTCATATTGTTGGCATATATTTATGAGTCTTTCTCCGTTGTTGTTAACAGTTTCTTCTCCATGCATGCCTACCACTTTACTTTGAACTTGTTATCCTACTCTGGCATTCAGGTCTCCTCCGCATATAATCTCATGGCTGTTAGGAATTTCGTTCAGGATTTTTCTAAAGTCTTCTTCAAAAGCTTCCTTTTCTTGCACTGAGTAGTCATCATTTACGGCATATACCCCCAGAATTGTTATTTGTGTTCCTCTTAGGAGAATCGTCACTTTAATAAAACGTTCGTTGTATGCTTCCCAAGATTTAATATATTTTTCAAATTTCTTGTGTACAAATATTGATATCCCTGCTCTTGCTCTTTGATCCTTTCCCACTCCTGAGAAGAAATGTAGATAGTCTTTTAATTTTTCGCTTCCATTTCCTTTTTTCTTGGTCTCAGAAAATTTTAGTACGTTGTATTATTTAATTGTTTTGGTCCCCTCTTTAATTTATTATAATATCCAAATATCTGTAATTTGTTTGTTTTTGAATTAGATCGCGATATATAATATGTGTGAGTTACCACATTGATTTTTATGCCATAACCGTTCCAAGTAGTAGCTTTTAGAAGTAGTCACTGTATGTGTTCTGCTATTCCTGCAAATAATACAGTATCATATACGTAGCGAATATTATTTGTAACCTGTCCGTCGACTATTCTTCCTTTACTTGCTCAAAAAAACATTTTATGTCAAATATTTTCACCATAAACACCAAATAATTTGGTAATAGAATACAACTTAGATATCTTATCTTCCACTACGTTAAGTTTAATCTTTCTTTGTCTTAGTTTATTCTAATTGCTTTTATATATATATATATATATATATATATATATATATATATATATTTAATTATTACCTAGAGAATTTTTTAGTTATAAAGGAACAGACAAACCTTATTGAAACATTGTCGTTTTCCATCTGTCCTTCCATCTATTTCTGCAATAATTCTTACTTGCAGTACATACATTCTTTCTAATATACGGAAGAACGCTAGTTAATTTAGGTCTTCTCCTTCTTCTCATATTTTTATTCCTTTCCTTTTTGTTGAAGATAGTACTAGAAGATTGAAACTGAGTACACCTATGTTCCTCTTAAAGATGATCAAAGTTCATCTGAAGATGAACTAGACGAAACTGCAGTAAATTTGCTCAAAGTAATAATAAATTGGAGTTCTTCTTCTTCTACTTCCCTAGTTTCCACCTTTCTTTGTCCTATTTTATCCAGTTTGTTTTCAAATATTTGTTTTTCTAATTTCTTATTTTTTTTTATTAACATAACAATTATACATTAAAATCGTAAATAATACGCCCGCCTATGTATTTCATCTCTTTAGGAGGGTATCGGTGAATATATCAACACAAAGCAGTATATAATGTAGAGCTTAGATGGCGCTGGATGAGTTCCAGATGTGGCGCGTTTCTATCATGTTTGCCCAGTTATCGACAAATATTCGAATTGAACCTGATCAAATAATTAAATGACTTGAATATATGTTTTAAATGCTTCGCATTCGAAAAAAAAAATAAATAAACAGAGGATAAATGAAACGAGGTAGGAAAAGTGATTTGGATTTTACCCGTTTCGTCACCTTTATTGTTTGAACAATAATGAAATCAATCTGAAATTGACTTGTTCATTATTTTTCACGTTAGGCAAGTGAATTTTCGATATGTTACTGATGGGATTACGTGCATTAGCATTTTTCTGTTTAGTCTGATAAACCGAATTGAACTTGAACAGTCCCTTGGTAATATTTATACGGTTCAAATAGAGTGTCCCTTATCTAATTTGGTAGGATTTATATAAACAATAAAGTTTTTTTTTGTTAGATTATAAGGACCTTTAATACATTCTAGATATTTATAATCTGATATAAACCTTGGATTTTTTTTAATTTAGTTTAAGTGCCTAAACAACTAAGGTACTAAGGCTATTGGCACGACACAGTTGATTTTTTCACAAGAAACTACACAATAGGTGTTAAATTTTGTTAAAAAGATTAGTGTCTTTGGGGAACTGTATTGTGGCACTTTGGTGTATTCACTTGAATAGTTTAGAATATCTGAAAGTGATGTCTTCAAGTTATTTTTGGGTGTTGCTGGTGTACTGTTGGCAGTTCATTGACAAGAGAGGATTTGGACGCAAAATAGGATCTCTTATTTTTAAATTTTTCTTTCAATTAACTATCACAGATAACTTTGTCGTCTATAATAAGATTATGATGATGATGGTAGTATGAATTGAAACTTGATTGTAACAAATTTATATTATATTTCCGGAGGCATATAAGTGATTACATATGAGTTCGTATATTGATTTCTGATTCAGTGACAGTAGGTGGGTTATGTTTACTAGAAGTTGCAATTTACTTTTGACCAGGTTCTTATAAAAAGTAGCTGAGAGTACTTCATTTTTAATACATCCAAACAGGTTGTGAATAATATCACACTCAGAAATATTATCGTATGGGCACTTTCCTGATTCTATGTTTAATCTTGCCAGGTGAGCAAAAACAGCACCGTGATTCATTTTTTATCTTGTGATAGTTGCTTCTGATCCTTTGGATATATTATAATGGAATATATGTGGTCATTTTGTTAGGGATGGTAAAGTAGAATGGATCTTGTAATAATGATTATTTGATGTGTTCGCCCATATTTTGCACCTGTGTTGCGACTTAAAATTTATATAATAAGACTAGGAACCCTATTACTAGATTTGCGATCCTGTATATGCTTTATTTTGTCCCAGACGTGACTTGGGCAGGTATGAATTGTTAAGGATGAGACGTGATTTTGCCAACAGGTCTTGTGGCTTTGTCTGATGATACATTTGGCTTTTAAGTTTTTTGTGAAGGATAAGATTGGCAGGAGTATTAGTGTGGCACAATTTGTTGAGAGCGGATTTGGATTTACGGATAGCTTTTTTGCATGCCGAATTCCACCAAGGAACCGTGTTGCGGGTGAGAGATATTTTTTTACCAACGTGCTTGTCAGCCGTTAAAATGATACAGTCGGTTATTTGTTTGAGGGCAATGTGGGTATCTAAATCAAAAGTTTGAGTGTAGATAATGTTTTCCGTTTTAATTGTATATCTTGGCCAGTCAGCAAATTTTAGATTCCAGTAATTGCAGCTAGGATATTTCTGATTAGAGTATGAAGAAATATAAAAAGTATGAATCGAAAATTATTTGAGGAATATGCTAAATGGGGGCTTACTGTAAACATAAGCAAAACAGAATATTTAAAAATTGGAGGAAATACCACAGATCTGAGGCTTGAAAACGCAGTCATAAAAGGCTGCAACCAGTATAAATATCTAGAAAGCATCATATCAGCAGATGGCAGAGTTAAGATAGATGTACAAAACCGAATAACCCAAGGGAAAAAATGCATCCGAATACTAAATTCATTACTGTGGTCTAATAAAATAAAGATGCATACCAAACTTCGCGTATACAGAGCAATTGTAGAACCAATTACCACATATGGTGCCGAATGTTGGACGATGACAAAGAATGAACGAGATAAAGTAGACGTTGTGGAAATGGATTATCTTAGAAGGTCATGTCGAGTATCGAGAATGGAAAGAATTAGGAATGAGGAAATACGAAACCGTACAGGAATTAGAGATACTCTTTCAGATAGAATACAAGGAAGGCAATTACAATGGTATGATCACGTGATGAGAATGGAGGAGGAGCGGTGGCCAAAGAAAGCCTTAATGTATGTTCCGCCAGAAAGAAGGAAAAGGGGAAGACCACCAAATTCCTGGAGAAGAGAAATTACAAAAACAATGCAATCTAGAGGCTTAGAAGAGGGAGATTGGAGAGATAGGAAAAGATGGAGGCTGAAATGCGGGAAGCGGCAATCGCCGTAGGACCCCCGTTATATGATGATGATGAGTATGAAGAGAATATATTGGAAAAATGATTACTATCGTGCAGATCATCGCAAGTGTCAGCAAAGAAAGGGTGCTGATTTAGGGTAGCAGATGCTAAGATCTACAGCGGAAAAGTATTGGATAAGTTAAAGTGTGTATGTGTGGACGTGTTTGACAGACAAGAACCAGATATATTTAAAACGTTTTTAACAATTTTACCTCTTCCAAATGTACGGCTGGATCCCTACATAGTACTATGAGCAATAAAGTCGCCCATAAGTATAAATGGTTGGGCAAACTAAAAAATTAGATCAACCAATTCTTCTTCTTTTAGTTTATAGTCTGTAATACTACTTACTACTTATCAAATAGTAAATTTGGTTGGACACCATACAGTAATTGCTACAGCTTCAATATTAATGATAAAAGGAAGGAGAGAAAAGTATATATTGCTTAAAGAAAATATCGGTGCAGCACCTCTAACTCTAGAACAGTTAGTACGTATGGGATAAACCTTTTAAACTACAATACATAACACAATACAATACTTTTGTACTACAATACTGTGACTACAATAAATAATTTTAAAATTAGTCTCATGACAACAGATAAAGTGAGGATTGTAGATTAAAAGAAGTTTTTGTATTCTTTCTATGCGAAGATAGAATCCATCGCAGTTCCATTGGAGAATGGTGAATGCTGTATTTATAAGAAAAAATTAAATGATGAAGTTGAATTAATGAGATATTAAGGAGAAGTCAGTGAAGTAGCATTCGTCGATAGTAAGATCTCCAGAAAATGTTAAGAGTCGGGATCCAGTTTGTATTTAATTTTGTCCTGAAGACGAGTTAAACGATTGTTGAAGAAACGTTTATAAGAAGCGTTATAGAGCTTATTTAAATCTTGTAGAGGAAAAAAATATATGTAGTGAATTTGTACACTTTCACTAAAGGGTCAGAATTTCCGAAATTGTTCGCAAGAAATGCAATAAGTTGCATTTCTTTAATGAAGAAGGAGGTATGTCAGCTTCATCATATAAATTATTAATTATAGGGCGAGTTATGTTAATTTTCCAGGTCTTGTGATTTGGATTTTTAAGTTTTATTTTTGGAACCTGTTTCTGAATATTTTGTGACGAAATGGCTTTAGGGGGCTAGAGTATTGGGTTTGTGAAAACTAAGGATTTCTCGTAAGATATGAAGCGGAATTTCCAGGTACCCCCTATTATTGGAGTGTGATCTATTGTCACCAGGTTTTGGTGACTGTGCAGAAATAGAGATGGTAGAAAGGTTCTGAGAAAGTCAGTCTGAAAAAGCAGTAAAACTTTGCACATAAGAAGTGCAGAAATTACTGCACGAAAAGTTTTCTATTAAAAGATTGAAATAGTTTTTTCATAGTTTTTTTCTCCTTGACCAACATCCTCATTTACAGTGAGCATTTAATCTCACTCACATTGTATATATATATATATATATATATATATATATATATATATATATATATATATATATATGATGCTAGTGAACGTCCAAAGTATTAGTGTTCAAAAAGCTTGTGGACTTACTTAAGATATTAAAAACTTTCCTGTAGCAAAGGGACATCAATTTTTCCAATGTGTTTCTCCTACGTCCTCTTTGAAAATGTCTTTTTAAAGATATGTAATTTTTTGTATTGAAGAAGGTCTTAGATATTCCGTGTTCTTAGATGTATTTTATTTCGAAGGTTAAAATAATTTTTTCCAGTCACAGACGATGTCTGAGCTGCTTGCCTGATGCTGAGCCTTGACCAAATCCTTGGTCCCTCCTCCTTTGACGCCGATTTCTCAATCCCTATCACCAACTCATCCACTGGCAGTCATTGGTCAGTAAATGGGGGATTTATTATATAAAGGAACTCGGTCTCCATCCGCGTTAGCTAACACCGACTGATCGAACATCTGATCAGGGTCTAGACAGATAGTTGCCGAAGACAGCCAAACAGGAAAGTAGGTACGAGGCAAAAAACAAGTACTTACCTACAGAAAAAGAAGACAAGTCCATGACAGAAATAACCAGGTTTCAAAGAGGATGCGGTCCAAGCAGTAGATGGTGCAGAAGCGGTACATCAAGAAAAAAGGCTAAAATATCTTAAGTTGAAGTATCTTAAATTTAAATTTTAATAAGGCAATAAACGTTTTTACTTTTATTTTTATTCTATCCGTCTTAAGTCATCCATTTGGATGTTACTACGTGCAGGTGCAGATTTGGATTTTCCCTTAATCGAGGTAAAGACCTTTTTACATCGCATTTGGCCTATCCGGTAAGAACAAGATGTCATAAACATATAAATGTACATTACACTACACTACAAATGGACAAACAAACACTTTAAAATTATTTAAGAAAGGCTACATTACTTGAAGAAGCCGGAGACAGAATGGCTCCTGATCAGATAAAAGGCATATATCGAGCACAGTTTAATTTAATCTTGCCCAAGTACTTTCGATCCCTAGATCATCTTCAGAGGCATTTCGTCAATTGTGGCCTATCCGGCAAGAACAAGATGTCATAAACATATAAATGTACATTACACTACACTACAAATGGACAAACAAACACTTTAAAATTATTTAAGAAAGGCTACATTACTTGAAGAAGCCGGAGACAGAATGGCTCCGGCTTCTTCAAGTAATGTAGCCTTTCTTAAATAATTTTAAAGTGTTTGTTTGTCCATTTGTAGTGTAGTGTAATGTACATTTATATGTTTATGACATCTTGTTCTTACCGGATAGGCCACAATTGACGAAATGCCCCTGAAGATGATCTAGGGATCGAAAGTACTTGGGCAAGATTAAATTAAATTGTGCTCGATATATGCCTTTTATCTGATCAAAGTTTAATTATAAATTGTTTGAAAATTTGTAAGTAAGTAGGCTTCGATTGTATTCGTTATAAAATTAGTTATATATTATAAAAACAATGATCTCTGTGCAAAAATAATTTAACCAAGTTAATTAATATAAACGTGTTTTAGCTTTGAATATTTGTGATATAATCTAGATATTCAATACATAACACCTTACATCAAGTTTAATAACCTCAAGGGTCTTTACCGCCCACAACCCGTCACCCTTTGTTGAATTACGGATAATATTATCTATCGTTATCGGTCAATCTGGGTTTTCTGCAAACATATCATATTCCTCTTATTATTGGCCTCCACCTCGATATGGCAAAAAGGGAATCGCGGAAGAGATGAGTGATTGACTCTTTAAGAGATTGCTTTTTCTTCATCGGTCAGTAGCGGCACTTTTAATTTAAAAATTATTTTAAACTAATGTGTGGCATATCGGCTCTAAGAAAAAGTTTTACCTGCTTTTATCTACTATGAGGCAGGTGAAGAACTATAATTTTATTATGAATAAACGTCAAATTATTTTAACAAATAAGTTGAAAATTACTCAAAAATAATTTTTAAGTCTTTTATTTAGAAGCATTCCATAAAAGAAAAGAGTTACATTTGTTTAAAAGAATTCAGTTTTACATTCTTATGGTACCTATCGCTTACGATTTTAGACACTAATATGGCAGTTTTGCTGACCTAAAAAGTAAGGTAGTGGTCAAGTTAACCACATAGATATAAATGATACTAAAAGACTGAGCGCTGCAATATAGACGAGTTCCTCCAGTGCGACCAAGAAAAGTGACACAAAGCAGTCTCTTCATCTCTTTCTAATGTTGCAAGTTTACTATGTACGTGACCTAAATGACCAACGGGAAGGTTACGTGGTCACGATAAACTCAATCCAGTAGAAAGAAATACAGGGACTGCTTTGAGTTAGTTTTCTCTGTCGCACTGCTGGAATTGGATTATATTGAAGCTCTCAGTCTAGGTATTATATGTCTATGGTTAAACCGTTTTCATAGCTTATGGTCCAACGTGTCATATCATTGTTAATTGTACATTATGTGGCCCATATATTCCAGTTTGCGACCTTATATTGTTATCACTAGTAAAAGCATTTTACTTATTTTGTGTAGAACTTCTTCATTGGTAACTTTGTGTATCAAGGGTATCCTTAACATGTATCCAAGGCACCACATTTCAAATGGTTTTAGTCTCTTCAGTGATTTTGTTCATCATGCTACATAATACTACGCCATCTTTAAGAAGATCTTCGAATTCTCCTTTGGAAACTGGTTCACCTTTCGGCTTCGACATCCTTGTTACGTTTCTAATGACTGTACAGATAATGACAGAATTAGAACTTTATATACTAACTACTTTTATCATGGTTTTACTAACTGGTGTGTCAAAAACTATAACTATAACCGTATATATTTGTAAAACCTTGTAAAAACAAGGTTTTACGAAAATCCGTTAACGGAATTATTCCACAAGATGTTTCAAAGTTAGGATAAAAAACCACCTTTCGATTACCCCCGTATAATAAGTCAAATACAAAATTTTATTAAAAAACTTACTGTACTAAATTAAAATTTATAAATTTTTACATAGTGTGCTAAAAAAATTCATCAAAATATGGCCAAAAATAAAAAAAATTATAAATACTTTGAATTTGACCAAAATTTTCTCCGTTTCGCTTTTTTGCATCTGAGTGTATAATATTTGTATATATCTTACGATTGGGAAAAGGATCTCTATTATTCAATTAGTTGAAAAATACTTCTTATAATGTTAACACTAAAATTTCTAGTAAGGTTCTTAATAATAAACGACTGTTTTTTCATTTACACGGAATTTTTCTACTTACACAGAACACACATAAAAGTTTTCCCATTTGAAAATAAAAACTTTTACATTTAACCCCATTGACGTGACACTGGGATCGATTACTATACCTTACAATATTCTATAAACGCTGACTAAGCAGTTATTGAAGCTTCTTTCACTTCAGCTGCCGTTTAGGGACCAGCAGCAGAGAGTTTTTATGTCACAAAATACCTACCAATCATCGAAAGGACGATGGTGTCACGTAGATAAATTTATCAAGATATAAATGAATTTTTTCGGGAAATATTTTATACGTAATGCAGTAAAATAGCATTAACCTAATTGTATAGAAAATATATAAAGTTTCAAATTAAAGAGAGAATATTTTAGTAATTTAATATAATGAACTAACGAATAGATATAACTCATCAATACCATTACAATAAAAGTTTGTTTTTACTAAACACCAGCAATCATGAAATACAGTATTTATTACTTTAAAACCCTAAATGGTAATGATATTGGTAATGTTTATTTTAGCTGCCAACCAGCACAATCAAAACTACTGAAAATAAATCCACCCAAATACAATATTGATGTACTGCAAAACGACTCAATTTAACTGCAAATCATTTTAAAATAAGATACGGCTTATCCAAAAAGTAACAAACCTGATCTACTCTTCAGCCCATAATACCTTCCAAGAAATAATAAATAAAGTCAATGAAGCAGCTTATGAAGCACTCGGCACGATCCACAGGAACAAAAAGGATTCTCCATTGTGGTAAACAAATGACATCGCTAATGCAGTACACAACAAGAAACAAGCATATCAGAAGTGGCAGCAAACAAACGGCCCTAAGGATAGACGAACATACGCAAGATCAAACAGAGAAGTAAAAAACCTAGCAACTAAAGTAAAAAATGTTTCCTGGGAAATTAAACGCAAAGAGCTCAACAAATATAGAGGGTCAAGATCAAGAAAAGCATGGAAAACGGTAAAAAACCCGAGAACAAACAGGAAAGAAGTGAGTAAAATAGATTTGATAGAAGAAAGATCTTGGATCGAACATTATTCACAACTTCTGACTGAAAGAAGACGGCAATTCACGAACACGATTACAACAACATATGAAGTGGAATACGATAAAGACGATGAAATAACAGAACAGGAAGTTGAAGATGCAATAGGAAGTCTAAAAAATCGAAAAGCATGCGAACAAATTATTAAAACACAGCCCACAAGTATTGCGGGAATTACTGGCGTATATCTTCACCTTATTCCATAAAGGAAATTACTTCTTACCAGGGTGGATAAAAGCACATATTAAAAACATCCATAAAAAAGGAGGTAGAAAGAATTGTTCAAACCACAGATTTTCAAGACTCTATGGAAAAATAATAAAATAGAAAAAGAGATAACAGATGTAGAAGAAAAAATGGCTTTCGTGTAGGCAGATCCTCTATAGACAGCATATTTTATCTAAAGCAGGTTATTAAGAAGAGATTAGCTCACAACCTGTCAACTCATGTAGTCTTTATAGATCTGACAAAGGAATACGATAGTGTACCACTTTCAATGCTCTTGGTAGCAATGGAAAAACAAGGAACAAATAAAAAAATATAAAAGCAGTACAATAGCTTTACAAATATATGATGGTAGACATTAAAACTGAAAACAAATTAACTAGAGAAATTTGTATTAGCAAGGGTATAAAGCGGGGCTGCTGCATATCACCTACACTTTTATCTGAAATATATCTGAATGAGGCGCTCTCAGTGTCGAGAAGAAAATACTGCAAATAGTGACATTCCAATCGAAGACGAGAGATTGTACACGATACACTTTGCTGACGACCAAGTCATTCTAGCTAAAAACGAGAGCGATATAGCGTATATGCTTAGAAAACTGAAAGAGTACACAAAGTGGGGCCTTACAATTAATATACAAAAAACCAAGTATGTATTTAGTTACAGAAGAAAAATCAGAAAGCCTACAAATTGAAATGGGAACTATAAAATCAACTGAAACCTTTAAATTCTTGGGCGTTCAAATAACATCAAAAGCAGGGAGTAACGAAGAAATACATTGTAGGATCGGCCAAGCAAGATCGGCTACTAGACAGCTACATGGACTATTGTAGAATAACAAAATAACAAAAGAAGAATTTATAAAACAATTATAGGAAGTATTGGGTTGTACGGCAACGAACTTTGGGAAATCAATAAAAAAAACAAATCAAAAATTAAGGCAATGGAAATAGACTATTGGAGACGATGTTGCCGGCATACTAGACTTGATAGGGTGACGAACGTAGACATTAGAAGAGAAATAGAAATTGACCTAGACAAAATAGATACTATCGAAGCCAAAAGACTGAACTGGTATGGATACCTACAGATAATGCCTGACAATAAATGGCCAAAACAGATAGAAAAATGGACTCCGCCCACTCAAAGAAAACGAGAAGAATAATAACGGTTTTCTACTCAAAATCAAAAAATTCCTACTTACAACACCTACAAGAAAAATGTATTACAAACCATTTAGCAGAATGTAGCAGGCTTTGATTGTCAATCCTAAAAGTAGAAATCAACGACAAGAATATACCAACACTAGCGGAATAATGGGAAGTATGAAAAATATCAACATCTACAATCTTATACACAGTAGATATGCCACGCAATAGAAAAACACAAATCTACGTTGCACAGCTTACATTACACAACCAAAAGTATGATATAATATAGCTATGATATAGCTACATAAAGCTTCTTCGTCCTTCTTTTATGTAGGCTTTAAAGCTTATTTCTTCTTCAATACCAAGCCATATTAGCCTAATCAATTGTTTAAATTATCTCACCATGTTTTTCTTGGTCTGCCAATACTTTTTCGTCCATTTGGTGACTTATCTCATGCTATTAGTGTTATCCTATCCTCTGCCATTCTACTAATATGTTAGTTCCACTCCCGTTTCCGTTTTGTCACCCATCCATTTATGTCTTCTAGATTGCATGCTCTTCTATTTTCGCTTCTCTCCCTATTCAACAGACTTTTCCCTGATATTCGTCGAAGTATTTTTATCTCTGTTGTTTCTAGTATCATAAAATCATCAGTATATATGAAAGGGTCCCTCTCAAAACTGTGGAGGCTCATTAAGAGAGTAGTACTGAATAAAGAGCTTTAAGTGAAAAGGGGGAAGCAAATAGATCTGTAAAGATCACAGTCTGTCAAACCAAGAGCGGCTTTAGTTTCTAATGTGTAATCTGTAGTCGTATATCGCGCTTCAGTTTTTTGTTTGTACTCTTTACATGAGCATTGTTTTATCATCTACACATCCTATACAGTATGTTTGATATCTTTTAATAAAGAGTCTAGTCTAGAGCTAGTTGGCTATTATAGTAGTTAACCATGTATAAAACTAAACCTATACTTTTTATTTTGAATATAGTGGAAAAAAATTAAGCAACCTCGAAGTAGTACTTCTGGTAAAAACTACTAGTCAGAATAATAAATATCATGCATTTTTTTTATTAAATAAATCCAATACCTGCCTCATTTTAAAAATGCGACGCTTACAACTTTCTACGTTTATAAAATGTTCTTTTTTATTATTTTGATTATTTAGTTTATTAACCGTGTAAAATAATCTTGTAACATTGTCTTCTCTTTTCACTGCTATGTGGAATTTAATTTCAGGAAGTAGTTTCAATTACTCAGAAAATAAAAACGTTATTTTCTACCTTTCCGTAAAACCACCTACTCAATATGGTTCCGGAATAATATCTTTTGAAATTATTAGGCGTTATTTTCTTAAGTACCCCATCAAAATATAATAGATTTCCTGAGATAATGAGATAGGCCGTTCATAGACTTGAACTGAACCGAAGTGAAATGGCTTCGGATGGCTCATAAAAATGTATCACAAAGTAAACTTCTGGATGCTGTGATTTTATTATAAAGAAATTATTCGAAGGTAACGCACGAAGGTGATAAAATAAAAATTGGGTAATGTATTATTTGATTTATGATAGGTATCTAAATCTCTTTCTTTTATTTACTATTTTTATTTGGAATAAGCCATGATTTTATTTTAAAATAAGTTTATATTGTCATTTCGATTTCCACTCCAGAAATCGATCTCAAAATACAAAACATAAATAAATAAAACTAATTTTAAAGCAGATAACTTTAAAATAATATTTTCAATATTTTAGTTGTGTTGCGTACGTACAGTCACATAACATTGCTCCCTTCTTTCAGGCTCTTCTCACAGAACATAGACCAGGTCGGTCCAGTTCATAAGGACATAGACTCTCTATCTAGGTGGACGACCTTCGGCATACTTTGTGACCTTAGTTGCACCCTATATACAAGGCCATTTGTCTTCTTAGTAGCCAGGTACGGTTCCTCCTAGGCCGCTCTAATTTAAGACTAAGACCTTTCCTTTTGGTTGGTTGGTAGAGTTAAACTGCACCGTCTTTCTTAATGCTAACGGGAGTGGATTTCTGATCAAATCTAACCTTCATCCGGTCACTGATGAGTGAAATCGTGGACCTTAACCAGTCGATCTTTTAGGCCGCTGACATACTCAGGGAGTGTCTCTTGCCCGCCTTTCCGTCTAGTACATTGCCACGTAGGAGATTGATGGAAAGCTTCATCTCTCAACCAGTCAATAACATTGCTGAAGTGTAACCAGTTGCTTTACATTGGGAGCTTCGGTAGGCTAGCAGAAACAGAGGCACCAGGTAGTGGTCCGGTTATATATTTCTACCATACCGTCGGACTGAGATAGAAGCGGTGTAGTTCTGGTCTTATTTATCCCCAGCAAAGCCATCATGTTCTTCCAAACTTCCTATTCGAAGATTCTTCTTAATCAGAATGAAGCAAAAATGAAACCCCATGTCTGGAAACGACATTCTCAACTAGTGCCTCACCAACTGTGATTGCTTTTTGGTTGGTTAGTGCAACTACTTCTGACCATTTCGAAAAATAGTTTATAACAACCATCAAATACCTTGATGGTGCATACTCAACAACATTACATGATGTTGTCACTGAAAATGGTCCCAGAATGTCAACAGCAACTCGTTCCTATGGAGTCACAGTGATTGTTGGAGTTTGTCTCGTTTTGGGTCCCTTCTTGGATGCACACAAGTCACATCGTTTGCACCACTTTTCCACATCTTGTTGCTAATTTACCCAATAATAATTTTCACTGACTCTGGCCAGAATTCTGCAAGTACGTTCTTAACACATGACTTTGGGAAAACAACTTGGAGCACTGTTCTTGTTCCATCTGGATTCTCCAATTTACGAGTGATGACGTTATCTCGTAGATACAAGGAGTCCCACTAAAGCCAATAGTCCTTCACTGCTTGCACATATTTGGCAATTTCTTGCCACTGTGACCTTGCTCCATTGTACAGCCACGCACGGACTATTTTTAGATCTGGATCTTTTTTCTGTTCAGCCTGGAGGTTTTCTTTGGCTAGAGCTTCTTTCTTACTTCCGTCATCTAGGGTTTGTAACTGTAGAATCTGTCCTTCTAATTTTTCTGGGCGTTCGCAGAATCGATAATTCCTCTCTTTGCATGGTCTTCTCGAGAGGCCGTTGAAATTTCAATGGCTTATTCCCGTGTGGTGGTGAGTTTCAAAATCATAGGTCTATAGTTTCTCCAAACATCGCAAGGCGAAATGGTCGGATCTTATCAAGAATTTTCTGCCATAGAGGAACAAATGGTAGTGTTTTACTACTTTAACGACCGCCAATAACTCGTTACTGGTGACACAGTAGTTTCTTTTCAGTTTTCCTCTAGTTTTACCGAAATATCCTATGACATGTTCCTAATCCCCTTGTACTTAGGAAAGCATCGCACCGATACCATTTTGAGAAGCATCCGTATCAAACACAATAAGAACCTGTTCTTTCGGATATGCCAGGATTAAAGCCGTCGTCAATTTATGCTTTAGTGTGGTGAAAGCAAGCTGGCAGTCTGGTGTTCAGTCAAATGGCAGCTTCTTCTCGGTCAGATTATGGAGAAGTTTGGCAATCTTTCCAAAATATTTCACGAAGTGACGATAGTAATTGCAAATGCCAAGGAAGCTGTGGACATCGTTTTTGTTTCTTGGTGTGGGCAAAGTATACCCGAAACACGTTGTTATGGTTACTTTGATTTATGATACCGGAGCAAAGTAATCCCGAAACACATTATTGGGCCTACTTTGCTCTGAAGTAAAGTAACCCCAAAATATGTGTGAATTTTTTTATTTATCAGCTGTTGAGTAAATTTTTATGAATACTGACAATTTAAAATATTCATTTGTTCAAATATGAATAAAATCAATGTATAAGAAAGTAATCTTATGTTTTGATTCAGACATGCCCAGAAACTATATTAGAAGCCTGGTCAAGAAAATATGCATAGTACACTGCAAAGAAATTGCAAGAGTGCATAAAAACAGGAGAAATTTCACACCGAAAAGCGGAGAAGTCAGATCAAGACGAACAATTTTAAGCAAACTTAAAGGAAGATACCTAAGAAAACCTGGAAAACCTTATATTTTCTTTATAAGAAGAAGAAGGTTTTGTTTAGTGTATTGTTGCTTTGGAACAGTTTGGCTTTCCCGTAGATATAACAAAATTGCGTCACATTATTGATTATTTAGACAAATGTGGTAGGGAAGTTAAGATTTTTTTAGAATTTGCCTGGTCTAGAATAGGCTAATTCGTTTATTACCAGACATACAGGTATATAGCGATGCTTCGCTGAATGTCAAGCTTATGAGAGCTGTAGTAAATGAGACAATGATAAGGAGCTCTTTTGAAAATTTAGCGACCAAAATATTAGATGTACCTTTAAGCAACATATGGAATTTTGACGAACAAACCTTACAGATGATCCAGAAAAAAAGAGAATCCTGAATTAATTTAAAATGCATCAAAGACATCCATTCTGCAGGAAAAGCAGCTGGACAACTGTTGCCTCCATATATTGTTTATCGAGTTAGCAAGATTAGGACCACTTGGACGAAAAATTAGCCAAAAGGATATTGCTATAACACTAGTTCTTCTGGTTGGTTTAATAGCAATATATTTACTGATTGTCTGGAGCTTTAAATGATACCTTATCTAAGAAAATTAGAAGGAACGAAAATCCTAATATGCGATAGCATGGAAAAAAGTGTTGTCGGACCGGAAAAATTCCGAAGAAGGCAGTCAAAATACAAATATTCAGAAACAGAATTTCTTATCACTGTTGGCAAAATTGATGAAAATTACTTCATCAACCATCAAAAACAATTTGATATCCGGTTCGCAAATATACGATATTCCCTTTGAATGTTGAGGAAGTTATAACTCACTTACCCCAAAATTCTAACAATACAGATGTTGTAAAATCTGCGTTTTTTTTAATACTTAAAATTAGAAGATCTTTGTCAACAAATACTACAAGTAATCGAAGAAAGAAAATCAACATTCCTCCTGGAAAAAAAGTGTACATTAATAAATCAATTGAGGAACCTACGGCCTCCACTGCAGCAGACGAGCAGCTACCAGGATCTTCCACTTTTAGGGGAAAGGACACACTTAATTTAAATGATAGTTCATCAAACGATGTTAACGTAAATGAATTTGAAAAAAATCAAGAGAAAAAAACAAAGTTAACAAATTTGGTAGAAGACAAATACTATCAAACAAATAATGTTCATTTTGATAAGGTTCTAAGAGAAGTTGGGTGTTTTGTGGTCTTTTCTTTTGAGTGACAGTTATATCATAGACAAATTGTTTCATTTAACACTTATGAAGTTACAATCAATCGTTAAAAATGTGGAAGTGGCCTCCAAAGAAAGATTAATTTACATTCTCTTCGTCCGATGTTCTTGGATCCATTAAAACTTCCAAACAAGTTACAAAAAGGGATATCTTTTCTATGCCTGAGCTGACATCAAAGAATATAGACGTTGACTAAGCGTCTATATTCTTTGCTAACATGTTGATACAGTGACTAAATGTGCAAGTGTACATTTTTGGTACCAGGCTACTTTCAATATACATATATTTGTTTCTAAAACCTTACAATACAATATTTTTTATTGAATATTTACCATCCTAGTTTTTATAAGGTACAACTGGTTACATTTTATGAGGTACCTATTTGTTTTTTTTGTAATTTATTAAAATAATTCAAAATATGTTTTAGTTTTCTGTAATAAATTCTGAAAAAACATTATTGTCCTTTTTTTTATTTATTTTGTGCTATGGGAAAAATTAAACAAAATGTGTGCTTAACTTTGCACCAGCGACTAGCGATAGTGAAAACTAGCGATAAGACGTTATATTACCTAGTGAGGCAAAGTAACTTTTGGCTATGGGAGACTTTACTCGACATCTCAAAGTAAAGTATTCTTTACATGTAGGATTCCAGTAAATAAGATATCTCTCAATTTTATAAATATTTTATTGAAAATGTTTTAGAGACATTTTAATACAGAGCCCAGAGTAACTCTGGTTTACGGTACATAAAATAATTAATAAATAAGAAATGGCATTTGTCGCAATGTGCACAATAACAATAAAAATGCTTTAAAAGTTTGGTGCTACTTTTTCTTTATAATAAACAACTTTTTCTACTGAGAATCAGAAATAGTGTAATAATTGGAAAGTATCGTTTTTATTAGATTACCGAGAATTAAAAAAGAGCAAACGTCGTAGCGTAATTTTTACCAGCCTACTTGATTCACTGCGTACATATCTTCTGGCGATTTTCCCCACAAGAAACAAAACCTTTTTGCGTTACCTTTCGTCAAAAAAAGTCGTGTAAGACCTTGCCAGTGTCGCAAAGTCCATCTGTCACGTCACGCCTTATTTAACGGCTTTTCCTTCGTTAGTAAAAGATGCCGAAAAGAGTCGATGAAAAAAATCCGTCGGAATATTCGTCTTTATTACTTTAATTACGTTCCTTAATTTTAAGCTGGATCATTATTTTGTGGATTCGGTACTTCTTTTTTGTGCCAAGGGCGTAGCTTCTACTAAATTACTGCTTAATAGTAGCTTTTTGTTATTAAAGACTTTAAGTTAAACCAAGGGGCAATTAATAAGAATAAAGAGTGGTAATATTTGATGACTAAGGCCAATAAATAAGAGCTATTTTAAAGGTAGTAGTTGTATTAAGTTAGTTTAGTCACCGTTTTGAATGAGATGGTTTCAATGACATATACGATGTGAATTGACATTGTCAATATAGTTTGTTTATAATTCTACTTTTTTTTCCTGTTTTTTTGGCCTTCGTTTGGAACCTTTAGCCACGTAATTACATATAAATATTATTATTCATTCATACGGGATTGTACAGGGAGGTCACTTTTCACGCGCAAGTGTTCATCATACCGACTTTTTTATAACACGTAAGACATACACCACGATTAGATTAATGGACAACATCTAAGTACACATACAAAGGAAATATTCATTCAAACGATAAATTTTTCGTTCACACCATTGATTTGCAGGAATATCATAATTAGTTTAAAACATTTGGCCATCTGTGAAGAATATAGTATGTGGACTAGATTTGAAGAAACTCCGATTTCGTGTAGATGCTTTGGAAAACATTTAATTTTAGCATAGTCGGCACTGCATTTCTACTAACTGAAACATCTTTGAAAATTTGGTTCATATCTACTGTTGTTTGTAATGTAAACAAAGGGCATAGCCGTGTATGAATGTCAAAATCGCCTCAGCGGAAACTTGACTATGATATAGACCAGACCACTTGGTATAGACCAGATAATACTAGATTTATTCCTCTATATATTGATAGATAGCGGGCAGTTGGTCATTTTAGCGCCAATGTCTTCTTCTTTAGCCTTCATTTATCCATTGTTGGATATAGGCCTCCTCCAATTGCTTCCACGCTTCCCTATCTTTTGCAATTCTCATCCACTGCTTTCCAGCTACAGCTGTTATATTATCTACTCATATCTTTTTGGGTCTTCTCACGTTTCTTTTTGTTTTTCGAGGTCTCCAGAATATCACTTTATAAGACCATCTGTTGGTGTCATGTCTTGCTACATGTGCTACCCATTGCCATCTCAATGTCGCTATTTTTCCCATGATGTCGGTTACTTTAGTTCTTCGACGTATTTCGGTGTTAGGAATTTTGTCTCTGAGGCTTAAATTTAACATGGCCCTCTCCATGGCCCGTTGAGTTACTCTTAATTGTTCTGTCATTTTTTTTGTTATTGCCATAGTTTCCAATCCATAAGTTGCAACTAGTAGTATACAAGTGTCATAGGTTTTTCGTTTTAAGTGTATTGGGATTTTTCTGTCTTTAAAATGAAGCTTAACTTACCAAAAGCAGGCCATGACAATTGTGTCCTTTTTTTAAATTTCTAGGGTTTCATTTTCTTTTTCGTTTTTTATTGCATGTCCTATATATATATATATATATATATATATATATATATATATATATATATATATATATTTATATATATATATATATATATATATATATATATATATATAATATCTTGTTGCTTAATATCTTTGTTTTGTCGAGATTAATTTTTAATGTTATTTGATTCGATTTGTGATTTAAATCTTGTAGCAAGTGCCAATGTATGGGGATGGATTTCATCTAGAGGAATGGGAATGGTATGGCGTATTGATTGCAGGTTTATTGGCCAGACTTATCTGAATATTCTAGAAAACATCATTGCAGAATAGTTGTATCCAGAAAATAGTTTTATCCTCCAACAAGATAATTGTCCTGTTCACACTGCAAATATAATAAACCAGTGGCTTCAGAAAAAACTAAAGTGGTCAAACCATTGTTGAAACAAGTTAAGCTGCATCCAACCAGATTTATCAGTATTGACTAAGGTTCCTGGCGGTGCACCCTATGAGAACTGAGGATTTATTTCGTCCTTTGAACCTTCTTTCCAATGTTGATTTTGGAACTCCATATTTTTTGGATGCTTTTAGAAATCCACAAGTTCCTTTTTTTAATGCTTCCACAGCGCTGGCCATAGATTTTTCAGACCATTTTTGACGCTCAGTCTTCCGTTGGTAATTTCTAAGTTAATTCTTCCAAGTTTATTCTTATATTACCCTAAACAAACTTGAATATTTTTTACTTTTTAAAGTCTTTTAACTATAGAATTTTCACATAAGGGGTAAAACGGGATATCCCATTTTACCTCACCCGGTTATTTCCTGTTTTACCCCACATGCTGTTTATAAGAAAACTTACCTTATATGCTCAATATGAGTTGGTTTACTCAAGAAACTTATTCACGTTATGCGCAGGGCACTACACATCATCTGAGTTCAAAAATTATTTCAAAACCTGTTTAAAACAAAAGTTGCAGCTTAAAACGTAGGACCCGATCAGGCACCTGTCAAAACACATATTTTGGTCTGAGCACGAGGTCGGGTGTTTAAACTACGGCGCGTTCGAACTACAAGCCAATGTTAGACTGTTGCCGAGAGGGGGCATTTGGGCCTGTAGGACCCATCTCCGGCTCTTCGGGCTTCTTCCTATCCCCGGAATTGGATCGGGTATTCACCATCTTTGGTTTGTCGCTGGTAGAAAGGTTAAATACCACCGCTGTTATAAATAACAGTTCCAGTGACAAATATCTATTATAGGTAACGGTTCCAAGGAACAGTTACAAAGTAACAGAGCAAAAATGGAAAACAGATAGGTAAAAATGATCTAAGTATTCCTTGACTTACGGAAGGAATAACTTAGTAAACAAGTAAATTAAATGGTATAAAAATATAATGCAAAGAAAAAAAAACGTACGTACGTGTTTCTTGACGTACGGAAGAAACGACTTAGAGTGGAAAAATAAAATACTCAAAATATAAAACGAGAAATGCAAAAATGAAACAGATTATAGAAATATGTCTAAGTGTTTCTTGACTTACGGAAGAAACAACTTAGAACAGAAAATAAACAAGAGAATCAAATATAGTAAAATATGTGGAAATATTGCTAAGTGTTTCTTGACTTACGGAAGAAACAACTTAGCATAAAATAGAAAATGAAAGAGACAAATGTATTAAGTATTTTCTTAACTTAAGGAAGAAAATATCTTAGATAAAATATCGGAAATAATAATGCAACAATGATTATGAAAATATTTCTAAGTGTTCTTTTGACTTACCGGAAAAAAACGGCTTAGGCAAACAATTAAAATAACAAGTCAAATATTCAGAGAAATATTTCTAAGAGTTGTTTGACTTACCGGAAAGAACTACTTAGACAAAGTACAAATCAAAATATAAAATAGAAATAGCAAGATAAATATTTCTGATGATGAAGATGGAACAATAATAGCACCGACTAGGTCTACAGTAGAAGAGGCAAGCTCGACTGATCGATGAGAGAAAATTTACCTGCTTTTATGTAAAACAAATCCTTTGTTTTACGTAGCAAAAGTGGAATTTCCCTGCATCGAATCAATTAGAAATTTGGATTTGGCCAAACTTGGAATTCCCAAGTATTTTGACCGATATCCAAATTCCTTGATGCGTCCGGCACGGCTGTCAGCTCCCGGCTGACACGCCTCCGAAGGACAAGACGAATGTTTTAAGTATTTTTCATTGCGGCTGACGTCATTGGTATGCCACTAAAGGCACTATCCCGTTTTACCCAAGTATCCCATTTTACCTCACCTTCCAGTATCAGTTTTTTTAGAAACCAGCTGTACAGTATTAGTAATATTTTTTGTATACTGTTGAGTATTTTTATTTTCTTTATACTTTTCAAAACAGAATTAACAAGTGTACTTGGTTTTGGAAATAAAAAATATACACATTTTAATTTTTGTAAACAAAAGAACTCGTAGCAGTACCACATAAGAGAAACAATATTTTCATTGATGTATGTTTTTTTAGGTAGGAGATTAACTAAATTGGTAATTATAATCCCGGGACGAGTTAATGCACGTCCATAAAATCAGTTATGTCTCTTAAGTGGTTCTGTAATTTTACAAACATATTTTCGTGGAATTTACAGTTAAACCGAGGATGCACCTTTCAAGGTATAAAAAATAACTATTTCCAAGCTTTCATCTAATTAAATCCACCAAAGCTTTTTGGGAAATTTTACTACCCAATTTCTTCGAATTAATTTAACCACCTACTCGAGAAAATTAGATAAATATTCCGACATAGTTGTGAATTTGCACTAAGGTAAGCAATTTAGTTTGAAGTATTGTATCAACAAGTTTAAGTTAGTGACTGATTTAAAAAAAAAATTCTTAACCATCAAGAATTTAAAGATGCTTTGGACGAAGCTTGAGACGTTTTTGAAAATATTTTTCTCATTATTAGATTTACTTAACCAGTATATGAGCTAACGTAAAACATTTGCTCTACTGGTGCTTTTTATGTACTGGTACCATGATCTAAAGGTCGAGTTTAAATCGGTTTACAATAGATAAATATTAAACGAAATGTCCCAGGTTTTTGGACTCCTTTTTGAATCCAGCATCTTCAATAAAAAGTGTCTACTATATAATGTCTCATATGTGGTATTTGAATATAATGAAATTAAGACAACAATTATTTTTAAAATTCTATCAACATTGTTTGTACGTTTTAATCGTCCGTTCATTCAAAAATAGCGACCGTGGTAGCGTGTTTTGTTGATTGTATTACCGGCCAGTTGACAATAAATTTCGATCTAATTAAAAGTTAACCAAGCTCTCGGTGCAGAACGCAGACAACACTACACAGGATAGGACTTTTTCGAAAATATTTCCTACTTAGAACAATTCATCGTATCGATTTCAGGTGGGTGGACGGTATCTTTTCTTTTCCTCTTATTCTTTTATAGGGCGTAGTCTACTTGTTTTAATACATCTTTTGTGTTTTTTACGATATATCAGCATCGAACTAAAAAAGCAATTGCTAATATTGTTCTTTCTGAATGACCATTTCATTCTTTTTTTACCGATACTTCTACCATTTGGTGATTTGCTATTTTGACCACTCTTTTGTCATTCTTTTTTCTATTTACTGTCCACCCGTTTATATTATGTACATTACATTTTGTTCTAATTTCGTCACTCCTTGTTTGGTCTCTCAGTGTGTTTCCTGTAATTCTTCTGAGTACTCTCATTTCTGCTGTTTTCAGCACTCTGTGTTTTGGCGAACACGCCTTGATTTTATCTCACAATTAATATATCACAAAAAATAATTGTAAAGCAAGGGCCAACATTATACGGGGACTTATCATAAAGTTGAGAAGTCCTCATTTATATAGGGAATAGCAGTACACAACGCAAAAGTAACAATAACCTGAGGCTGAATATTTTACACTAACTCCGGAGCTTGGCACTTAACAAGCTTATTCAAGCTCATTTCCTAAGTTTATTAGTCAATATTGGACAATATTCGGTAAAGTTTGTTCAGCTCAGGTGACCTTTTTGTATCGGACTTGCAACTACCTGCCAAAATTATCAGGCATTGGAAATGCATATAAAGTAATAACGAATTTCAGTAATATAAGTCCCCTGGGATTCATAATATTTTTTAAACCTCCTACAGTAAGGATTGCATGTAATTATACCGCATCTAAGTTTAACATGGAGATACATGCCTTTAACGTGACAAAAAGTAAGTAGTCAGAGGAATTAATAAGCCTATCATTCTTAGGATTATTTGATACGTCTAGAAAATACGAAGTACTAAGAGAGATACCTCTCAGCAATGGTCAATATACATACCAGCTAGAAAATTTCAAATGATCTTAACACATTTCACATAAAGTCGTTGGGAGATAAAGATCGAAAGCAATTTCTTAAAATATAGAACTGGCGTATAACAACTATCCCTCAAACACATAACGGAATTATTCAAAGCCAACATTAAGGCGAGAAAAGTAAGTGTTTGATCTCATGAGGGAGTATACTAGACTGCTGTGAGCTATACTGATGGGTGGGAGTATAGCTGTAAAAGAAGCTATTCAGGTATCATTTTTATTGCCTTTGATATGAAACCGCCTGAAACTCGTGGCCAAAGAACTTTTGTCAAAACAATCTTGAAGCAAACGTATTTGGATAACTGGTCTGATGATAAGAGTCAAAAACAGAAATTGTCGCTTTTACTAAAATAAAAACTACAAGATAACTCAAGTTTGGTTTTTCTATTTATGCTGACGGATCAGAGAGGAAAGATTGGAAGGAATCCATAAATAAATACAATGATAGGAAAGCAAATAGTGAAAATAGCGAAAGCTAAATTATTTAATGGTTTAGGTGGTAAATGGTCAAACAAGATTTGAAAACGCGGAATAACCCAA
The DNA here is from genome assembly GCF_040954645.1 of Diabrotica undecimpunctata. NCBI lineage: Eukaryota > Metazoa > Arthropoda > Insecta > Coleoptera > Chrysomelidae > Diabrotica > Diabrotica undecimpunctata. The sequence goes on from NC_092805.1 coordinate 164,868,590, forward strand.
AGGATAATTGCCTTATTGTTTGCAGGGAAAAGAAGGAAGAAGAAGGAAAAACCTACACCATGCTTAATTAGCAAATCATCAGTTAGGTGCAACCAAACTGGCTTATCTTACCCTGAGATTTGTGTCCCGACTATTGTTTTTCCTAATCTTACTCATGAGATTTCTATATGAGAAAAGTACACCCAGAAAGCTGCCGAACTTTTCAAGAATACAGCCTTGGGTATGGTCACACTGGCGTGCTTCCAGTGTACAACTATTGCAGAGAAGGTTTCGGAAAAGAGTGACTTTTTTAAAGCCAAAGACATGTAGAAAAAAGGAAAGAGACACGACTGTGATTACGTACTCTGTATTTTTTCTAAATGGGTATCAATGACCCCATAAACCTACAGGTAAACCTTCAGCAAAGTAAGGCACTTTAGGCGGAAATTGCTGTTATTATAAGAAGGTTCGATTTAGCGTTTATAAAAGAGCCCTATTTATACCAAAGTCTTTTGATTGTTGGAGGAAAGCTGATATACATATTAACGGCAGATGTAAATTACCGTAGAACAGCTTTTAGAGAGAAAAAAAATGATAATAAAGGAAATGTTAGTTATCTTATCAAAATATCATCTAATTAAAGGTGTTAAACTTTATTGTAAAAACTATATCATATAAGTTATTACATCAAGTACACAGCCTACTATCATATCATTGTTAATCACTTGTCAAGGAAGACAGTAATTGGAAAAGTTTCCAGTGTATCTGATTTAAAAACTTTAAAACCCCAGCAGTTTCGACCCTGTATATTGCTACAGCACCGTTTTGCAGTCCAGTAGAGTTAGTAACTCCGACGGTATTTATAAATACCACCAACGACCGTTGAACGAATTTGTGTTTTTTAATATCGCAAGCGCATTGGGTGACCGGAAAACTGGAAAACCGCTATTAGTGTCTGGAGACCAAGCCATTGGCGGGACGAAATTACTATTACTTGTTCGGAATGATAACAATTACTTACCTAATTGCTTTTCTGTTAAATGGAGAAGAGAACTCGGCGTTTATTTTTGACAAATTCGAGGGAATTAAGCGATTTATTTTAATGACTTTGAAATAATACCTCTCTTTATTGAATTCCCCAAAAAGTTAATTTGATTTAATAGAATAATAATGGCAATAAATAGAATTTGTAAAAAACAAATAAAAATTATTATCAGTTTCCATAATTTCCGGTTTATAAAAAATAGTTTTAGATTTGCCATCTTTTTCCAAGTTTCTTTAAAATCGATTTGAAACAGGTATTGAAGTTCTAGAAGATCTATAAGCTAAAGAAACACACGCTTATGTAGTACTCATTGATCTTAAGGAAGCATATGATAAAGTTCCTTGGGAGATTCTGTGGTTGACACTGAATAAAAAAAGATTTCCCAGTAAGTTTGTAAAGATTGTGCGAGACATGTATGGTGAAGTAAAAATTAGTGTTGGAAACACTGGTAAATTTCATGTGTAAGTAAGATTGGAGCAGAACTATAAGATAGATCTATGTCAATATAGATTGAGTGATAGATATATCAATAGATCTCCAGTTAAAATGTAAAAGCTAGTTTCAAAATATTAGAAGCCTACAGGGAGCAGATGTGGGATCATACCACATGCTAGTCCAAGACAAAATAAAAATGAATTTAGCCAGAATCAAAAACTAAAAAGTAAATAAAAGAAGAAGAGACAATGACGAAGCTCTTAAACAAGAAAAAGCAAAAATCGAATTCACAGAAAGACTGAAAATAAACCGAACAGCAGCGCCCCAAAATAAGTAAGAAATATGAAAGAATTTGAAGGCCAATGTCAAAAAAGAGAAAACAAAAATAGATAATCGAAGACACATTACATATAATATAAGAAAGAATATCAAAGAAGAAATGTTACAAAAGGAAGCAACCGAAAAGGGAAAAGCGTTAGAAAGAAAATACAAAGAAAAAATATAGTAGTTAAGAAGCAAGCCATAAAAAATAAAAGAAATTACGTAAATGATTAAAAATGTCAGAAAGCGCTGCGAAAGAAAACGACCTGAGAACACCATTATAAGAAAGACAAAAAAAGACTAAAAAGTAATAAATAAATCAGAGATAAACACGAAAATGTAATTAAAACCAAACATGAAATACTACAAAGATGTTCTTCTCAAGCTATTTTCTTGTGGCATTTTAAAGTAATTACTATTTAAATCGTAATAAGCGACAATTAAAGGTTAAAGTACGTTTATTGACGTTTCAATTTCCGCTTCGAAAATCGTTCTCAAAATACAAACATTAGTAAATTAAAACAAATTTGGTTTTTTGTTTCAACAAAGAGATATTTATCGTCCTCGGATTGAGGAATTGGACAATTATCAATATATACAGCGGGGCATGTTTCTCTACGTTACGTGAATGTAACATGTATTGACTTAGTTCCATTAGATCTGATGCGCCATACTTTCATCCATTGCTGAATTCTATTTAGGTTTGATTAAAGATTTCTTGATGCTGCTGATGGATCTGTGTGGGATGCAAGGATAGCAGTGTCATCTGCATACGTTGCAACAGCAGTTGTACTCTAGATGTTGGAATGCCGGCTGTGTATAGAAGATATAGAATTGGGCCGAGAACGCTGCCTTGTAGAATACCTGAGTACATAGGATATATCTTAGTGTACTCGGTACCGTGCCTCACCAGGAAGTGTTTATTTTCTATGTAGGATTTTAAGAGCTGGAAGTGAGGATAGGGTGGGAGCTTCTTTAATTTTATTTGTAGTCCTATGTGCCATACCTTGTCAAAAGCCTGAGATATGTCAAGAAAAGCAACAGAACAGTATCTTTTGGCGTTAAAATCCTTGTTTATTTGGTTGACTAGCCTTGTTTAATTGGTTAACCATTCACACTGATTCTTTCAATTTGCTGTTCCTTCTTACAGATCGTCATACATTTTTGTTTTCTTATTGTTCAATAAAAGTGCATATCTTTGACTCACTTTCATGATTCTCTTCAATAACTCCTGGAGTGCTTCGTAACTGTCAGCGAATACCACTGTGTCATCCGCGTACTTGATGTTATTGATACATTCCCCGTTAATTCGAATTTCGGCTTCAACATCCTCTACTGCTTCTTGAAAGATTTTCTCAAAGTAAATGTTAAACAGTAAGGGTAATATTATATATCACTGTTGGACCCCACGTTTGTTTTTGATACCATCGGATGTTTCTTCCTCACTACGGATAGACGATGTTTGATTCCAATTGCTAATAATTCTTAAACCATAGGTGTTTATTTCAATATTTGTTAATATCTCCATCAGCTTGTCGTGTTTTACTGTATCGAACGCCTTATGGTAATCAATGAAGCATGCATAAATATAGCAATTTACATCTCTACATCGTTGAAATATCACTTGTATGCTTAGCCTCTCTCGTACACACTGCGTTCCGAAAACCAAACTGCGTACACCTGATTTTTTCTTCGCATAGTGAATATAATGATGTATGATTTTCAGAAACAACTTTAAAATGTGGCTCATTAAGCTGACGGCTTGGAAATCGTTGCAGGATACGGATTTTGTTTTCTTTGGTAGAGCAATTAACGTTGACTTCAGCCATGACCTTGGTATTACTCCGTTTAAATGAAATATATGTCATTGAAAATTTTGGTGAGTCGTCATTACATCTGTAGGACAGAGGTTGTTCGGGCCTATTATCATCAATGAGTTCTTGTATGTATTTGGTTTATATGTATATTTCTTTATTTTTATCTGTAATGATGTTCCCCTGTTAATATTGCAGTTTGCTAGCTGTGTTGAATTTTTGAAGTCCAGCTGTTTGTTTTGCCTTTTTATGCATATTAAATGTGTCGTGTTTTTGTTCCACAACAAATTGTGTCTTTAATTTTGATCAATTGTTGTTGTGTGGTTAGCGCTCGAAGTTAAAAGATGGTACTTTGTAGGAATGGCTATATTTTTTTGTAAAAATGCTTGGGGTCCTTTTAGTCTCCAAAGTGCAAAATTTTGTGGGGCCGCATCGGTCCGTATATAATAATGAGATATGATAATTTATTCTAAAGCTGAACGGCTCTTATTGCTTGTAGAATATTTATAAACTTTTAGGTTTTAAAGCCAGTAGTCATAATCTATGAGTTGCAAACGGCTACGATGTTTAGAGGGTGGTCCAGCTCTATATGTTTATAAATATATGTTATCATATTTTAAATGTAATAAATAAGGGGTAAAAACATTATCAGGGTTTGTTTTACATTATAGTGAAGAAATTTAAGTCTTTAAAAAGTGCCCAAGCTTAGGTTTCTGCGATGTTTTTTAAGTTACAGCCTTCTACTTTTTTTTGTCTCGAGATAAACAAATTATTATGTCTTATCAACGCATGAACTAATGCTGTTTTGCAGGGCTCTATTTTTGGAGATTGAAGGAGCTTCCTTCTAATGCAGTGAAGATTGTTGTACAGGCATTTTTATAGGAAATAGGGACATTTTCGTTGGGGAACGTTTTACAGATTTCAGCAAATTGTGCAATTGCCATTGGTCGAAGTTAAACGTATAAAGGCTTGAATTAGAGTTTGTCCAATGCACTTTTATGATTGTGTGGCTATATTTTATGAAGTTATATACCTTGGGCTTCGCAACGATCTGAATCTGGAGGTGCATATTTTGCCATTTTAAAGTCTCATAATTGTAACAGTGTTATATCTGTAGCACATATTATAGCATATTGTCCTAAACACATTAACCAAAGACACAAAAACTCAGAATCTGACAATATATTACAAGTTTTAGGACCTAATTGCAATTTTAAAAACTTCTGTTACTATCTAGTATCCCTTACAAATTATAAATTAGTTTTATGTTTCATCGATCTTAATATTATAGAATTTTCATTTTTAAGAAACATACCAACAGTGATTTATTTTGTAATCTTATATTGGAATTATTATATATTGCTCTGCCGCTAATAACCCTCAGTAGTTGATGCAGATAATAAAAAAGAACCTGCATATTTAATAGATTAACTTTCTTATATACCTGTATTTTCTGAACTAAAAAAATATTCTATTGATCCCAAAGTTTCTTATTCACTAATGGGACCAAACATATAAAAGAAGAAAAAACAGCACTTTTCTACGGCTATTAACGCCCTCATTTAACTAATACCGAACATTCAAAAAGTAATCAGAAACACAAAGTAACATTATTCGTTTGTTCATTAGATGTTATGGCACTCTAATCTAGCAGAAATTGTAATTAATATTTATTTTAGGGGCAACCGAAAAACGAACCTTGAGAGTATAAAAGTAAAAATAGATTTGACTTTATGTTTGCACTTCTTCGTATTATCGGTCGGGTGTGTGTCCTACTATACACAGTGACCAAAAACAATTAAATAATAAGAAATTGGAAACATGGGAGAGCTGAGATGAGAAAATTTCACCATAAACTAAAAAAATATGAGTTTAGTACATCGACTACAGAAGCAAACGATTTTACAAGTATGCAAAAAAAAAACAATGCAAAATAGAAAATCATCTGAAGTCAGAAAACATTGGAGAGAATTAATTAAAAAAGTGGTAAAGCCTAAGTTTTAACAAAAAGTGTTAGAGTGGCACCGTAAACGAGCGCCACTGTAATCACCATTAGAAAATATAAAAGTAATGAAATAGAGCAATGTAATTAAAATGTATAAATATAATTAAATAGGAATATAGAAATGTAATAAAATTGAATGTTGGCTAGCAGGCTTTATAAGAGAATGACCAATCGACACTCAAGGAAGGATTCGGCCAAATTTGCATGTTCTGCAGACACAGCTAAATGAAACTAAATGTGAAAGGTAGATAAAAATGGATAAATTGATGAAAATATAAAAAATAAAGTTAAAAAATTGCCCTACTTAATGTATGGGCGCCAGGAATGTACCAACGGATACTTCCCAAGATATCTTATACTGCTGAAAGGATTATTTTAATTTCTGAAAACTGATAAAAGGTACTAATAAAACATCTAGAGCATTTCTGTAACTTCGGCTGTAACCAAATAACAGCAAGTACAATGGATATTATATTACCCTGACGAAGTAAATTCCAGTTATATTAATATTAGTAAAAAGGTAGAAGCTTCGCCCCACTTTGACCTTTGACCTATGGCGTTACTACCCTCCGGTCATGCCGACACGTTATCGGCCGCAGCGCAATACACCTCTCGCGGCATCAGTCTTCGCCTGATCTTCAGATCTCAAACTATCGCAAAAAACGTTGTTCGACGTTTTTTATGATATTTTATGCGTCGTTCGATGTTTTTTACGACGTTTTATGCATCGTTCGACATTTTTACTACATTTTAAGCATGTTTGACGTTTTTTACGACATTTTATGCGTCGTCGTTCAACGTTCGTTACGATGGTGACATTAGAGGTCAAAGGTCAAAGTGGAGTGAAGCGTGTACCTTTCTACTAGCAGTATGTTGAGAAAGTTTGACATCCTAAAATTGAAAAAGCAATATACTTTCTATATGTAATAAATAATATATTTTTTTAAATTATATCAATTTAATGTTATAACATAAAATTATATTGTTGTTAAGCTCATTTTTAGTAACGTATCGTTTAAAAAATTGGTTAAACAAATAATTTTTAAATAATTATACAGATTTTAAATGAGCATATTTGTATTAAGAGCGTTAAAAAGTATACCATTGGTAATTTTTTCTAAAAAAAGTCCACAATATAGGAAAAAATATGACGTTTTATTTTGTTATAAATGAATAAATTTATTTATAACAAAACTAAAACATCTGTTAGATTTGGTAATGTGTTTACGTGGTTAATGTGTGGCAATTGAGGTGTCTCTGTTCGAGTTACATCGGATTAAAAGAAAAGAAGAAAATCGCTCCATTAGAAGCTGAGAAACTACATTTTTTTAAATATACCGGTGTTGCATTTTTAAATTTAATTTCCCTCAACCTACTTTTTTAGGTATTTTTTACGCGCAATACCGATCTGGTGTTAAAGGACGTAGAGAGAAAAATTTAAGGACCACCAGCCTAGGCTAGAATGAAAAACACATTAGCTACACATTAAGTAACGTTCATATGTAGAATGGATAGCGAATGGCGGTATTGTCCGGTAACCTGTGTTGTGGGATATTTCACTACACTTTACTGATGCTAATTACAATAATAACTGCTTAACGGAATGCCGGTTTCTGTATTAAAAGCGAACTACTTGCAACACTCCTTGTTTAAATAAAAGAATTTAACTTATAAGTGCGGTTTTAAGGAACATTAAGTCCTATCAATGAATGATTTAATACTATTTATAAAAGAATAATGCGATGCAAACTACTTACCTACAAATACAATATATTAATAAGCGAAGCAAATATTTTGATATTTACACCAACTTTTACTCAACTGCTAGTAATGTGTATCTAAATTATGCAGGCAGCTATCGACGAGGTTTTTACCACAAAGTATTGTTAAATACTTTTCTTCGTTATTCCTTCTAAGAATCGCAATATCGGCATAGTTTAGAATTTATACCGAGTGAAACGGAATTTCACCACCGATCGTTTTTTTTATTATAATATATGTTATGTATATCTTCAAGATTCAAAAGAATTCAAAATTCCTATCGAGAAAGAACTCCGAAACAAAAAGGTAATGGTTCAAACATTACCATCCTATTATTCATAACTTCGTTGCAATTTATTAAGTTATTTTTTTTTTAAGAATCGTGTTTTTGAAGCCCTTTTATAAATTTAATTTAAACCAATATATCTTCTTCAAGTGCCATCTCCGAGGCGAAGGTTGGCAATCAGCATAGCTATTCGGATTGAGACGGCTGCTCTGAAAAGTTCATTTGATGTACATCCGTACCACTCTTTCAGGTTGCGAAGCCGTGACATTCTACGCCTCCCTATGCTTTTCTTTCCTTAAATCTTATCCTGCATGATCAGTTGCAGCAAGGTGTATTTCTCTTTACGTGTAATATGTCCGAAATATTCCAAATTTTCTTGTTTTAATTGTCTTCAAAATTTCTATTCCTTTATTCATCCTTCTCAGAACCTCTTTGTTTGTGACGTGTTCTGTCTACGATATTTTCAGAATTCTTCTATATACCCACGGCTCGAATGATTTCAGTTTTTTCATTGTGTCGCATTCAAGGTCTAAGATTCCATTCCATAAAACAAAGTCGAAAAAATATAGCACCTCGCCAACCTAACTCTTAGTTCCAATTTTAAATCCCTTGTACATAGCACTCTTCTCATTTTTGTTGGAATTTACTCTAGCCTTTTCTATTCTTATTTTGATCTCCTGAATGTAATCATTTGTGGAGGTAATTATTGTTCCCAGATATGCATATTTGTCCACTTATTCGACATTGATTCCGTTTATTAGAAGATTCTCGTTATTTCTTTGAGTTCTCGATATTCTCATAAATTTCGTCTTCTTGGCGTTCATTGTTAAACCGTACTATTTTCCATACTTCGCTATTCTGGTCACCAGTCTCTGAAGATCTTCAATATTTTCGGCTAAGATCACAGTGTCGTCCGCATATCTAATGTTGTTAATGGGAACTCCATTTACCTTTATTCCAGCTGTTTCACCCTCAAGAGCTTTTGTTAGGATCTCTTCGGAGTAGGCATTAAAAAGAATTGGCGACAATACGCATCCCTGTCTCACTCCATGTCTAATTTCAATTGCTTCTGACAGCTGTTCGTTAACACGTACTTTTGCTCTCTGTTTTGATATGATCCTGAGGTCGTTATACTTAATATTTTTTGATTTCAGGACATTATTTCTTTATTATAGTCAACAAAACAAGCATATATATCTTGATTGACGTCCAGGCATCTTTGTATCAGTATATTAAGTGAAAAAATAACGAAAACCAAATTGTGTATCATTAACGTCTATGTCCAGTTTGTGATATATTCGGTTATGGATGACTTTTAGTAGTAACTTTAGCACATGAGACATCAAGCTAATGGTGCGGTAATCGCTGCATTCTCCTGTGTTTTTCTTTTTGGAGAGAAAAATAAAAATCGACGTTAACCACTCATTAAGTAATACGCCTGAACTATAAATTTGGTTCGAGTGTCACTAAAACACCAATGTGCTTCTCATATAGAATTTTCAGGATTTATATAGAAAGCATGTCAGGTTCAGGGCTTTTTCCACTCTTCATTGTTTTTAATACGTGTAATATTTCTTCTTTTGTAATATATGGACCTATTTCTTCTGACGTAAGTTCTATGTGCTAGAGATCCCCTCTTTCATCATCGAATAGTTCGTCGCTATATTCTGCTCATCTTTGTACATTTTCGTCCGTCTGTGTTATAGTGTCCATCCAGAAGTGCACCAGTGGGATTTTGTTTTCTTAGTCTTGCCAGTTCTTTAACTTCCTTGTGTAGGTTAAACAGATCATATTTATTTTGAAGATCTTCAATTTTTTTGCATTTCTCTTCAAAGTATTTTTCTTTTGCCTGTTTTATCATCTTCCTGATCTCGTGGTTTATCGCTCTGTATTTATTGTTGTCTTTGTTTTTAAAACGTTTCCGTTGTTCCATCACATTGAGTATCTCGTCAATTATCCATTCTTTTTTCTCCTTGCGGAAGTCTTTAGTATTTCTTTACAGGGTTCCAGTAGACAATGTTTTAGTCGATCCCAGTACTCGTCAATATCATTGGTATTTGTGTTCAATTTGCTGCAGTTCACATGCAGTTCATGTTGGAGGCATTCTTTTATGTTAGGTTCTTTAAGTTTACTTGTGTCTATTGTAGGGATTCTTTGATGTATTTTAATATTGTTAAAGGTGAGTGTAATCTTGGTGATAAATGGATTGTGATCTAAAGCTACGTCGATCCAGGATAATATACCAAATATACTACTAATATATACCGAGATAATATACAAAAAAAATTGTTTATAATTTTAAAACATTCCTGCGTCCTTCTAAATATTCCGATTTCAATTTTATAAAGTACGTTAGATTGGTGGAATGCTTTCTACATGTAAAAAAATTGGCAAATTTCTATATTATCTAGTTTTTTGTGCAAGATTTTAAAGAGTTTTAAAAAAAATTAGATTGTGAAATTATCATGCGAAATCTATTAAATCAATTTTAATAAAATTTGGTTGACTCTTTTATTACATTAAAGAAATTTTTAGGCGAATTATGAAGGTCCTAAGTGCAATATAAGTGCTTGAAAAATATTCAATTCGAAAAGGCTTGTTTCCACTACTTTTTTGTATTTATTTCTACTTTGCAGCTTGGAAAATAAACTTTTCATTTATGTTTTTAACCAGTCGTATCATATAGAAAATTTAATTATCGCTATTTTATTTTATTACGACTTTGCTTGAAAATGAATCGTCTTAAAGTTATAAGCAAGGAAAGTAGAAAAAAACCGATGTTTTTAGTCATTTTTAAATATTAATTTTTTTATTAATATTCCCGACCTATTTAAGAGGGGAGATATGTCAATTACTATTACTAAAGTTATCATTTAACTATTTCTGCAAAAATCAGAATGCCACACCTCTCACATCCAAATTTAATCGTGTTTTTACTGACCAACCCTGGTGTATTTAAATTGAAATTAAGAAACAAACTATAACCTAATATTATACAATTTTATTTATAAATAAAACATATTTATTCTATTGTAAATTATTGCTATAGCGCTTGTAAGTGTTTAAAAAATACTGCATATTTTCAATTCTCGTAATGTGTTCAGATATTCGGGATTTAAGGTCAAAATTTGTGTTCTCTATCAAAATTTTGTTGGATAAACATATTTCATAGGTCTGTTTGGCGTGTATACGAAACACGTTAGATTTGATATATTATTTGGAAGGCATGGAAGTTGGCTTGACAGCCCGGAATAAATCATATCTCACCTGCGATTAACTTGGAGAGTATTTGAATGCCACTTTCGCGAATATTAATATGTTGCTGGATAGGTGAGAGCTCTGTAATTCTAGTTTTAGGAGTTCCATTCGTCTAATGTATGCAAAGCTGGAACTATAGTGATAGTATGCCGCATGCTTGGCGTTGTGTTTCAAACCAGTTGCGCCTCTAAGTACGATTTCTAGATCGACATAATTAGGACATTGCAATTTATGTCTATGTGGGCAAACAATACGATTATATTACAAATTTGATATAGGGCAAACTTTTTTATCAACTTCCGCCTAATTACAAGCATATTTTGTAGAATTTTAAACTTACCCTCAATAAGTTTTTAATCAGATTGGATGTAATAAAGAAAAGAATAAAAAATATTTGTGCATAATAATAGGGTATACAAAAAAAAGTATCATCAATAAATTACATAAATATTCTATCGTAAGTAATTTCTTATACATTGTATTGTGTTTAGTACTTAAGTATTGTGTTTGCATAATTAAGAGCACTTTTAAAAAACTTAAAAAATGTGTGTTAGCCCAAATTTTCCAAGGTCAAGATCATTTTCACAAACTCTTAATAGTTCAGGCTTTCTATGTCAACATTTTATAATCTTTATATCTCTACAAGTTTAAAAACCTTGTTTTTATTGTCCATTTATTCGTCTCTTAGAAAAGGCATTTGAAAAACACTTGAAAAATCACTCTCAGAAGTCATATTACTCTCACTCATAGTTTGTATGGATGAAATTTAATTTAACGTATAATTTTCAATACAGATATTTACGGAATATGAAGTTCCCTAAATATTTATCTAGTACTGAAATGGGGATATTTTAAAGTTTTTGGAGTTTTTCTGTGCCCTGATATGTTATCAGTAGACTTCGGCAAATATGCATATTGCATATTTTGCATATTGTGCATATTTTATGCAAATATTTCATATTTTGGCATATTTGTATAAAAGTTTGCATAAAGTGCATAAAAGTTCAGATTTTTATACTGTATTTGAAAATTTTTAAACATATCAATTTATTTCAATTCTTGTATAAAAGTTTGTAGTCATTTTAATCAAGAAATGATCTAGGTACGTAATCTCTACAGGTACAAAACATTTACAATTTCAAAGAAGATCAATTTAAGTAGCCCTCAACATTCTTAGAAAGTCTCGGTCACTGAGGCATTCAGTTATTGGATAATCGCTAAGGGTTCGCTCATTTGCATTTTATGATCTAATCCCCAAATCTATCTACAATTTATTGTATCTTAACAGCAGGTAAACGGCTAATAGTTTTGTTCCTAATTTATGGATTTTCCAAAATCTCCCAGTTTATTGAATTAGGTACCTAAACATTTCTAATTTGATGCTCAGATTTGTAAATCATTTTTGTTTTGATATTCAAAGCGTAAACACTCGTTGTGCGTAACAAAAAGAAAGATTGTGATTTTATAATGCCTAAAACAACCAGTGCTTCAACTTGGATTAAACCTTATAAAGTGCTGTCTATGGATATGGGAAAAATCTACTGTTCAGTCTGTGGCAAAATTGTAAGTATCTAATATTTTCTATTAAATATCTAATATTTCATACATACAGGGTGTTTCCAAATGACACTTACAACGTTTGACTGTAGATACTTCTCGAAAAATTGAACAAAACGATATAGTTAATGAGGGGTCAAACTTATTTACTTTTCGAGATAAAGGGTGTTAAAATTAAAAAAAATTAAATTCTTTTAGTTAATAACAACAATAACTTTAAAACCAATAAACGTATTTACTTGAAATTTAGTACTCGTAGGTTGTTTTCAAATGAAAAATAGCTTCCTTTAGTGAGAAAAAATTGTCCATGGTACAATACAATGGTGTGTATTTAGAAAAATTTTTCACCTTTACTTTTTTTTATGAAGTCAGCTATTCTAAAACACAATTATTTTTATTATAATTGAATTAACAAAAAAAAACTTTTGTTGAATTTTAAAATAAGTTATATGATGTACTAATGGTTAGTAACAAAAACTAATTTGTGGATTAATACTGCATTTAAAACACTTAGCGAGTGTTTTTTTCCAAACCAGTTATTTGATTAACCAAAAACACCTTGTATATTTTTCTATTTTAAAGGTTGGGTTAAAATAAAGGTTTTTATTTTTATTTATAGATAGCATGTGAGAAGAAATTTCAGATAGACCAACATGTGAGAACTGCTTCACACATTGCAAAAAAAGGAAAAATAGGAGGAAAACATCAAACTTCAATGGCTAAATGTTTCCAATCTACTTCAAAAAAATTAGATGAGCAAGAAACTTTTAATGAAGACTTGTGTCGCGCATTAGTGTTTGCAAACATACCGCTTTCAAAATTAGCAAAAGTAAATTTTAGTTCGTTTCTAAAAAAATATTGCAAACTTAATGTTCCAAGTGATCGGTCTCTAAGAAGAAATAATGTGAACGGGCTATACTCGTCGGTGTTAATTAATATTAAGGAAGAAATTGCAGATAATTATTTTTACATATCTGTAGACGAAACCACTGATTCCTCAGGAAAGTATATTGCTCATTTATTGATTGGTGTTCTTAAAGAAGATACCTTACCAAAATCTCATCTTATTTCATGCCAGCAACTTGAGAAAACAAATGCTTTAACAATTTCGCGTTTTATACAAGAAACATTAGCAACTTTTTTTCTTCCGACAACTATTCCTTCTAATAAATTACTGCTTATTTTATCGGATGCTGCTCCTTATATGGTGAAAGCAGGACAAAATTTAAAAATATTTTTCCCAGATTTAATACACGTTACTTGTGTAGCGCATGGATTAAACAGAGTTGTAGAGGAAATACGAAAAAAGTTTCCTCTTGTAAATACCATGATATCCAGTGTCAAAAAAGTTTTTCTTAAATCTCCTATAAGAATTCAACTTTATAAAGAAATGCTACCTAACATTCCTCTTCCACCACAACCTATTTTAACGCGATGGGGAACATGGTTAGAAGCAGCTAATTCTTATGCAGATCATTTTGTTAAAATAAAGAACATAATTGATACGTTAACAGATGAAAGTTCCCAATCTCTTTTGGATTCTAAACAAACTTTTCAGAGTAACTTGCTTCAACAAGAACTTTCATTTATAAAATCAAATTTTAGTTTTGTTCAAAAAACAATTACTCAGTTAGAATCACCAAAACTGTCATTGTTCGAAAGTACAGCATTAATAAAAGAATTTGCGTCATGTTGTCGGAACGTTAGAGGTAATATTGGAAAAGATATTTTAAAAAAATTTGAAGCTACTATGGAAAAAAATAAAGGTTACCATATTCTTTCTGAAGTAGTCAGTGTTCTAGCTGGAAATATTTCGGAAACAATTAATTTAGAACCAAATGTTTTGGTTAGTTTGAAAAATGCTCCCGTTACATCAGTTGATGTTGAACGAAGTTTTTCCATATAAAAATAGATGTACTCAGACAGAAGCCACAAGTTTTTGTTAGAAAATTTTGAACACCACTTGGTCATTTATTGTTACCATAATTCTAAATAAGTTTATTCATACTTAAAAATGATGTAGTTACTTAAAATAAATGTAAATCTTAATGAATATTAGGAAATATTTAGTTATGTACACTTTTTTTTTTTAATAAATTGTTACTATTTTACGATTTTTTTATTTATTTGTATGCATATTTTGTAAAATATTTGCATATTTTCGGGTAAACACGTGCATATTTATGCGCATATTTTCTACATTTTTATTTGCATATTTGCCGAAGTCTAGTTATCAGCTTACGTTGGTAGTGAATCTAGAACTATAAAACGTAGGTACTTCCAACATAAAAACACGTACAAAGGGATTCTATGCTCTCAATTTAAAATTTATAATTAGTTTATGGGAGAATGGACTTATTAGACTTGATGCTAATGCTTCACAGAATCCATTTAAGATCAAGAAGATATTATAAGCGATTTTTTTCCATTATGTTGAATTTATGTGGTGTAAACCCTTTGACATTATGGCTTAGAAAAATAAGCAAAATTTTTATATACCATTGTTTGACCCCAAACAAGCCGTTTCTGAACACTTATGTAAATCTGGAAAGTCACTATCAAGAAAGAGAGGTCGTCCAGTAGAACAAAATTGGACTCCAACGTCTAGTCGTCAAGGAACTCCACCTGTGTTAACCAATGGAATAATCCCAACACCAACAAAAAAAAAACAAGAAAAACTCGGATAGATTCTAACAAGAGAATGGAAATCAACAAATTCAAAAACACAGACATAATTCTGAATGACCAACTTGAGACAAACAGTTCTCCCCTCCTCAAACTATTTCATTAGAGACTATAAAGTGTAAACGCATGCCAAAAATAGATCACTTGAGAAAGGGAATCAGCCGAAACAGCTGTAGTGATAAGAGTTCAAAATAAATTTTGTGGAAGTTTTGAAAACAAAGTTTTCAGTGTTTTATTGTTACATATTTAAAGTAAATGTTTCTCGGTACGAAATGTGTTTCCTGACGCTAATTTCAATAACTCTTCATATTTCCGTCTTACTTCGCTGATTCCTATGACGTTCCATTTTATATTTTCAGTTTCTTTTTTCAGTTCTACAAGTCTGGATTGATTTAATAGCGAGCGGCAGTTATATGTTGCTATATAAAATGCTGTTGTTTTGTTTGGGTAACGGTTTACTCTCCGCAGATTCTTAGCACCCTCTGCTTTTTTGGCTTGTATATTAGTTTAGTTCGCGGAGACAGTATCTGACTGGTTTCTGACTGATTCGCATGCGCAGTTCTGCTTTCAAGCGTTCGCGGTGTTAAAAATCCGGGACTTTGACAAAGAGTTTAATGTTCGCGGAGTATTTCTAACTGGTTCATATTCAGTTCATGATCAGTCCATTTGTTTCATGAATTAGATTGCAGCTTTTTAGTTAGCGCAAGCGCTATAGAAACTGTAAATTGTCAATTTTTTGTTTATCTTTTTTGGTCAATCGTTAATACAAACTAACCTATTATTTATTTTTGTTGAGACTTGGCAATAGAATCTTTATGTTCTATATATTTAAATAAATATAACTAAAAATTTCATCTTTTTAGTGATATAAGTAAATAAGATTAAAAAGTAAGTATTTAACATGTTATTACATTATAAATGTGGAACTAAAAACAGTATACATATTTATGGGTATTAAGGAATTATTGTTATTTACAGATGAGTGATCGTTTTACATCCAACGAAGAGGATTTAGAGGAAATTCTAGTTCAGGATCATTGATATAAATTTCATCTCCGTAGACATCGTTCCGTCTTACTACACTAATACCCTATTTTTTTATTACACATTTTTGCAATATCGTCTTTAAAATAAAATTTTGTCAAACTTCTGTATTCCTCCTCGTACAACATATATATAAACAAAATAACGTGTTTTGTTAAAAAAAATTACTGTTAAAAACTAGTAACTAATCACGCCAGCGCACATTAATCCCGAATCGGTCCGAAGTTTATCCAAAACTAGTCAGGGACTGTCTCCGCGAACAAAACTATTATGTAGTATATTACTGTATATCTTAAGGTTACTGCACGCGTCTCGATATTTCACGTCATAATAAAATAATATTATTTCGGACCCGTACAAAAACATAATACTGAGCAATAAGAAGTAAAGTTCGTCCCAAACCCTTCTTTCAGTGCGTCATAGTTGATCGAATTCTCTCTAACACATTAAGCTAGAAGTGACAGAAAAAAACGTGAGTCTGTGATTATTATACTTAGAACTTAGAAAATTATTTATCGTAAAGTTAATTCTACTTACGGATGTATAATTGGTTGGAGTTTAGAATACGCTAAATAGATATCCAATCAATGATGCGCATAAATATAATTTGACGCAGATTGTCTCGATCGTGACAGTACTTTCACAATGTCAACTGATAAAATGATAATTGTCATTCCATCAGACAATTTACAGTGAAAATTTAATTTTGTATTTATTGTCATAAAAATATTTTAAATATGCCGAGATATATCGAGAAAGAACAAAGACTAATAATAAAATTATTAAATTATTTTTAATTAGAAAAAGACATATTACGATCCTGCAACTGTCAAATTTAACTAAAATGTCATGCAATAATTCTCGACATTCTTAAAATCCTATATGACGTCAAAATTAGTGACGCACTGAAAGAAGGGTTTGGGACAAACTGTATTCACTTTAAGAAGTATACAAATATTAGTATTTAGGAGCTAACAGCTTAACTTTATACAAGTATTGTTCAAATTTGTATCTATTTATTAACTTCCATTTTTATTCTCAATCGTCGCTCGTCAGTTTTTTAATAAAGACACTTCATTATATAATCTCCTAAAAGAAATCATTATTTTTACCTTATTAAAGTTTTATATAAAGTTCTATTTTTTTGGCAATAAAAACCAAATTTAACTTTTCGCTGCATTATGTTTTAGATTTTAATTAGTAGCCCGAGTTAGGTAAATATCTTACGACATGCTGAGAAATTTTGTTAAGATAAAATAGAATGGGAGTCTAAACTGCGAAATGAGCCATTTTATGGTCTAATCTAACCACTAATATAACAAACTTCTACCATAAATCGTCTACACACGTTTATGTCTGCACGTGATTTAGGAGCATTTGTCGCAGCGACTATTCCTTAATCAAACAGAAACTACCAAATGATATATTCCACTTCCGAAATAACTTTTAAAATTCGTTTGTTCGTAATCTTAAATTATATTTAGTTTAAACATTTTGTATTGTATTGATTTAATCTCCCAGATACTGACATTAATGATACACAAAATATATAGTCAGACAACTTTCCTAATAAATAAATCTGTATACTTACTTTGTCTTTCCATGCTTTTCACGAAATTCAAATTGATTTTTGAAAATACATGTCAGTCGACTACTGTAGTGTAAGTAATCAGCCTATAATTGTTTAAACAATTTCAGATAATATCAATAAGATTCTTACACCAAAAAACTAAGGATAAAATCAAACTGATGTGGTGTTGAGCTTCCTCCGGACTAGCACAACGGATTTACATTGGCATTCTTCCTCAAAAAGAAAAACTTGTGGTACGTCATTACAAACTTTAAATTACTTACAAATATTCAAATAGGTCGTGTTTGCGATTTACATAATGTCAGTCAGCAAAGTGACTTAGTGGGGTAAGGGCTCACTGCCATACTGGACCGATCAACACGACCCAACTCGTGGGAAGAAAGATGAGAAGAATGAAAAAGAAAGTAAAAGAGGAGGAGTGAAAAAGGGGATAAAACTCGAGAGAAGAAAAGTGAAAGAAATTGGAGTTAGAAAAAATGAAAGGAGAAGTAGCGAGAAGGATAGGGAAGGAAGAGGAGCAAAGAGAGGAATAAATAAAGGGAGGAGAAAACGAGAAATAGGAAGGAGAAAACTGGCAGAAGGACGAAAAAAATAAAATGAGGAAGGAGATTCAAAGGAAAGAAAACAAAAGAAAGGAAGAAGAAGAAGCAAGCAACTCGGACAGCGGAAGCAGCTCTGACGATGAATGAAAAAGCGGAGGCCAAGAAAAAGAAAACCAAACAACAGGACAGAAAAGACCAGTTCGAAGGAAAAGAAACAGCCACTAAACTACAAAGCTAGATCAAAGTTAAAGCGTCTTCAGGACAGAGTAGCGGATCTCGGAAAACTCATGAGGAAGGTGCCAAATACAAGGCTATCCATAACGAGGGAGGTTGACATCCTGAGAAATCAGATGCTTGATTATATCGAGGAAGTGAAGGAAAATAAGGAAGAAGAGACGCCAACAAAGAAGTTTGTGTGCATGACATCTAGAGGCGTGCAGATCAACATGGATCTCTTAAAAGTTAAGAAAATGGCGACAATGGGGGGTTTAAGTGAACCTAGAGAACCCAGAAGCCATTAAAAGAAGGGTAAATGCTATCGTGAACAAGATGGCAACATGTAAGGACGAGAAGGAAACAATAGAGTTTCTAAATGAAGACTGGCCGGAGGAGGTCAAAAGCCAAAGCTATGTTTCCGCAGCTACCAGGTGCTCCAGCGAAGGTGGACGAGGAGGGCGGCATGGGAACTATGGGAGTCACGATGTCTGCTCATAAAGATGGAACGTGGATCCACAAGGAGAAGTATGGATTCAAACTTCTCCCAAACAAAAAGGAAGAATCTGTGCCGGTCTGCGACAGCCTTGTGGACCATCACCGGATGTGTTCCATTGTTTGTTTTGGCGGTGGAAATAAAAGAGCTCTACGAAAGAAGAGGCCCAAACCTTACTATGGCCGAGAGAAGACAGGAATGGGAAAGGTCAATTGAAAGATGGCAAGAAGAATGGAACAAAACGGAAGATGTGGCAACCTCTCTAGGTTTGGAAAGGCTGACACAGATGAATGCCTATACTATAGATACTCAGACACTGTGACACATACAATGTTAGAGTGCAACGGATGGATAGTAGAAAGGAACAGAATGAAAAGAGAGACAGGTGTGAATTTTGTTACATTGAGAGAAATTTTTGAGAGAATGATTAAAAATAAAGCAAGTTAGACTGGCGTACACAACTATATCCGCGCAGTAATCAAGAAAAAAGAATACGAAGAAAGACAGCTGGACCAACGGCAAAGGTAAGAGGGAAAGATGCTGGAAGTTAAAGCTAGAAAAGTGGGTCAGACTGTATGTGTGGGGAAGGAGGAAATGCCCGTCTGGGAGTAATGCAGTACTAGAAGCGATGAGGTTCTTCTACGCGCTACCTCGAACGAGACAGGGAGCCTCCTTGCTGATGAATGGTGTGTGGATGTTGATGAATGGAGAATGAATGAATGAAGTAGCGCTTCGGAAGTGATGCCGGCCTTACAGCGAACATTCCTCTTCCGGATCGCTGGATGACAGAGGAGGGTCTGGTTTAGCAGGTAGGCGTTCGACGTATACTCGGCGACTAGAGGGCATTTTAAAGTCCAGGCGGCGTCCTGGACTAAAAATGTCTTTTAAAGATTCCAAACCCCCCTCTATAAAGACGAAAAACAAGGTTACGGTCACTACCTACATCAGTTGAGTTGAGGTATCTTACGTCGATTATTTTTGTGAACTGTAAGAATCAATTTTCTCGAAAAAGGGAGTCGTTACAAATCATGTAACCATTTAATTTAATTAGCTACACGAGATACATAGGTGGAAGAGTCCATTTTTAATGTTAATTGGCAATAAATGCATCTCAAACTATATTTAAATTTTTTTAACCGTATTATTTATTTAATTAAACATGTAAATAAAGCATATGTTACTATTTTAATTTAATTAAATTTACTTTCAAATGATATTTATTTATATTTTATTATTAATTTAATATTTAGTCTCACTTTGACGAGTCTGTCAGAAGTTTGTGGATACGTTAGCAGGTGGCGCTAGGAGCAAAGATAATAATTTATTGGATTATTTTAATATAATATAATTTGTTTAAAATATAAACAATAAATAATAAAATTACTTTATTCAATTTTAAAAATATGATTCAAATTTTAAAAATGCAGAAAACAGAGTATGAAGGTACTAATCTACAGTGCTGCCTACTGTACCAACTTTTTTCTCAAAGTTTAATGCTTTCCAACTCAACTCCAGAATATCTAGCATTTCTTGATCATTTGCTGCTATAAGTGTAGTGTCATTAGCAAATCCAAAAATTAAAATGAAAATCAAAAATTAGAAAGTTTTCTACCAGCCACCGATACTCCATAGACCTATTCGTTTAAAGACATCCTCTTCACATATTCACCTTGCATCCTTGTCTTAGCCCGTTCCCTTGCGTGAAAACTTCGGATCTAGTCGTACTGTTGCGATATTGGACTGGTACATATTTTTAATTAATGTCAAGTGTGTTGGTGCAATTATATCTATTAAAATGAACCAAAGGTTTATCCATCTTACACAATCGAATGCCTTCTGGTAGTCGACAAACCATCATAGGTATTTGAAATTCTCTTGAATTTTCAATGAGCCATTCAAACGGCAATGAGCAATTTTGCCGTTTTCAAACCTCGCTTGTTCCTGTGGTATTTGATAATGTTTTTGATAATATGTAACAGGATTTTACTAGCATGTAGTGATAATGTACGCTAGTTTCCATATCATGCAGTGGTTTTTTTTGTGTAGTGGAACTTAAATTGAGGTACACAAATTATATGGCCTTTTTTCCGAATTCCAAACAGCGACACGAAATGGATGATATGTAATCTTTTGTCACCTAGCAACTTCGGCATTTCTCCTGGTATTGTGTGAATTCCTGGAGATTTACTTTTCTTTAACGATTTAATTGCATCTTTTACTTCAGATAACAAGACAGTAGGTTCTTTTGGGGTAGTCGAAGGGTCGTAGATTTTTTGCTGAAGTCTCGTTTTTTCTGTATAAATCGCTACAATAGTTTCAGCACGTTTTCAATATTCTACACAAATTACGGACAAGGAGAAAATATTCTTACTTTTTATTTCTGTTTGAGTTTATTAATAAAAATATTTTGTATATTGTGTGAAGCATTGTGTATTGATAAAACTCTTTTTAATCGGAAGTAAGTGTTAGGTGTAACCAACGTTGACCACAAGTGACACAGTCATAATTGGCGCTGGGTCGTTCCTAAATTTCGTGGCGACTTGAAAGATTTATCGCCGCATCCTGGAAAAGCGGGACGACAATTAATCGCCGCAAAGCATGTACACGGACATTGTATACACATATACGCATCAGAGAATCGGTCCGAAACCCACCTTTGATTCCCTCGCTGATATATTAGGAGACAAAAGGCCATAATCTGGCACACGGACGTCCGTAGGTGCACACAACCGGTCCAATTAATTATCTATAGTAACGCTGTTTATAATCTCAGTAACCAATCCTATTACAAGCGTATTCATCATTGATAATTACGTATATACACGGCCAATTATTGTGTTTGCATTGGATCCCGGACTACGAGCCACAGATACTGTTCTAGTGTGCCGGCTCAATGGCTGTTGCTAAGAAATTAAAACGTCACTTAATTAAATTAGCTGTAACCGAACTAGAAAGGTGTTCTAGTACAATAATTTAGTAAAAGAAATCATAGCATTGTGATGCAAAAGAGAAATATCGATATCAATAAACTTATAAGAATTGGGACATTACATAATTATTTTAGGCTATCATACAATTCCTAACACAAAGCTTTATGTCGTTGAAAGCGACATAAAAACTATATGTCGGTCATTATGTCTTAAAAACGTTGTGTTAAAAATCCATATGTTCAAAACGCATATTAAAAAACTTTAGATATTAAACGGTAAGTAAACCACATATGAAGATATCTTGGTTGTTATTTAGATAACACACGGTCTATAATTAATTGAATCGTGCAAGTTAGAAACAGTCTGTGAATGTGAATATGAACGATCCTTTCGTGCCGTCCATTCATCAATTAGTACAAGATCTCACTGCAAGAGCAATACGATCATATCATAATAATATATTAATCATAATAATCAAACTAACATTTATTCATATGTTTAAAATTAGAAGAATAAATTGCTAACAGGTTGATAGACAAAAAGTGGCTGCAAATATTTTTAATTCAATTAATAGTAATTAATGTTTGAACAAAAAGTGTATTTCATTCATTTATTGTTTTGTGTAAAACTTATTGAGTACGCTCTAATAATAACAAAAATACCTGGCATAACGCATTAATGTTATCTGTACAAAGAAAAGCACTTACCGTTTAAGTATGGTGTATTAAATGTAGCTAGGGTAGAAAAGTAGCATTTGCGCCTCGTGACGCGAGGGACGTACACGTCCTGGTCAAACTAGTGCAGTCATTGAAGCATTATTGCTCCGAATTTTTTTACTGTGAACCGAATTGCATACAATTTTGGAATTAGTCTCATCTTACTTTAAAAGTGAAAATGATTTGAACTCCGCAACCAAGTTTTATTTCTTTTATTTGTAATTTTTGTTTTTTACTAGTAGGTTATTATTGAAATTTCTTTGTTTTTGGGCATAATAGGGACTTAGTTCCTCTGCCCTCGCTTATGTATAATTATAATAATAATAATAATAATAATAACCACCCTGGGGGTGGTTGCCATCCCTTCTCGGGGGTGAATTTTTTTTTTAAAATAACCTCGTATATTGATAGAAGGCCTAATTTTAAGCAAAAAATCAACTATAAAGTTTTTCGAAAAATCCAACACTTTTCAAGTTATTGGGAATTGAAAATTCGCAATTTTTTCACGTTTTTTTAAAAATTTTATAAAAAACAAAATTGTAGCAGGTAAAAAAATGAACAATCTAGTTTTTTTATAAAGTATTCCAAGTGCAATATTAAGCTAGATATTAAAAATCAAAGCCGTTTTTTATTTTGTCTGAAATTTAATCGATGTGGCCAATGCCATCTAGCGGCGAGCAGATGCATTTTAGGCATTCTAATAAAAAAGGGTTTTGTAATGCTTGAAATAGGCTTTAAAATGAGCACTATTAAAAGTCTTTTGTACGTAAAATAAGTTAGCTGTATTGCAAATAAGAGCAGCATCTAATGTTTTTTCTTTTAAATCAATGGGTTTCATAAGTGCCATTTCCACCAAAACTAAAATTAATCGTATTCTGCCTAGAACTTTAATATGAAGAGTTTGATAGATTGTATCAGTTTGGCTGCTTCAAGACACATATTTTTCAAAAAAGTCACGATTAAAAAAAAAATTTCAAATTTTTAAAAAAACCACCTTTTTTTCATAATATCTCAAAAATGACGACAGATACATATAAAAGTGTAGGGATCCTATTACAAGTCAAAAGTTGTTTATTAATTGTTAGTAAGTTGTTATTAATTCTGTTTCTATTTCTGTTATGTCTTACCTATAGCATTACATATGTAATGATTGTGCAGATTGACTCCCAAATAAATTTGTAACGGCCAATGCGTGTATAGAAGTGTAACTTCCACCGGCAGTCCCACTGGACTGCCACACCCGTTTTTTTTTTATTAAGGGGTAGTTTTCAAGGGTTGAAAGGGGGTTAAAAATTTGATAATTATTATAGAGAATATAAAATATTACTTACTCTCTACTTACATCTTTTTATGTCATACCAAAGTATTTTTTTGTGATTTTTTCAATTTAGGAGTTGTTTGCAAGGGTTGTATGATTTTCAAGGGGTTGAAAACGATTTTAATATAAGGTAATTGTGTTTGAAAACACTTTACAATTTCACCACTTACTATTAGACATGTTTTCTAGCGATAAAATAGCTCAATGTCAATTTTTCCAATAAGGGGTTGTTCACACCCCTTAAAAATAATAGGCGGAGTTCAGATCATTGTCACTTTTGAAGTTAAGGGTAAGTTGAGCCTAATTCCAAAATTTCATGCAAATCAGTTCACAGTAAAAAAATTCGGAGGTAAGACCGTATTTTTCGCTTCAATGACTGCACTAAACCTGATGTTTACATCGCGATGTCTCGTCTCGATTTGTCTTTATCAGTGGGTGTAGGGATAAAAACCCATACCTAAAAATCCCAGTGGTATTTTTAGAGTTTTAAAACGGTCGTCCAGCCTTGATACCAAATTGCGTATACAATTCCGCAGAAATTTGATATTCTAAAGATTTTTCTTTGCTTTCGAGGTAGTTAAAAACAAGTGAACTTCTTTAAACTTAAAAACAGATTACCTTGTGTTGGCTAGTTTGACAATGAGAGTTTACTGGATAGAAGAAAAATAATATACTGTAATATTTTAAAGCAAATAAATAGTTTGAATATACCATTAAATATGATCATATTATAGTACAGTCATAAAAATAATAAATTTAAAATATGTAAATAAATACTAAATACTTTTTCAAACATTTATTTTTTAAATAAAATACGCTGCTCATGACTTATATATTACAGTAAAAACGCGAGATATCAAAAATAAAGTAAAATAGAGTAATTTAAAAACATTTTTCCTTAGGCAACCGTATATCATTATATTAAAAAAAATAAAGTTAATTTGATATAAAAAGATGCATATACTGTAGCTGTAGATGAAAGAATGGTTGCTTTTAAAGCTAGAACCAATCTAAAACAATACATGCCGATGAAGCCAATAAAAAGAGGCTTTAAAGTATGGGCTCTAGCATGCTCTGGAACTGGTTATTTATTAACTTTCATTGTATATGGAGACAAAACGAAAAGCCATTAAGAGAGTCCTCTCGATGAACGAACTGTTTTGGAATTGACCCAGGCTTTTAAAGGAAAGTATTACTGTATCTACTTCGATAATTTTTTACCAGCTTTGCATTGCTCTCCAAGCTTCTGGATCGAAAATTGTTTGGTTGTGGGACTATAAGATCTAATAGAAAAAATTTTTCTACAAACGAACTTGCACCCGATAAAAATTTACAGACTGGCGACTCTGACAGTGTTGTTACCAGCAAATTAAAGTGAATGAATGAAAGGATAGAGGAAAATGTGTCATTGTAGCTAGTACCATACACAATGTAACACAAAAATCTTTAGTTCAGCGTATGACTAAAGAAGGATTAAAAATTATATTACAATGGCCAAAGCGTATTGAAGATTATAATCGAAATATGGGTGGAGTTGATCTGTTCGATCAACTTCATTCTTGTTACAGCCATTGTCTGGAAGTCTTGAAGGTGTTGGTTGAAACTTTGGTATTATTTTTTCGATGCTAGTATTTTAAATGCATATATTATATACAAAACTTCAGCTTTGAATAAGCAGCCTTAAGCCAAACCTGAAACACAACTAGTATTCAAAAGCATTCTGGCCAATCAACTTGTGAACGGATGTTCTTCTAAAAAAAATCCAAGTTCTTGGTTGATAATAGGAAAAAATAAAACAAAAAAGGTGGATGATAGAGCATCCAAAACGATCTAGCGTAGCTTGCGCTAAATGTGAAGTAGCCCTCTGCATACCATGTTTCGCCCCTTTTCACAGTAAATAAATATTAAGTTTTCTAACGGTTACTAAAAACCTATTGGTCTAACATTGACTAAAAACCTGACATCATTTCTGTATTAATTTGCCCTATAAAGGGATAAAATCTAGTGAAAATCACGTAGCGATCTTACAGTGGGATCTTAGACTAAATAGTCCAGGGACATAAGAATTTTCTCGGGACACGTTTTCTCGTGACACGCGGGATCGGAGGGATAGGGAGCTATTAACTGTATCTCTGGTTCTTGTTTATGGATTTCAACTATTCCTTTTTTTAATTTGTATATACTGTTTTCGTACATTACGAATATGAATTTCTGTAAAAAATAAATTTAAATATACAATAACAATTGTTTAAAATATTTTTTTTCTATTTTTCATTTTTTTGTAGTAATATTTGAGGTAATTTTTACTGAAAAACACAAAATTTTTATGAATAATATATACTTCTTTAGTAAATTTTGTAGTTAATTTATTAATAATAAATTTTATAAAAAAACAAATCATCCTATTCAATTATTTCTAAAAATAGTATTAGTTTATGTACTGCTTTGAAAATAAAAAATCTCAAATAAACTACAGTAAATGTCAATGTCAAATATGTTAAAATGTATATGTGCTAGTCTCTTTCTTTAATTTCAGCTACAGCAACTTTACTTATTTTTGTATTTCGTAAGTCTGAACGGGTATACCCAGACCCTTTTTTATGTCTTCGTATATAATATAGAGACCTCCGCATGTGCAGAACGCAATATTCTTACCTTTAATTTTGGTGTCTTTGGTGTTTTCTAATTATTTTAAGAATGAGCGATTAGGTAGTAGTTACACTCCGAAGAAAAATTTGCACCTGGATGTGCCTTTACTGATTTAATTGATATTAAGATATATCTCTTTAATTATAATATAACACTGGTAAACACACAGTTTGCTGCCGGAAATTTTTTTTACTGTTTTTAAGTAATTTGGGCCTGCTGAATCCAAAAATACCATTAGATTTGCTCCATCAGATCGTTTTTAGCAAATACAACAGATCACATTTCTAACATATAGGGTAATTTAACGCAGCACTAGCTACATATATGTAGTGCTGCTACCAATTAAATAAACAAAACACTAATAAAAATTAAGATATTTATTGTACAATAATGTACTTACAAAAATCACCACTGCCATATCTGCCAAAAAAACTTAACTTTTCATCTTACCTAACCAGCATCGCAGCACAAATCTGCTATTCAGCGTTACCTAAAAACTTCCTTTTATATGATTTTCTTGCAAAGGCTTTAAAAGGACGGTCCCTTTGAAGACTCCAGCAGTAATCCGCCATCATGTGAGTGTTCCATCTCCCCTGATACCTCTCTTCCATCGTTTTGATATCTTGGTGGAAGCGTTCCCCTTGTTCCTCACTGAGGTCACCAAGATTTTCTAGGATTTATTGTTTTCAAGAAAATTTTGTACAACTTTCACAAAACAGCACCATGCATTACATTCAATTTCAGTCATCGATTCTGTAAAATGCGAATCTTTTATAAGTTTATAAGTAAAATATTCCGGCTTTCAATTTTTTTTTGCTAAGTGCAGAGAATTTGCTGGACAAGTATTCAAAACAAGGACGATTATGGTCTAGGACCTTTACTAATTGTTTCATCAGCCCAAGTTTAATATGTAAAGGAGGTAATATAATTTTCTCTCGGTCGACCAATGCTTCGTTAACTACATTAGCTTCTCCTTGAACTAAAGCATCTCTGGGATTCCATTTTCTTCTTACTCAGTGTTGGTCTTTAGCCCTGCTATCCAAAAGACACAGGAAACAAGGATATTTTGTATAGCCACCTTGTCCCAGGAGAAAGTTCAGCATCTTAAAATCAACACAGATCGCCCACTGATGTTGGTCATACTTTAATGTTTTTTAGCACCATCGAGTTTGTTTTATATTCTTCTTTCATTTTTGTAGAATGCCCAATTGGTGTACTTCCATATTTGTTGCCATTATGTAAACACTTTAAACTTCGTTTGGAACTGTCGATAGAAAGACGCCAGTAATCTGGTGTATATTCCGATATACCCAATTTGTCTAACAGTCCTTTAATATTATTAAAAAAAATCATATCATTTTGCTGAGAAAAAAAAAGGCAAAAGGTCTTTTTCTCTATTATGGTAGTATGTAACTTTGATGTATGGGTGAAGATTCTTTTGCTTTAGTCTGGAGGCAAACAACTCGGAAGAATCCTTTGGAAGGTCCAAATCTCCGATACGATCACTTCTCTTCCTGAGTAAAGAGTTAGGGACGTGTTGACTCCTCTTCAAAATTACTGTCGTCTTCCTCAAATCTAGTAGTCTGTAATTCGTCAGATAACGTTTCGACATTATCCTCTGGTAACGTAGGTAGACAGCTAAATATTGGAATGGGTATCTGTTCAAGCTGATGTGGAATTGGTCTTATTGCTGAATCCAGGTTAGGATATGTCCACGTAGAATGTCTGCTTGTAGAAGCCATGGTTTTCAGTTGTCAAAAACAAACTCTTGCAACGAAACTCAAGTTCAAACTAAATTTTACAATAGAACGCAATTGACTTTATAGGAATTTATTAAGGCCGTTTCAGAGAAAATACTATTTACTTATCGGACAATAGTTAAAAAGCAATTAGCGCTAATTTTAAGTTATGGGCATTTCCAAAAAGTACACTTTAATTAGAAGTCATTAGTATGTATTTGTATTAGAATTTGTTAAGTTGGTTTATAAACATATTGCAGTTACAGTGGTGGAATATACAGAAATGTAAGAATATTTAAGTATTGGATGATAATGTTATATCTCGAAAACTAAAGCTGATACAAAGAAAAGGTTTGTATTTTTGGAATCAGCACAGATAAATTAACCAAAATCAGTTGATTTTTTTTCAGCAGCAAGACAAAAATTTCTTTTTGTTGGGCTGTGTAATTTATTTGGTTTTTTTTTTAATATTTCCGGCTCATGCAGACGCAAAGCAAAATGACATATCAAGCAAATTGATTTGTAGATAAGTGTTTTTTTTGTTTTCTCTATTTTTCCTACTAGTAAATAGAAACTAAGAAAATAAATATCAACGAAAAACTAAACCGGAATAACTTTTATAACTTATTTGTCAAAAAAGAAATGAAACGACGAGCTTCTAGTTTAAAAGTTGGTTTATAAAGTTAAAAAACATAAAGCTACAAGTTTAAGTAAATCCGTAAATGTCTGTTTATCTTTTTCCTTAATGATTTAAAGTTGTAATGCAACTCGAACAAATTAGTAGCTTTTGTATTTTTAAAGAAAATCTAAACTGTAATGTCGATTAGTCAGTTTTTTTTTTTATTTTGTAATAATTTAAATACACGGCGAGGTAATTTTATTTTAAATTCATTGAATAAAATCACGATTATTTCGCTGTTTATAAATAATTAAAGGAATTGATAGGGTACGAAAAACACAAATAACATAGTTGTATAATACAAGCCGAGAAAGTTAGTCAGCATTGGACTAAGTATATCGAGGAACTTCTTTTGTATGTACCGTCCCCTCTCGAAAGATTGGCAAGTATCATAGCAATTCGAATCTTCGACGCCGCCGCTCTGAATTGTTTTATAGATCTGCGGTTGAACCACGTTCTTTTAATAGACTGCTTAGCCATAAAACGTGTCTTCTACATTGAACTTCTTCGTCTTTGTCTTTTCCCCTGCATGATCACCTGCTGCAGTCAGTATCGCTCCACTTTCATAACATAGAAGAACTACTAACAGAAGTTTTTATTTCTGTCTCATAAAAACCAATCCTGTTTAAAATAATTCACTGTTTAATATATTGCCAATCAACGAGAGCATAATTAAAATGCATATAGACATATACTGTAAAGAGAGAGTGATATTTGGAGTATATGCACCAACAGACAATTCTCCAAGAGTAGAAAAAGAAAATTTCACGGAACAACTTCAACACCAAATAGAGCTAATCAAGAAGAAAGTATCAATTATAATAGGAAACCTGAACGGCAGAACAAATTTAAAAACGTTAGATTTGGAGAGGATGAACTTATGCGAACTAAACAACCTAAAAATTACCAATGGATTCTCCAGATATAAAAATATTCATAAATATATATATGGACGCAAGAAACACGAAAGCTGAAATCGATAAATCACAACGTAATCGTCAAACAGGATACCACAATAAAGATAAAAGATGTGATAGTCAGACGAGGAGCAGAATGTAAAACTGGCCATAAACAAAATTCTTTCTAAGAAATAATGTAAACTAAATATCAATTTGTAATTTTTAAAGGGTTTTTACCCCTATATTTAGTGGCTACATTCATGTATTAACCTGTAAGTATTAACCACATTTTACATTAACCTTTGTCAAAATTTAAATTATTTCATGTTCTTTTTAATTAAGTGGTTAAATACTTTTTTAGGACACTGATGATGGAATATTTATTCCGAAAACGTTTTGTCTATTTAACATAGCCCAACTGGGTTTTTATATACCTTTTTATAAAGGATTTTATTAAAAATTTTTTTAATATATGGTATACAGCCAACTACAGGAACTTAGTTTCCTTGTGGACTCCAAGAACAATTAATTAGAGAACTATACAAACAACGTCTAGACCAAAAATTAATAGAATTCAGATACGTCAACATCGACGAAATATACGAGCACATAAAGGCGAGTATAAAACAAGCAGCATTCAAAGCCCTTGGAGAGAAAGAACATATAACAAATAAATAGCATTATTATGAAATAAATGAACCAACAAAAAGAATAATTGAAGGAAAAAAGCAACTATACAGAAAATGGCTGACTACAAACAACTTGAAGTTTATAAAGAATATATAGAATAAGATAGAGAAGTAAAAAACAAATAACACAACAAAAGAATAAAGAATGGAAAAGAACCTGCTTAAATATTGAAACATACATAGGAGGTACAAGAACTTCGAAGTCATTGAAAGTACTGAGAGGATAGAAACAAAACTCAAAAGAAAAAATTAAATTGGGAAATATACAGGACAAAGAATGAAAGGACTATCACAAGGAACTATTAACAGAACAAAGACCACAATTCATTGGAAAAGAAAACAGGCGAAGACGAAGCATATCCCCACAACAAGAAATAGAAATAACAGATAGGGAAATGAGAAAGGCCATAAAAGCAATCAAAAATAAGAAAGCATCGGGACCTGAAGGCATCTCACCTGAGCTTATAAAGTACAATTCAAAAAAAATATACCGAATGATAAAATAAATATTTCAGAAAGCCACAAATGAAGAACAGCTCCCAAAGTAATGGACGGATACATATATGACATCTATATTTAAAAAAGGAGATAGAAAACGATGCGAAAATTACAGAAGAATAAGTGTAATATCATCAATAGGATGATTATATGGGAAGATGCTTCGATAAAAGATACAGCAAGCGATAAAAGGCAAAATCGGGGAGGATCAGGCAGGCTTCACGGCAGGAAGATCATGCATAGACCACATATACACACTGGAACAACTGTTGGAAAAGAAAAAAACAAAAAATAGAGATATACATTTGGCATTTGTGGAATTAAGAAAGGCGTATGACTCTGTACCAAGGTCAGAACTATGGGAGACAATGTAAAAATTAGAAATACAGAAAAGAGGGTAAAAATTATTAAAAGGTTCATTTTATGGTCTGCAGAAATCTCTTGGAATGAGTACTTTCATTGTAACCTATATTTTATAATTCTGATTGTATTTTAAAAATTGGTAACCTCACTTCTTCCAAAGCCACGTTTTCAATTTTATGCATGTAGGAATCTTACAAAACTTAACTAATGTTAATAATAATTCTATTTTACTTTATCCTTGCAATCTGCCATTTGTTTAATTGTAATTTTGTAAAATAATTGGCAAGGAAGTTAACCCCCTTTGACATCTCTCTAATATGGGCTGTGTTATATTTTAGTTTATCTAATAATCTTTATGAACCCTTTATAGTGCCTGCGTCTTTGAAGGAGTTACACCAGAAAAATGGAATAGTGCCATTATGATAATATTGCACAAAAAAGGAGATGTAACAGAAATTTGAAACTACAAACCTATTAGCTTGTTATCGCATTTACATAAGTTCTTTATGAGAATAATTACTAACAGACTGGAACCTAAGCTGGATTTTCACCAACCATTACAGCAGGCGGGATTTAGGAGTGGCTTTGGAACGAATGACCACCTACAAGTAATAAAATCCTTAATAGAGAAAGTTACAGAATACAACAAGCCATTATTATTTATATTTGTAGACTTTGAGAAAGCGTTTGACTCAGTCCAGCATAGCTTCATTTTAAGAGCTCTTACAGAGTGCAGTATTGATCATAGGTACACAACTCTTCTTCGGGATATATATAATAGCGCAAAAGCTGCAGTTAGAATGTATTATGGCAAAACAAATACATTTCCCTTAGAGATGGATATTAGGCAAGGAAATGCCATTTCTCCTAAGCTGATCACCGCTTTATTGCAGAGTGCAGAATATTGGAGTCAACATAAATGGAGAATTTCTGAACAACTTGAGATTTTCAGACGACATAGTCCTTATTGCAGACCGGGTAGATCACGCCTGCCAGCTTCTTCAAGATCTTCAGAGCTCGTGTACACTAGTTGGACTTAAAATTAATTTCTCCAAAACACAATACATGGCCAACCTAGTACTGGCGAAAAAAATCTTAACTAACGGCACGCAAATTCAACATGTGTATAGCTATAAATATCTGGGTCACGAGATTAAATTAGAAAGAGATAATCAAACAACGGAGCTAAACAGGAGAATAGAACTGACATGGACGGCTTACGGAAAACTGAGAGAAGTCTGTAGATCAGATATTCCCATGTGCTTGAAAAGGAAGGTCTTTGATCAATATGTACTCCCAGTTCTAACGTATGGAGCAGAACCATTGATCCTTACCAGAAAAGTAATCAATAAAATACAAGTGGCACAGAGAGCGATGGAGAGGTCAATGCTGAATATATCCCTCAGAGACAGAGTATCAAATACAACAATTAGGAGAAAAACTGGTGTTACTGACGCAGTTCAAAGGATTACAACATTGAAATCGAACTGGGCGGGGCATGTTGCCAGATTAAAATATGGGAGGTGGACGAAGAAAATTCTGGAATGGAGACCTAGACACGATGATTATCGTAATCGAGGACGTCCTCCAATAAGGTGGTCAGATGACATCAAGCGCATACAGCACAACTGGATTCAGGGTGCTCAAGATAGAATGCATTGGAATTATTTACGGGAGGCCTATCTCTAGCAGTGGACTCAAAACGGCTGATGATGATGAATAATTTTTTGGAATAATTTAAATAATTTATGGAATTTATGGAATAATGTAGAACTAAATAATTCCTGCTGTCTTTAAGACTTACCCACATACTCTGGAGGCAACAACAAGACCTACCCACATAATCTGGAGGCGACATCTTAACAGAAGCAAGCAACCCATCGATGCCATAAATATCAGTTTTAAATTTGTTTATTATAAAGCTTTAAGCAGGGTTGTTTTTGCAAACTAAATATTATTTTGTTTTATGTTGAATAAATGTGATTAGTTAATTCATTGTTTTATTTATTACCAACTGAATTTTCATTATTTAAAACAAGAGTAATTCATCAAGCTGTTTGCTTCGCAAATTTTAGGAAGCGCAGTGGTAAAAATTTGAATTCGGTTTCGCCAGGTAGAAATCGTTTGATTTCTCTTTTTGTTTTTAGATTGCGTAGTAACGTCCGTATATAGTTATTTTGATAACTATTGTCTAGGACGAGAAAGATTTTTGTTTTGGTTCAGAGTAGTGGCTATACCGCTCTGAGGAGACCTAAAAAGGTCGAAATACGTATAAGCGGCTGTCGCTGCCCTGTATCAAAACAAAAATCTAATACCGTCATTATGTTTCATTATTTAATTCATAGTTTAAGACAAGACAGATTCACACTTGAGGGACTGAGCTATGCGAAGCATAGACGATAAGCTCCCATAGTTGATTGAACTATTATTTTATAATGATATTTCAATTCTCTTTGGTAGTCTTATCGTTACATTTTTTCTGATTATAAATCTAATCCTGATTTATTGAGCTGATAGTAAATTACAACAAATGGATAAAAACAAAAAGTGAGCTACCTCCACATTTTTATACTTATTCAATTATTTGGGTCAATTAGTTATTTTATTTAGTTTTTGGCACTATTATTCCTATTCCCCTAAAACTTGATTTAAAAAAATTCCAATCAGAAAAGAATTTCATTTAATTTTTCTACTAGATAAAGTTAATTTTAATTAATTGTAAATGAAAAGACAAAAGTTAAATAAGTTCAAATTTTAGCACAGTTTATTAATGTTCAAAAGTGTTCCACAGTTGACCTCTGGGACGAATATCAATTTCCAGAATTCTGGATTCGTTTAGTAACAACATGCATAACGCGCATCACTACATCGTTTTTTGTTTTTCAGTTCGACTATCATCGAGTTTGTATTTTATGTTTAACCATTCTATTTGCGTTATCATGGCAGAAACCGCTCTTGTTTTGATGTATGGCCGAGACCCACAATGCCATCCATATTTGTTTAAATTTTGACGGACGCTTGTCTCTGACAGCACTAACCGTGGCCAATATTTACGAAAATCGTTTCTGTTTGTGAAATATTGATGCTTTTGCGAAGGCACGGTCTTTTATCAGAAACAATGGAAATTAACTTTTACTTTTCGAAACATATCGTCCTGTGTTAATGAAACAAGAAATTAAGTTAAAATTTATGGAATAAGGCTGATATTTTTTTAATTATCAAGGTGTTACTGAAGTAGACTTAAACAGTAATGTTTTGTTTGCGACTAATTTGGTATTGGTGTTTTTGTTTAGTCTTCTTCCTCCTGCATTATCTTCCTTGTGATTCAAGCAGAGACAAACACGATATAATACAGAAAACAAAAATTGATCCGGACGATAACCAAGAAATTAGTAAATATGATATGGGAGATATACAATAAACATTAAAAATTAACTTAAAGCTATAGTTGGCACTAATCATATATGAATACAGATCAATACATTAAGAGAAAACGAAAGAGATTAAAAAACACCAAAGACAACACAATGCAATAAAGATTAAAAATGCAATATAAGGAAATAAACGTCTGAAGGTTCTACGCAGAAAAATAGACATTATCACAAACAGAAATGTTCTTTCTTAAAAGCTTTCTTAAAAACAAAAAGCAATAATTGTGAACTACAAAGTCATCAATAATTTGCGATATGTGAACGACACAGTACTACCAGGTTCTACTTAAGAAGATTTTCAAACATTACTTGGCACTGTCGTTGAGAGCTGTAAGGAAGCTGGTCTGGATCTGAACTTACAGAAAACCAAAATACGTAATAAAGTAATAAGTAAACAAATTAGTTTAAAACCGTTTACATATGTAAATAGTACAAGACTTGAGCAAGTTAATCAAATTTTTTACCTTGGATATCAGTTCAATTGTAACGCAGAGAGTCACGAAATTAGATCCAGAATTGAGCAGTCCAGAGCGGCTTTTAGTAGGATGTTCAAGGTATTATGTAACAGAGACCTAAAATTGGCATTGGCGATCCGCATACTTCGCTGCTATGTATTTTTGGTCTTACTTTATGGTGTCGAGTCTTGGACTGTGAATAAGAGGCTTTTGAAATAAGTTGCTATAGAAAAATTTAAAAAGTTTATTGGCTGGAAAAAATTCGAAAGTCCACAATACTAGAATGTCTTAACAAGACTACTGAGAGTATAAAGAGCATCAAAAAGAAGAAGAAGAACGAACAAGAACTTGCGAAATTGGTATTATATTGATACATATATACTATTTGGGTTGGCAGTGAATAAAATTAAGATAGCCATGATGGTAACCAAAGTTCTGAAAGGAGAAGAACGTTTACTACCACAGTATGAAAGCTGATATTGTTAAAGATTGGTTTAAAAACTCACTGACCCCAAACTTGGAGCCAAATAGTATAATAGTACTTGACAATGCTTTCTGCCATTCCCGACAGCTCACTAAAAGATATCAAATACATCTTCAAAGTAAGCTGAACTGCAAAACTTTTTAATGAAAAATGATTTGTATTTAGAAGATTTAGACACACGAAGCAATTTAACATATTATTATAAGCCCTGAAGGGGGTATTGCCGAAAAGGATAGACACACTATACTAAAACTCCCCCTCCCCTATGTTGTATGTCCAAAACGGGTCCACTCGGTCTTGGGTGAACAGCATATGGAAAACTGAGAGAAACTTTTAAAAGTGAGCTACCCATATGCCTGGAGAGAAAAGTATTTGATCGATGCGTTCTCCCAGTGTTGACATACGGAGCAGAAACACTTACTTTAACAAAAGCCTCGGCTACCAAACTAAGAGTCACATAGAGAAAAATCGACCGATCTATATTAAGAACAAGTCTGGAAGACAAAATAAAAAACGAAGAGGTTAGGAAAAAAACCAAGGTGACTGACGTCATCGAAAGAATAGCCAGACTGAAATAAAGATGAGCAGGACACAGCTAGAATGATGGATGGGCGATGGACAAAGAGGTTATTGGAATGGCGACCAAGGAAAGACAAGAGAAGCATCGCTCGACCACCTACACGATGGGCTGACAATTTGAGAAGAAAGAAATAAAAACTAAGAAGGGGCCTATGTTTAGCAGTGGACTTTTGAGGCTGGATGATAATGCAAATAAACTTTGTTTATCATCTAAATCACTATCAAACTAAATTTGATAGGAAGGTAGTTGAGGTAATTAAAACAGAAGTATCTAATAAAATATTATCAAAGAAGACTGGTACAAAACAATATCCAAAGTGATCAAAGTTAAAACCCTTTCGCTGCGGAAGAAATTACTAGTAGGTACCGTGTGTGCGGCTCACTTTTTTCTCTTAAAAATGAAAATATTCATATATACAAGTTTAATTTTATCTTATTAAGACTCTATAAAGCCATATTTGTCGGTTTGTATAAAATATTTTTCTAGACGCACATGCGCGGCATCCGCATATGTGAATGATTTCATTGCAATATGCGGAAGACGCACATGCGCGGCCTCCACATATATGAATGAAAGTTTTAGCTAGATGATAGCTATTGTAATAGTTATCCATGTAAAGAGAGTGACCAGAATGCAAGTAGTTGCGCATAAGATGCAGTACTACTTTCTCTGCATGATCTTTACCACCTAGTACATCATTATATCCTGTATAAACTGCTAAATCTAAAACGGTCCCATCACTTTCGGTTAACATATAAACTTTGACTCCATATTTATGTAGCTTTTGAGGAAGGTACTGTTTGAATAAAAGTCTGCCCTTAAATAAAACCATCGATTCATCTAATGATAAACTCTGGCCTGGATAGGAGATGCTTTTCATTTTTTGTGTGAAATAATCTAATAGTGGTCTTATTTTATAAAGTCGATCTGTTCTTATCTGTGGATCATTTATATTTTCATGAAAATGTAAGCATCTCATAATAAGTAGATATCGGTCTCGACTCATATAATTTCCAAAACAAAGAGAAAACAACCGATGCTGTTTCCAGTAGTCCTGTAGATTATTAAGTTTTATTGTTCCTGTATGTAGGGTAAGTTCCAAAAAAATTAATAGTTCTGAAACAGTTATTTCTTTCCAAGCTGAAATTCTCGACTCTTCTTTACCACTACTAGGACAGAGGACCTCCACGGCATACATATTGGTTTCTCGTACTATCATTTCTAAAAGTTCGTCATCAACCAACATTCTAAACCAACC
Source organism: Diabrotica undecimpunctata (assembly GCF_040954645.1). Lineage (NCBI taxonomy): Eukaryota > Metazoa > Arthropoda > Insecta > Coleoptera > Chrysomelidae > Diabrotica > Diabrotica undecimpunctata. Next base: position 164,906,310 of record NC_092805.1, read on the forward strand.
GTAAGGATGCTCACCCGGTGATTCAACCAATAATTTGTTTTCTTTAACAAAGGGAATTTGAGTCATATTGTCAATTTCATATTCCCACTTTAAAATGTCTTGATTATTTATTTTAGAAACAACTGTATTATTTTCACCCACCTGCAAATATTCGTCTTCGCTTGTAGAATTGTCACTTTCATTTTCGCTCTGTATTTGATCTAGAAATAAAATAATAGATACAAATTAAAATCTTATATATTTATTATTTTGCTAACTTACGTTTATAATCGCTATCATTGTCATCTAACAAACTTTCTTGATCTGACTCATATAAAAACATTTCTTCCACTGTCAACTTATTAGGATTTCTCACTTGTACAATCTTACGTGTTTTTTTACTAAAAGGTCCAGGTTTACTTAAATCTGCCATTTCAATATAATGTTTACGCACCAGAGTATATAACACGTTTTTCTATCGACAAAAATAAGGTTATAATGTACAAAAACCGTTAAATTCTCAATTCTTACATACCTAAAACGGGACGTCATCTAGAGTGTAAAATAAAAATCATAACTAAAAACGAAAGTTGCCTAATAATAGGCTGAATATCTAGCAATATGCTGACAAAATTCTATAAACTTATATGTTATGCTACTTTCAGAAAATATGATTATAATTTAAGTGTACCGACGCCGCACATGTGCGTCGTCCGCAGCGAAAGGGTTAAAGAATACTATAAGAGCATTGGGCACTTACATATTAATTGTGGAAATTATTGAATTAAATGATGATAGTGATGCAGAAAATATGGAAGAAGGGAAGAATTAAGTCTATGGGTATTTTAAGTGATTCCTTGTTAATTACTGTATTGTGCAATTAATATTTCAAGAAATAAAAGTTTTAATAATGAAAAGACTGTCGTTTTATAAGTTATTTTTAGATTTTCCATTTTTTGTTGAATTTTAACACTAGCTACTGGCTATAAATTTGTTAATAAACTGGCTATAAAGTTTTTTGTCAGAAACTGAAACTATAAATAATTGGTAAAATTCACAATATTTAATACTAAAAACATGTAAACACAAAATTTTAGATATTTAAAAAAAATCATGTGTAAACGCCGTGTAAAAATTTCAACAGCAAAAAACTGCTTTTGTTGTTAAAAGGAATATTATAAAGAGAATGTTCAAAATATAGTGAAATACTGTACAGTTACATTTAAATTTGAGACAGGCAGTGTAGTTTGACACGGATATTCTTGTGTAAATCAATAATTGTATATAGCAAAATTCTTGGACACTGTTATGTTAATGCGGGCATTGGGTAGTTTTCCAATATTGAGTTGATTGGACGATTAACGGTTAATTAGGTTACATAGTTGTGTGTCTGTATCCCAGAACAAGCGATAGTAATTATGTTTGAATAAATTATGAATAAATATTCATCATCAGCATTTGTCTTATTGTTATGCGCGATCGGTAATAAAACTTTATTGATAATGTCATTGAAATCATTTATTATTAATAATGGTTTTGTTGCAAAAAGCAGACGTAAAGGTTGAAGTGGGCGAGGAAAGGTGCGATAGCAAAGTTGGAGAAAAAGGAAAAACAAATCAAAGAAGCAACAAAATTGTTCAACTCTACCAAAAAAAATGTTTATTTCCACATTGTTTAAGGTAAATCCCAAAACTCATGTGCAAATGGAGATTTATCCAAAACAAATTAAACTGGCCAGTTAGAAATCAAATTAACTACATTCTAATATCAAAAAATACGGAAATGGAATTCTTACGTAAAAACTTATCCAAACTTATTAGTGCACACAAATGTATAAGGAATAGAGTTAACAAAAGTTTCTAAAATTAGCTGTTTCTAAAACCGCTGGATCGATAAGGATCTGAATCCTGAATTGGAAATCAGAGCTGATATTAATATGGTCAGAGCAAACTATTCAAATCTCGTGTGTCTCGTGCATCTCTTGATTGAAGTCCAAGTGTGAAAACATTTAGAGTAATCAGAGGTTCTCTAGTGTCCAGCTCTTTTCTTTCACCTATATTATTCAACCTATATTCAGAGGCAATATTTAGTAAAGCCTTGGAAAATTGCAAACATGGAATCCTTTTAAATAGAGAACGCCTAAACAACATCCGCTATGCAGATGACACCGTATTTTTGCAGACAGTTTAAACAGTTTACAGCAACTCAAAAACAAAGTAAATGAAGTAAGTGAAATATTTGGACTACAAGTAAACATATCAAAAACTAAATTTATGGTCATCAGCAAAAATAAAATAAGAGACGTCCAACTGCTTATCAAGAATACACCAGTGAATAGAGTAAAACAGTTTACCTACCTTGGAACAATAGTAAATGAACAATGGGATCACTCACAAGAAGTAAAATATCGAATAGAGAAGGCTAGGAGTACATTCAACAATATAGCCAAACTCTTTATCTGGAGCCACCACCTTAATCTGGAGATAAAAATGTGGCTCCTACGATGTTATATCCTCTCGATATTATACTACGGAGTTGAATCCTGGACACTCACTGAAGCAATGTAGAAAAAACTTGAAGCCTTCGAAATGTGGCTATAAAGAAGAATCCTAAGGATATCATAGATGGACAAGATGACCAACGAGACTGTACTAAGAAGAATGGGGAAAGAAAGAGATGTATACGATTAAAAGGTGAAATTTAGAATATCTCGGATACATAATGAGAAACGGCACTAAATACAGATTACTGAAAATAATCCTTTAAGTCAAAGTATTCGGAAAGCGAGGAATTGGGAGAAGAAGAATGTCATGGTTAAAAAACCTAAGAAAATGGTTCTGCACAATAACCTCTAATCTATTTAAAGCATCAGTTAATAAAATAATTATAGCCAGAATGATCGCCAATATTCGAAACGAATAGGCGCCAAAAGAAAAAGCTTTTTTCTGAATCCCAAATTTGTCTGGCTAAAGCAAGTTCCAACTTTCTGTAAATACGCACGGATATGAATGATTTTTAGAAATACCTTAAGCAAATGACTCTGGATTTAATATTATTATGTTTATATGGGATTAAGCCTTAATTGGTAGTAAAGTCCTCTGTTATACTCAGGTCGTACTGAAACCAATTAGATTTTATTATGATTTTATTATCAATAATTACACATTTCGGCGAAAATCAAAGAACACTTTGATATTTTAAATATTTCGTGACTGGTAGTGCCATCTTTTTTCGTATGGCGATATTTTTTGGTAAGCTTTGGAATATTCTGTTGTATTTCCACCGAACGTATTTCTCAGTCCTGACAAGCTGGCATGTAATATTACTATGCTGCAATAGATGGCAATCACTTCGAATCGATGGGTTTTGTAAAATAATATGTATACATATATTATACAATGATTATACTTAATAATAGACAATGTTATTAGCTATTATTATTATAATTATTATTATTTTAATTATTATTTACGATATTATTCTTAATATAAATAATATTAATATTTTAAGAGTATTCGTGTACACTAATGACACTACTGTTCATACTTCATAGTAAGCGACTCTTTTATGATGCATCACTAGAACTAGCATTTTTTTTTAAATTATACGTAGGTAACAGTCGTTTTGTTGGTATTGGACATTGAAGTAAGAAACCAAACGAAACCAAAATATCAGAGAGAACACGTAAAATGCTGAACGTTAAAAGATGCGAAAGAAGGCTCATTCAGGGTAAAAAAGTACCCTAAATACATTAAATACACGTCAAATTTTATATTTCAATATATTTTATTAAAGTACCTGCTTTCAAATAATAGTATATTGTGCGACGAGTGCAGAAAGGTAATTTTTTCTCACTAGTTTGAAAAATTGCAGCTGAGTAGATTAACTGAAGGTTTCTTGCCTTTGTTTTTCAATGTCCAATCTATTGAAAAACATTATTTCATCCTTAAAAAGACGTCTACGAAAAATGCACGTCATATAAATTGGGTTTTGTATCTGAAGATAAATACAAGAAACACACACCAAGAAAACAGCAGGCTCGTGCTGAAAAAGGAAAGCATAAAAACTGAGAAGATTACGTATTTAATTTATTTTATTTATAAAGTTCTATCACAAATCTTGGACACCACAGACAAAAAAGAAGTAATTTACAGCGATGGATGCGCAGCTTAAAATCGAAACGTTACGGCCTCAAATGCTTTGATAAATGTGGCGATGACCAGGAACATCGTTATTAAACAGAAGTACCTTGAAGTAGGTCATACATAGATGGAGGTAGATTCTATGCATGCCTCCATCTAAAAAAAACTTCGAAATAAAATTATTAATGTACCTGCTGAATAAATTGGTATTTGCCGAAGTGCTCGCAAAAATCCAAAACCATACTACGTTGAATATTTAGCACCTTTATTCTTTGTTTAATAATGTCAAATTTCTTAAAACCATTCGACCTGGAAAAATGAAGGGGAATCTCGAAGTTTTTTTTCTTCACCTTTGACAGGTAAGGTAGTAAACATTTTTAATTTTTATTTTCAAGGTTAATGAAATCAGAGCCCTGAAATATACGTATTTTATAAAGTAAATTTTTTGAAGAAGAATGAAAGTTACTTCCCCAACGGCGATAAAAAATGACTAATCCAAAGGAGTTTGCTCAGCTGCCGAACTTCCATTCTGATAGATTGCCATCAACCATCAGAAAGTTCCAGGATCTTCAAGATCTAAAAACCTCCATCCCAACTGATTATCATTCCTACTATAATAATCTACCTCATAAATAAACATTTTTTTTAACAATCCTAAGTTTTTTATACTGTATTATTTAATTTTTTCTTGATACTTTTGAATTTTAGTTCTTTATATTAATTTGTTTTAAAAGTTGTTAAAAAACAGACTTACTCCTTTTTTCTATTTCTTACTGCATATGTAAAAAAGTTAACTCCTTTTATGGCTCAAAAAAAAAAGTTTTAGGTCAAACAAAGTTATTTTTGATTAATTATTATTAAGTATAATTATTCATGAACTGAACGGTTTTATGTTCATACTGAAAAATTTGCCTAAATGGAGTTGGCTTTTTTGCAGATTAAGCCATCGATTTGCTACTTTATATAAATCATAATGTTGCAACTAAAATACCGTTAAGAATATTTTAAGAATGCCGTATTTACAAATCTACATCCATTCCATTTACTACGCCAAACCGTCTGGCCCTTTCAATTAAGAGCAACATCTTCATCAGAATTTAATTAGAAAGACAATATACATAAACACTTCGACAATGTGTCTCTAACAAAACGAGATCTTAGTGACGTAGGCATGCGTGAAGTTGGCCTGTTTTTGTGTTTCTTTTGAAATGAATTCAACTAGTGTTTTGGAAAGAGGAGTAAGATAATAAACGTTGAATATCTCGGTTATAAGATAATGAAAAAACTTGTGTTTGTTTGTATTTTAGCTAATATTTTTTGCTTTACGAAAGGAAATCAAATAAGCGAACATTGGCAAAAAATGGAAAAAGTCAAAGAACTGTAAGTAATTTTTTCTTTAATTAATTACAATTATTGTTTCATTAAATTAAACTATGCAAACATCTTAAAGCTACTCTATATAAAAAAATTGCGGTAATATAAAGAGGTAAATCCGTAACCCAGTAAAGGCTGATTAATTTATTAATTTTAAATTTAATATCGACAAAATTGAGATCAATTTTTTTATTTCTTTTATGTAACCACATTTTTTATTCATAATTTCATTGGGGTTACATGAAACATTATGTAATAAACTCTTTATTTGGCTTCTCCATTTACGGTTCGTTGTCTGTTTTTAATTATTTTTATCAGAATATACGTTGAAAACTGTTTGAAAAGTTAATTTTATAATTTTTAATTATTCCTGTTGAAGAATATTTGTGTTTCCTGAGTTTTCTATATAAATTATTCTTCTTATTTTATTTGTATTTTGTTTCTTTCTTTCGTTTTCATATGTTTAGGAAGAAATATTTAACGTTTTATTGCAAATATTTTCCACTTTTACAGTTTTATATGTGTTATTAAAAAATTTTTCGGTTCCTTACCGGTAGCTTTTTTATAAGCCGAAACATATTATTTTTTTCCTATTGGGGCAAAACTGTCAATTCAAAAATTTTCAAAAAAATTCTTAATATTTATATTATAATAAAAGTATTTCTTATAAAATTATATCTTGATGCTGTAAAAAAACTTAACAAAATCCTATGTTTGGTTTTCCCGCTTTATACCTGAAAAAAAGTAGTTTTTTTGAGATTTTTCAAAAACGAAAACATGAAGTTTGCTTAAAAGGTGTCAAAATACTTCTAGTCATCACATATACCTTCTCAAATTGATTCAAATTTTTTGAATGTGGAGTTTGTTTTTTGGGGGGTGCAGATCAACTTTAAATCACTCAATCCTGATCCTGTGGTTTATTTTAAATAAGCTGATTTTTCTTTATTTTAATAATCATAAAAAGTGAAAAAAATCATTATTCGTCTAGTTGTAGATTAGGTGGTATCTCGACATGCGAGTGTAATTCGTTCCTTAATCTGGCTCGAAATGTCATTAATCCATTCCAGTCCCCAAAAAACACGTTAGTTGTTTTGTTAAGTGTTTTTAAATAAGAAAAATGTATTTAAAATAAGAACATTTATTTACAAGTAACAAAAAATACATACATATTCTGTAAAAACATAAGAAAAAGTAAAGTGATTACGGAAGCGCTTAATTTTCGTCAGTAATCTTAGCTTTTTTTGTCACACTTCGCTTATTTTCATCTTCAGATCGGTCAAAGTTTGTTTATTCCCCCCTTTCAGAATATTACGAAAATCTGTTAGGTAAGTTTCATTGAACAACACTGATGCACGACCAGTTGTAACTTTTTCGGGTTGATTTTTATCCATGAACTCTGCAACTTTCTCCCACATTCCTAGGATCTCCTTTATATCTCTTGTAGAGACAACGTCTTCCAATTCTGGCTCCTTTTCAAAACTACTTTTTCGTTGAACCACCGTATGCTGCTGCGAATGTATTTCGTCTAACTCTTCGGTTGTCAGCTCCTGGGACTGCTCCTCGACAAGTTCATTCACCTACCTAATTCACCTACCTAATTCACCTATCTTACATCTACCTCTAGACCCATGGATTTTTTAAGAGAAACAATCTCATCTACCACCGACACTTCGGGTTCCAATCCTTCGCAGGCCCTTTCATCTACAGCCTCAGGCCACAGTTTCTTACATGCAGAGTTTAAGGTACTTGTTGTAACACCTAGCCAGGCCTGTTCGATAATTCTTAGGAATATTACTATGTTAAAGTGGTCCTTCCACAACTCTCGAAGGATAAGGTGTGTGTTCTTCGTCACCTCAAAGTAGCGCCGAAAAATGTGCTTGGTATACAACTTCTTAATATTAGAAATCACCTGCTGATCCATGGGCTGCAAGATTCTGCAGGACAAGCAAAAAAACATTCTGACAAAATAAAAAATAAAATACATATCAACACTGATAAAAAGGTACAATTATAAAGAGCACTGAATACTAATGAATTATTAACAAGTTTAATGTATATTAGTGACTTCCTTGGGCCTGTTTTGCAGAGCAGATAGATAGATTCTCTCAGTTCTTTTTCTAAATTTAGCTGCAATATATTTTTCGTCTTTAAAGCACGTCTTTTTGAACATCGTCCAGATGCTGACGCAAATCGTTAATGCCTCGCTTAAGTTTTGCTACTTTTTAAAACCTTGGAAATCAGTCAACGCCCTAAAAGATACAAATCACTGACCAACCTCAACTTGTACTGGCTGATATCTCCTTTAAATTGCCTATGTAAAGTCTTAAGTTAAAGCACAATAAAGTTTAAAATAATGAATTAGTTTTCTACACCCTTCACTCGTACAGCAGAAATTCCTCAATCTATTCTTGCATCCACACTTTACACTATATACATCGGTGACTTCCCTAATCCCAAGACGTACCAAGATGACTATTTGACGCTGACCATACTGCTCTTATAACAACATCGCAAGACTCAGATGGCATCGAAGGAAACACTGGAATTTACCAAACCTATGTTGATAAGTGGTACAAGAGATTTATCTATTTATTTATTTAGGATAAGTCTTTTCTGTTGTTTTAGCTCTCTTTGCAGTTAATAAAGAACTGTTAAAAAGGTCAAAAGTTTTTTATTTGTTTTCTACAGCTGTAGTCATGCTATTCTCCATTGTGTGCAGACTTAATTTAGTTCTTTTTTTACAAAAGATGGCTAGAATTTTTCTTTAGTTTTGAGCATCTTGGGACATTCTACTTAGTAAAAGCACGTAAAAGCTTGTGAGCTGTCTCAGTGGGTCGCAGCTGAGCTGTTTTGAGGTTAAAATAGATTCTACTATTGTGTTTTATGTCCGTTCTGTCTCAGATGTCTATTATTTGTTAAATAGGTTTTCGTTATGTAGTTAATCATATTTGGGCAATAAATTTAGATCCTAAAAAAAGGCCATGTATGAAATACTGTCTGCAACTTTTATGTATGTGTCACTTTGGCAATCGATAAACTTAGTTTTTCTCTCTTTTTAACTAATTCTTAAGTTTTCTCTAATCAAGTGTATTAGGCAAATTTCAAGTATATTGTTTTTCTCTTAGTCTTTGACTCAGATACTCTTTGTGCAGTATATAACAAATTATATTTGCTAGTTAAATAATTTTATAATTTCATAATTTTCGATCTCAAGACTGAAACCTCTTACGATTTACAAAATTTACAAACATCTACAGCTCATAGTAATTTTATTATCAAAATGCATATCTATCGAAAATGCAAAAAATATTATTTTAAGTAAAAAGACTTTTGATTAGCTTATCTTGATATAGGCTTGATCTTATTCATACGATGATATTGGTATTTCGCATATGCATAACCAAAATATGTTTTTATAATAATTATTTTTTAACAATTCTTTAACTTTTAGTGTACAGTATTGGTCTAGAAGTATAGGAAGCAAATTAAACGACGTCAGCATAAAAATGACCAACGCTGAACGTGTATATTCGGTAAGTCGAAACTTCAAAAGCTGTCAAATACTATGTATTAAAAAAAAACTCACTAATAGGCTAATCCAAAGCCAATGAAAGAACAATGTTAATTAGTTAATATTTGTTAATTTTTTTGTAATTAAATAATATTTTTAAGTCTTTTTCTGAAACAAAATAAATATAAATCCTGATAAAGGGTTTTATAAAAACAAGGAAATATAAGAAAATAATATACCTAGTGATAATTTGAAAAAAATCCACGGTTAACATATTTATTAACATAATTAATATGGAGCTCTCGGAGAAACTCGTAATTTAGATTGGCCATGAAATGACATGCATCAAAGAACACCACGAATTTAGAGAGATAAGCAAATGAATACAAAAATCTGTTAGGGCATACAAACCTAAATCATAAAAGTGAACAAATTTAACAAGCCATTGAAGATAACAAGAGTCTCCAAATTGTAAGGAGGAAATTATCATCATCATCAATATTCTGGCTAAACCCTGTGCGGGTGCTAGCGTCCTCAGTAATTTATCTCCAATCACCCTATGCATCGCTTTCCTTTTCCAAGCAAGTATTGCCATATTTTTAATGCCTTGATCGATATTATACGAGGATAGATTGATATTAAACTAGCCTTTGATAGATGGCGCTACTTGATACCGAATTGGTTTCGGTGTTGACATTTGCCATTCATGACATGCCGTCTGTCAAAATTTTAAGTTTTGAAAACAATTAGTTTGGTTTTTACAGCCGTCAAAAGCAAGCAAATTTTGTGTTTTCGGAGAATTTAAAAAAGTCGAGTTTCGTTCGGTAATTAAGTTCCTCCAGAAAAAGGGTAAAACGAATGTACAAATCAAAGTCGACCTGGACGAAGTTTATGGTGAGGTTGCACCTTCGTTAGCAACAGTAAAATTTTGGAAAGCTGAATTTGTTCGTGATCGTACGAGTGTTTTTGATGATGAGCGTCCACCACGAAGTCACCACGCCGAAAAAGATCAACAAAGTTCATGACATGATTATGTCATATCGTCGAATTAAGCTCCGTGAGTTAATAGAGGTCTAAAAATTTTCTACAAATGCGTACACAACATCATTGACCATCATTTGGACATGAAAAAGCTATCCGCGCGATGGATGCTGCGTTTGCTGACAATCGATCACATGCAAAAACGTGTGACAACTTCGGAGACGCTTTTGAAGATGATACGGCGCGATCCGAAGGATTTTTTTCGCCGATTTATCACCGTTGATGAAACCTGGGTGCATTATTATACACCGGAAACCAAAGAACAGTCGAAACAGTGGCGCAAACGCGGCGAAGGACCGCCGAAGAAGGCAAAGAGTGCACATTCGGCCGGCAAAGTGATGGCGACTTTTTTCTGGGATGCGAAGGGCATCATCGACATCGACTATATCGGAAAAAAAAAAACAATCAATGGTGGGTACTACGCTCCATTATTGGATCGATTATATGCCGAATTGCGTCGGAAACGCCCCGGTTTTGAACGCAAAAAAGTGCTCTTTCACCAAAACAATGCACCAGCTCACCGATCGGCCGTCGCCATGGCAAAATTAAACGAATTGGGCTATGAATTGGTTGAACACTCACCGTATTCCCCAGATCTTGCCGCCAGCGATTTTTTCCTGTCTCCAAACCTAAAAAAATGGCTCGGAGAACGCCGTTTCGCAACAAATGATGAAGTCGTCGCTTAAACTTCGGCCTATTTGGAAGAGCTCGAGCAAAGGTACTATTCGGATGGGATAAAAAAATTGAAACATCGTCTTACTAAGTGTATTGAGCTAAAAGGGGACTATGTTGAGAAATAAATCGATTTAATTCCAAAAAATTTGTTTTTTATATCAAAGGCTAGTTTTATATCAATCCGCCCTCGTAAAGGAACCTTGTTTTGAGTCTTCTTCTTCTTGCCTGACCAATGGGTCTATCAGGAGGAAATTAACAAATAGCAAAAAAGGAATAACGAAATTAAAGGATAAAGATAAAACTATGAGGACCAATAGAAAAGGATTACTAAAGGTAGTAGAAGAGTCATAATACAGAATTATATAGAAGTCGGCAAAACCATAATAAGAAAACTACAGAAACATTTTTAAATTTAAGATTAAAGAATCGATAGAGATGCCTATTATATCACATATGAAATAAAAAATATACCAAAGAAAATGAAAAGAAATATAGCTCTCCCAGGAGAAGACAGTATTGTTATAGAAGCCGCATGAATTGGGAGAGAAAGCCTTTTAGAGAATATAAAGGGGCCGTTCAACTTATGCCTGCACCAAAGCGAAACACTTACAAGATGAGACAGTGCACTTACCATTTTATAATACAAAAGAGAGAATCCAACAGACCTTAAAAATTACAGATTCATAACCCTGTTCAACTACCTCTACAAGCTATGCACAAAATAATAACAAATAGACTAGAACCAAAGTTAGATTTTTACCGACCTAAGAACAAGCTGGTTTTAGCAAAAACTTTGGCATTAACCACCACTTCCACTGAATAAAAGAAATTATAGAAAAAATTTCTTAAAGAAAAGATTTCTTATTTCTTTCGTATAAATTTTATAGAAACAGAATTATATAGTAACAAAAAGAAAAAGACAGTTAAGATTTGATTTAACGTAAAGTGCGTTTGTATATCCGCCTTATACGTATTTCACCCTAATAGGGTTCATCAGAGACGGCTATTTACAGTCGCTCTGAACGTGAAAATAAATCTTTTCTGTCTTAGGAAGCAACTCTAACATGGCTTCGTATAGACACAAATAGCGACATCTGATATTAAAATCCGTAAACTAATTTTCGACACCAAATTCAGATTTTTGCTTTAATCTGTGCCTTCTAAGAACTGCAAGGCAAAAGAGACGTTGATAAAGATGTTATTAGAGACATGGGGAATTTAAAAATTGCATTTCATAACATATTTCCTCAACTAAGCAAAAATCCTTAACGAATTGGTTTTTTGTACTCGTACAGAGTATATCGGAATAAAAAGAAAAAGACAGTAAAGATTTGATTTCACGTACAGTGCGTCTGTATATCCGCCTTATACGCTTTTCGCCCTAATAGGGTTCATCAGAGACGACTATTTACAGACGTACTGTACGTGAAATCAAATCTTAACTGTCTTTTTCTTTTTATTCCGATATACTCTCTACGAGTACAAGAAACCAATTCGTTAAAGATTTTTGCTTAGTTGAAGAGATATGTTGTGGAATGCAATTTTTAGATTCCCCATGTCTCTAATAACATCTTCATCAACATCTGTTTTGCCTTGCAATTTTTAGAAGGCACAGATTAAAGCAAAAATCTGAATTTGGTTTCGAAAATTAGTTTACGGATTTTAATTATAGTAACATTTATTTAATCTTGTATGAAACCTTGATGGCCAAAAATATTGACTGAAAATCTCTCTTGAAAGCAAAATTGAACTGACTTTCCAATATTTCATATAAATTACGGGAATGATATAATAAAAAGTGAATATTGTCTAATTGTCACACTGTATTTAATAAATTTAAAAGTAAAATAAACCAAATTTGCTTTGTGTTATAAAAAACCAACCGTAGTTGTCCTGGCAATAACATTTATAATTTTTTAGTCTTTAATTTATAGTTTTTAACAATTCCAATTAATTTAATTAATTGACTTACTGGAATTATAAGAAAAATATAATTTAGTAGAAAAATCCGAGTATATTAATAAAGTTCCAAATAAATTATTTTTTAGAGTTTCAACTGCCTTCATTCAAAGTTAGTTAAGGATGATGGAGTAATATTAGTTCAAGATATAGCGTCAGAAATAAGAGCAATGATGGATTCTAAAGCCAACGCTGTACTTGTAAGTTATACTCACATATATATTATGGTGCCTCATAAATTTCCTTTTAGCTGTTAAGATACTTCAACTAAATTTATTGATATTTTAAAAATTGCAGGCAGTAATTTGTTACAATTTAAGTTTAATTAAGAATTAAATCGATTTTGGCCAGTTTGAGTTATTCTTTTTATTTTATTTAAGAACTAAATAAATCCGGAGCGCCATTTGTTTTTATACGATTAAATTCAAAACAGCACAAATTTTATTTTTATTTTAATATTTCTGGTAAACTGTAAATCATTGTTGTTAAATATTAAATAGCTGGGGAAGCCACATTTTATTCGGTTGGCTCTCGGCTCTCAGTGAGGATGTTGACCCCATCACGAAGTCTATTGAGCACTTTCATGTCAGCCATCCTTCTTGTGTCTAGGTAGGAGGTTTTCGGAGAGCATCATCCCTTCATTACGGCTATCACTTTAAGCTCTCCACAAAATCGAAAGAGTCTAGTCTCTAGAGTCGCTTAGTCAGATCCTCGGTGGTATGCAGAAAACTTTTCCTGGATTTAAGGTGTTAACTTCTATGTATTTCCTTCCGATCTGCTACTTCACGTTTAGTGTTGGGCGGTGCTAGCACGACAAACAGTGCTCCTAACTCCTAATTGATTGGGGTCGGCTCAGACAGCCCGTGGTAATGTGGTTTAATTTGGAGCTGTATCTACGTGACAGGGGTGGCATGATCTGTACCATATCGTGCAATGACATTCCTATGCGGAGTAATATAGGACCATAGTACTGGTTTTTAGTATCTGAAAGATCTGAAAGATATTGAAATCTCCAAAGAAGTAGCTCTTAGATTTTGTCTCATGTTGTTTCTGCCAGCAACTTTCTGTTTTGTGTTATATCATTGTTTCTTCTTTTCGTTTCACGCAATCTGAAGTTTATTTGTTGCCTTTTTGTTTTTTATATGAATGCTTGGATTTGGTTTTAGGTGATTTTTCTTGTATTAGGCACTAAGATGTATGAGGGTTTTAGATAATTTTTGTTCAACAGTTTTGAAGTCGTGGCCTGGACTATAATGGCATAATATTTCACGTATATAAAGCCCTATCTGTCGAGTTGTATGGGTTGGTCGTTCGTGTAGATGTTAAATAGAGTTGGGACTAAAACGCTTTCTTGTGGCAGGACATTCTTCTGTATCTTCCAGTGACGTCTATTTTCTTGGAATTCTACAAAAAATCTGCGATTTTGGAAGAAATTGTTTATTAAACTGTTAATATTGAATGTTTTTATTCTGCTATAAAGTTTATCAATGCCCAGCCTATCATTAATCAAATCATTAGGAGTTTTAAGCTGTCCAAAAACTGCCCCAGTGATTTTGCGATTCTCAAAACCTTCTGTAAATTAAGTTACGAGTTATTTGCGAGGTGCTGCTTTTATAAGGTCCTAATCCAGCTTTTTATGTAATGAAAAGAGGTTCAATAGCAGTTGTAAGCTTATTAGATTAAGGGCAATTGTTCATTAGTTTTTCTATAGTATTTTTTATATAAAAATGCGTGTATGTCATTCAAGATTTACGACGTCAGAATCCCACAGCCCACAGCGTTGTCAAAACGTCAGAATAGTTAGTAAGTGAGAAATTTTTAAAATGTCAACTATTTGTCAAACTATTCTATAACAGTCAACACACTTAGTTTTAAGACTACTGCAACACACTAAAATACTGTTACGATAGATGGTGACGTGTCGTATGACTCAGAACGGTAAACATGTTTATTACTAATATGCTTATTCATTCGAGTATTTTCTAGTAAGAAGATCGACGGGTTTCCCTAGGCCAAATAAAACCAGTCTGAGCTTCTGGTTTCTTCGATGGGGGATCGGCGCTTCACCGTAATTCTCGAATAACAGGATTTTATATTTATAGAGGAATTTTGTTATGAAGAGAACAGTTAATTTTGAATATTCGCGCCGCGTTTAAATTGTAACGTTCGTATAGATAAATTATGTAATTATTAGTCAAATAAAATGTTGTACAGTGGTTTAAATTGATATAAATTATCGTGTTTTAGTAAATTAAAATAAGAACAATAAATTAGAATTAATAAAAAAAAACATTACAATACATAAGAAAACATTTTAATACAAAATTATATATTCTAAATCTTAAACGTACCTCTATTTAGAGCATTAATAGTAAAAACGTCCCGCCATTTTTTCTTGTTCAAAATAATCTATCTTATATGAATGCTTATCAGCTTTCTAGAGACTATTTAGTTTTGGCATAGTACAATCACAATACGCAACAATAATTAGTTTTTAAAGCTATTTATCTAAATTTAATATGTATTTATAAATACAGATTATTAATATATAATATATTATGATCAAATTGTGAAAGAAATCAAAATATAAACAAAATTCTTACTCTAAAATAGCGGCAACACTTTAAACAATTTTGCCACACGCTGAACTGTCAAAAAATTTGAAGTATTCCCATATTAGTTGCGTACAATTGTCTAATATATTTAATTAAAATTATTATTTTGTGAAATATTAGACTTAAAGAATTATTTCATAAAATTTATATTAGTAATAATAACAAATGTTTTTGTTGATTTAATCGATATAATTCTAAAATTTCCAATATAATGATGATTACATTTTTCTGATTATTATACCATGTTGACGTCTATGACAGATCGAGCAGTTCCTTATGGGTTTCGTATTATTAGCTGTGTTAGGAAAATTTGAACTCCAAGGTTGACGTTCTGGAAATTTTAAATATAAGTCACTTTATATAAATTGTGACGTGCACGCATATTTATATGAAAAATACTTTAATTATTATCTGGTTATTGTGCCGAATTTTCTTGACATCTCCTTAGTCTCCCTTTTTGTCTGTAGTTGGATTTTTTCCTTCCAAAAATTTTCCGTTCCCATTATTTTTCCCCTTTTACGCAGATGGTAAGTGATCTGCTTAGCTTTAGCAATGTTTAAGTTTGGGATATAAAAATGTGTGACAGCGTTGTCACAATACTTGTGATCCCACTTTGTAACATATTTCATTTCAGTTATCGATAATATGTTGTTTTTGTTTGTTTTTATAAATGGATAAAAAATTATTGTAACCAATAGCGGAAAGAATATATTAAACAGGAAATATTTCAATCAGACATAGTTATTAAAGTAAACCATTGACAAAAATCTGCATATTTTGGTAGGATAAGTCTAAACTTCTTCTTTTTCGACTTGCAGTCACTTTAATCTTGCTCTTTCTCTTTTTGACAGTTATCTGATAGTTGAGATGTCGCATCCAGATGGTTGGGTGCTGGCACTCGCATCATACACAAAACTTTGATTGTGTTTTTTGTGGAGTCTTTTAATGTGCTGTCTTTTTGATGCTTTTTTGAAATTTTTTAACTTTGAAAAAAACAATTTTGTATTTTTTGATGAATAGCATACCTCTTTTATAGAGCCACTTTTTAAATTTTGACCATAGCTCTGTAGATGGCTTTGTAAGCTGAACCAGCTCAGCTATGAATTAATTATTTTACACACTTTTAAAATACTTTTCTTTTCAATTTATGCATTTACATCTTTTAATTTTGTATGTACTTAATTTGATTTAAATTTAATTTATTTTTTAGAATATTGCCGACTACGCTGAATTCTTATCCTATCATCGAACTCATGTACCTATTTTTGAGAATTCCTCATACTATTTTTATAATGCAGATAATTTAACGAATGTGGATTACAGTACGGCTGCTGAAGAGCAATTAAAAGAAGAAATTCTAAACGTAAGTTATAATTATTAATTACCTGAATTATAAGTAATAATTAACTAATCGACGAAATTAGCAATTCTTATTTATATGAAATACTTCGGGAAACTGTATGTATTTAATGTAGCATAGCTCAAATTAAAGCTTTTTTTGTACATTCATTCATTATTAAGCTCATTTTATCCTTAAATATTGTATATCCTTGAATATACTCAATCAAAAAACACCGTTTTTGCACGATAAAACTGCAATAAAAAAATTATAACTGGTATGTCTTAGTTGCAAACACTTGGAGGTTAAGGTAAAACATTTATTAGGCCACTTTTTATGTATAAATGGTGGGGTGACATGTTCTAGCTTTTGTTTTAGTCAGTTCGATTTAATCAAGCGACGCAATCAGTTCGAGAGCGGTCGTCAATCCTTAGTGTTTCAGGTAAGCATTGAGAAATTCATTGGTTACAATATTAGCTTGCAAATTATTACAGAAAATATTTTTTCGCCTACATGCAGTTAATTTGTTCATTAGAAATGGTTAATAGTTGTATTTTTTATAAAACACTTTAGTTTGTGGGCCAAAATAACGTAGAATTTACAAAAATAGATTAGGCCGGTATTAGGGCACAATTTTAGTAGCTAATCTAAATGTTAGTGTTTTTTTTAATTCAACTTTTTGTTCTGTAATATCACAAATTATTACAAAAAGTAATACATCCTTTTAAAAAAATATTAACAAAAAAGTACTATCAAATTCCGTCCCATACTTTTTTTTCTAAAAGAGCAAAAAATGAAGTTTACAACTATGAAAGTCATGTAGTTATTTCTAATAGAAGAAAATTGAAAAAAATCTCGAATTTGTTCCCAAAAAAAATTAATTTTTTTTGTAACTTACTTAAGTTAAAATATATAGTCTAACAATTTATTAATTACAAAAAAAAAACATTAAAATAATTTTATTTTGCTGAATCCTATTTTGTCACTCCTAAAAAATTTCCAACGCCATTTAAAAATGCATTTTATTTCTCCAGAAAAATATCAAATGTCCCAAAAAAGGCTACAAAAAAATTAACACCCGTAGTAGCGATTGTTAATGATTTCATGTAGTACGAGTAGAGAGTAGAAGTAGAAGAAAAAATAAAAAGGAAGCAAAGAAAAAACAAAAGCTTAAAGAAAAAGAAAAAAAGCACCAAACATCACGTGTTTATCATTATATGTGTATCCTAGGTTGGATTTCTAAAACGATTTTTAACATTTTGTTTACCATTTTTGCATTACAGAGAGTATAAGGTAAGCATAACATAGAATTTGCGTGAAGTGAGGTTAGATTTTTAATTATTATTTCAAATATTATCTAATATAATAATAAATAATAATACATAATCATTGTAGCATAGTGTATAGAAAGTATTTTTCGCTACCGTTTTGTATATGTTGTTACGGCTGAGAAAATATCAGGTGTAATGTAAACTTGGTTCACGTACATTGCATAGCAAAAATAAGTCACATTTTTGAAATTGTACAAAAAGCAACTATTAGCTTGAATAACTTTTCTGTTTGACAGACTCATCGATTACTCTTTATTTGTTGTACAAGTAAGATCGATATCACATCAATTATTTTTATTTTACTTACAGAATATGGTATTTCCAAAAACTTTGGATGTAACGAATATAACTTTCGATGAAGTATATGAACTGATCGATGGAATTACAGACGAACAAGCGGTTAATTCTGATTATGATGGAGACAGTGACGCCAAAGATACTAAAGTTACATTTTGTTCTGTTACATCTATAAGCAGTGGCTGTTCAACACCTTTAGCTGGTCCAAGCACCCCTGGATGTATTTCCACAAATGAAAAACCTGAGAGGCTATCACGTTCACGTGATTACCATCAAGGCATTGGCTCTGATAGTGAACCTTATGATCGTGACGATTCTATTGTTGACCCCCCTACAGCTTGGAAAAACCACTACCAAGAGGCCAATTATTGCTTGACTCTATCTAATCAGATTCAGATTCTAATCCATCTAAAGAAATTACGAATTCTGTCTCATGCAACGATCCTTACTTATAATCAATATAATTTCTCTCGACCGTTTGGTTCAACAATTTGCGATCTAGATAAACCTTCCCAATTTTTGAATGTGTTTTTAAACGATGTTGTATTAGACAAAATTGTCGAGGAATCGAATATGTACGCTCATGAGAAGGGTACAGAACTAAATTTAAACGTAACTGAGCTCAAAGCTTTCATAGGTATACTAATTATAATGGGGATTCATCTACTTCCTAGTATTAGACTTTACTGGTCTGTGAATGAAAATTTCAGAGTAAGCAAAATAGCAAACTTAATGATTCAAAAGAGATTTCTGAAAATTCTCCGCTTTTTACACTTGAATGATAATCAAGCAATGCCTAGATAAGAAATACCCGGGTATGAAAAAACTATACAAATTACGGCCATTACTTTCTCATCTTTCTAATAAATTTTTAAATTCGTTTTCACCGTCTCGCAATTTGGCAGTAGACGAAAGTATGGTGGGCTTCAAAGGTAAGTCAAGTTTGAAGCAATATAAATGAAGCCCACCAAAAGAGGCTTCAAGGTGTGGGTAATACCATGTTCTGCCTCTGGATATATGTTAGATTTCAATATTTATGAAGGACTAGGTACGTCCTTCATAAATATAGAAGACGGTACATTAGGCGAAAGAACAGTACTGCATTCTTCAAAATCATTTTAAATAAAGGGTACTGTATATTTTTTGATAACTATTTTTTATCGTTTAACTTGCTATCCACCTTACTGGTAAACGCTACTTTCAGCTGTGGAATATTTAGGATCAATAGAAAGTATTATCCGAAACATCTTCTTAAAAATGACAAGGCCTTGAAAATTGGGGTGTTCGATTATGCCACAAGCAATGAACTCTCTTTTTGGAAGTGGAAGGATAGAGGAAAGAAATCTGTTGTTATTGTAAGTTCTTTCCATGAGCCATCATGCCTCACAACTGTATCACGAACCAATGAAAAAGGCGAACAGTATTTCATGCCCAATGCCCATATACGATTATAATAAAAATATGAAAGGAGTGGATCATTTTGACCAGTACATGTCCACGTATATTTCATGGAAATCCAGGAGATGGTGGATGAAACTGTGCTATTATCTAATTGACTCCTCAATTGTCAACGCCTACATAAGTTATAAAATTGATTGTAACAAGAGGAATACAAAACCAATGTCTCATTTGATGTTTCGCAGTAATTTAGCTGATGAGCTAACACAAGATATTGCACCAGAAAAAGACCAGGTCCAAAAGTGATTGTTTCCAAAACAAAATTGAAAAAAATGGACAATCTGTAAACACGACAGATACTGTACGAAAATCGGACAGTAGGAAAACATTTACCCATAAGGGAAAACGTACGACGGTGTGGGTACTGTAGTACAAAAAAGAAAGTTGTCAGATCAACACTTATTTGTAAAGAATGTGATGTGACATTGTGCGTTTCATGTTTTGAACCATTCCACACATTATAAAGTTTATAATATTAAGCTACCTACAATATCTTTTGTATCTTTATGACAAATAAATGATTAAAATAAAAGTGGTTATTCTGTTGATCACCAACCATGCTGGTATTGCTACTGCACAAAACGTTTTGGAGGTTAGTCTAGTGACCCCCCCTCAGATTTTTTCTGATCAAACTTGGAATTTTTTAAACATTTTTAGACATACATTGGATCCTATCTGCATGATTAATTTATAAAAATGACCTAATACTGTAAAGAAAAGTTTTGCCCTATAAAGGGTTAAAACAAAAAAAATTATAATCCTTTTGATATACAGACCGGAATTAGAACACCATTAGGCCGGAATTACCACTAATTTATCAACATAGGTCGGAATTAAAGTTTTTTGCATTTTAGTGTAAACATTTTTTTTGGCGAATAAAAAAAACATTTTTTATTTTTTTATTAATTATTTTGATAAAGAAAACATTAATCTATCGAATATGATTTAAACCTATTTTCTCTATTATTTCGTTTCCTTAATATTTACGTCTAAAGTCAAATCTTCCTCAACTGGGACGTTATTCGGTCGGTTTATCTTACTCCAGTCGTTGCCCTTCATAATGCTGTGCTGGTTTTAAAAATACACTAATTAATGCTCAAAATAATTCACTTTTGTCTCTAGAGCTTGGACTATAAACTGAATTTAAGTCTCTTACATTAGTTGAAAAGTTTGTAAAAAGGCCTTAAAAATATTTCGCAATTTTTATCGCAATTTAAGCTTAACCTTCCTACTCTCCCGAAGTAAATGTTACATTCTTTGTCTATGCGTACCGGTGAACCCAGTGGATAAAATTCATACCTGTTGTGAATCAAATTCCAATTTTTTTTTTTTAATTCGTAGAAGCTTTTATAGTTTCATGTTATCGATGTATCAAAACTAAAAACATTTTTTTGTAATAAAAAATATAATAAAACTTTATATTCAATTAAAATTATCTATTTATTCAATGCAACTTTTACAAAAGATATTTGAATGATCAGGACAAATAAACCTCTTACATGCTTGACATCTTGTACGAGATTTTCTGTCTTTTTCCCATCCGCAGTCTTTACACCTTCCACGTTTTGGACTTTCATTTGCATTTCCACTTGTTCCAGCTACTGCATGTAAATTTATTTGGATTTTTTGTGGAAAGTTTGTTGTCATTCGGTAGTTCGGCATTTTCTGTTAAATTATATGCCAATTCTTTTATAAAAAGTCTTCTTTTATGTAGTTTGTTCCTATTATATTGAAGATTTACATGCATATATAACACATATGCGTTAATTACCGCCAAATCTAAAATATTATAAAATAAGCAAAGTGGCCACCTTCTAGTTCCTCCTTTGCAGGTATAAGCTGATGCTAATTTATTTGATGTATCTACACCTCCTTTGGTTCTATTGTATTCTAAAATAATGTCTGGTTTCTTATGTTCTTGCAATGACACCTGGTCATCCAAATGCATCGAAGACAAAACAATAACAGATTTACCCTTTTTAGGACTATATGAAACTATAGTCATATTCATATAGGGCTTCTTTACTTTTATTTGGTAGAAATTCAACTGGAATAAAAATTTTGTTCTTTCGTAATGTTCCAATTAATGTTAGTTTACGTTTTAATAATTCAGTCGCTAAATGGTAGTCAGTAAAAAAATTCTCTGTGGTTATGTTTCGCCCAGAATTCTGAACATCTTTTATAAGTCGTAAAACCACATTTCTGCCCTCATATACGTCACGGGGCTGATTTTCTGCTTATCCTGTATACACTTCTGCACAATACACATACGCAGTTTTGACATCAGATAAAAGCCATAATTTAATTCCATATTTTCCACGTGTTTTTGTTGGAATATACTGTCTGAAGGGACTTCTTCTTCTTCTTCTTAGTCGTTGACCTGATGCAGGTATCGTGATATCAAGAAGCTATTAGCTAAATTTCCCAATGTTCCTCCACGTTTTTCTATCTTCTGCCATTCTAGCACATTCTGACAATGGAGCGCCAATGGTAGCAACAATATGGTCCGTGTATCGTGTGGGAGATCTACCTCTATTTCTTTTGCGTCTGAAGGGACACTTACATCTAAATGGTACAAGTTGTTCGTTGACAGTGAGGCTTTCATATGGAACAAACATTTTCGGAAGTTGTGCTACAAATAAATCAAAAAAACTTCTAATTGGAGCTAACTTGTCGTGCCTCCGTCGAATAGGTCTATCCTCTTTATTATCAAATTGCAAAAAGCGGTTGATGTTACAAAATCGTTTCAACGACATAGTAGCTCTAAAGATGGGCCTACCATCAGAATTGCTCCAAAGTTCTTGCAGAGATTCTCCGGCACCTTTATGAACACCAGCCAGAAGAAGTAAACCTTGAATAAAAATGCAACATTTCAAGTTAATTGATTTTATAACTGTAATGAAAATATTTACCTATAAAAGCTTCTAACACTTCCATCCTTTTAACATTTTTTCATTACATATGCGACTATGTTCTCTGTTAGATTCCACTAAGAGTAAAATTGAGCATTTCGTCAGTGAAAAACAATCTCATTGAAGATATATGTTTATCGGTAATTCGTTGAGTGGCATATCTGGTGGGACCTGGCACAGGATTTAGTATATTGATGGATCTAAACAATATACAACGCAATTAGTAAAACCTACAAATTTAATAAGAAAATATGTGTAGCTCTTGAGCCACCACTTACCTTACACATGACTGAGGTGGTGGATATTTGTTCCAAACTGTCCCATCGCGAGCAGTATATTGTAAATCTTCTTGTACAGGAACTTCTATTTCATTTTCCGAATTTTCGCTTTCATCTTTGTCATCATTAACCGTAGATACATGATCTTCTTCAGAAAATTCTTCATCTACTAACTCTTCATCACTAGTGACGGTTTGTAAATTGGTAGATTCATCTTCATTTTCTGAGTCTTCTTAAAGGATTTTTCGTAATTGCTCCTCCGTGAGTCCACTTCTGGAGCTCATTTTTCAGCAAGCGCTTATTATTCTGCTTTTCACAAATGATTGTATACCACACTCTCAACTCTAAACTTTAAGCGATCCAGTCTGGTACAACTCTAAAGATACTCGACAAACGCTTCCGAAAATAGAACCCATAAAAGCTAATCACCCTTCTCAGAAAAATAAACAAAACAAACATCACGTCCATTTGGAAACACTTCTGGGTACAGATGGACCCATAAACAACAGATGTGTTTCTTTCATTTTAAAGAAAACCAAACTGATATTTTAAAACGCAAATACGTTAAATTGTATATAAAAAACAAAATACGTTAAAATAAATATATAAACATTTGAATTTTACTACTGGGTCCAGGAGGATTTAAACAAATCCCCTGTATACATTTTACACTAGTAAACCATTTGCATCGATAGAGCTATTATTATCTCGTTTTATCTCTCCACTCATACAAATCTGTAACTTGATAACAACTAATCAATGATGGTCTGACGTTTGTATTTTCGGGATTTCTAAATAAACTTCCTGATTCCTATTTTGCAGTATCCATTCATCACGATGGTGTCCTAGAAATCTTGTTGGTCTAGACTTTCCGGCATCTCCCATCTCCCGATAGCCATGCGCGTTTCTCGAATATTTCGCAAATCGCAATTATTTTGAATTTGTGGTGCCTTTTTGTCGCGTTAGGTATTTTTACAAAATTTTTATCCGATAAACAGACACGGTTGTTCTTCGATATGAAACAAATTTTGTTAATAATTTTTGTTTTGTGTACTTTGATTTTTAAAAGTGAAAGTGTTAGACTGAAGGCGAACGAGGACTGGAGAGCAATGGAAAGAGTCAAAAGCTTGTAAGTATACCAATATAGTAATCAATTTAAATGAATAATTTATTTAACACGTTGATTGCCAATCTACTTCACCTATTAGGTTTTTACCGAGAGCCGCTTACTTTTTTGGTATATAAACGTTTAATTTTTATTTTTTTATAAATATACGAATAAAGTTTTTTTAAATCAATTGTGTATGTGTCCAGGTGAACGCACTAGAACGTCACTGGCTCTTGGTTCTAGTACTTGTTTACCCAGTCCAATCGACGTGCTGATACGTTCTGTAATATGTATAATAAACAAAGTTCAATAAACAAAAAAGGTATAAAAAGTAAAAATAAATATTTATTACTAAAAAACTAATTAAAAACAAACCGAGAAGTACAACATAAGTAACATAGAACATTCTACTAAAGCAAAATGTTTGAAAAAAGGCATTTGGCGGCATTCCAACCAAAATCTAGGATCTTAACGATAGATTTTGCATAGTTTCCTGATAACTTTTCCCTTTTAATGTTTTGTCTCTCGTTTAGCTAAACGAAGATATTTTTTAGGATGTATGACTTTATGATCATTGATCTACTTTTAAAACTGACCTGACAACTTTCAAACGAAATTCTTGCAGTTCAAGCATTTTTCCAGAAAACTTTTTATATAGTATTTGAGCAACATTTGCTTACTTTTTGTATCCGGATCAGTTCTTTAAATTTGTTACTGCCAATATTGCATCACTTGAATGAACCGATCGTTAGCTGCTGTTAGGTTAGTGCATACCTGAGATAAAGTCCAAGCGAAGTAGTAGATGTAGTAAGGAATTTTGCACTTTACCTCAGTCGCACTTGTCATCTTCTGTATAGCTTTCTTTTTTCTATAGTATGAACCCGTAACGAGTTTGTTTAGAAACCTCCATGTGATGCAGAGTAATTGATGACCTATAGCTATCTGTTCTTTTGGTGTTAAAGCACCAGCAACCGAACTTTTTCCGAATATTAGAAAATTAGAATAAAACAGTTTCTGAACTTAATTAAACTTCTTGTTCTGAGCCTAAGGCTCCTGTGTCCAGCATCCTACACATTTAAACTTCTCAATTGGTTTAAATAGTTTGTAATTTACTGATATGTTTATGTTTGGAGTATTCTTTTTTGTGATTACCATTGTTTTTGGATACTTTGTATTAATTTTAGGACCACATTTTTCACCTTGATCTCTGTATTCACTTGTTATGTTTTCCACTCGTCGTTTATTTCTTCTAACGTTGTCAGGATCCTATCATCTATGCTTGTTAGTAAGCCACATTGTCTATTATTTATATTTTCAGTTAGTTCCAAGTGCTAATAAATCAGAGGATAAGTTTAGCAAATGAACAACAGGGTTTTTGTAGTTGAAGATCGTGTACAGTTGCAATATTCGTTATAAAGCAAATTACTAAGAAATCACTAGAGTATAATAGACCAGCATTTTTGTGTCTGATTAACCTAAAGTCTTTTAACAGAGACTTAAAGATGTTTTCCATCTTCTGTATAATAGAGGAGCTCCCCTAAATATTACAAAAACTATCGAAAACATCTACCAAAACAACAAAATTGAAGTCAGAATAGATGGACAACTTACAGAACCTATAGAAATAGGCAGCGGAATAAGACCAGGCATTCATTCATTCAGCCTGCGGGAGATAGTCTGCAAAGCCTGGTCCACAGATTTAACATAAGAGCAAAAGAATTTAATATGACAATCTCATCTCAGAAAACTAAAACAATAGTAGTCAGCAAAGAAACAACCAGATGTAAAATAGAAATTGATGGCATCAGTATTGGACAAGTAATGGAAATAAAATAGCTGGGAATTACACTGTCTAGCTATGGAAACGTGGACAAAGAAGTGAGAGATCAAGTAAAAAAAACAAATGGACTGGCAGGATGCCTTAATAACACTATATGGCGAAACAGACATATTAACACTAAGATCAAATCAAGAATTTATAAAGCCAGTGTAAGACTAATAATGACATATACCTCAGAAACAAGACTCGACACAGCCACAACGCAAAGGCTACTGGAAACGGGAGAGATGAGAATACTCAGAAGAATTACAGGAAATAAGCTAAGGGATCGAAAGAGAAGTGAAGACATTAGAAGAAAATGTAACGTACAGTGTATAAATTAATGGACACAAAATAGAAAAAAGGAATGGAATAACCACATAAGCAGAATGGAGGAGACCCGTGTCAAAATACTTCCATTGAGGTATTAATCCGCCAATGAACAATCAGAATTGCTCATAAAGAATAAAAAGAAGATGAAGAAGTTAGTTCCTTTATTTTCTTGTGGAAAACTTTATCACTGTATTTTTCTCTTGACTTCTATCTATCTCTTCACATGTTTCTGTAAGCCATTTATCGTTTGACTCCACTCCAATACAGATTACTGAAAATATTCCTTCAATGCAAAGTATTCGGAAAGCGAGGAATTTGGAGAAGAAGAATATTATGGTTAAAAAAACTGAGGAAATGGTTCTTTACAACAACAACTAATCTATTTAAAGCATTAGTTCTTCTTCTTAAAGTGCCTATCCGTTCCGGATGTTGGCGATCATCACAGCTATCTTTACTTTATTTATTGCAGCACGGAACAGTTCAGTGGTAGTCGTGTTATACCACTTTCGTAAATTTTGAAGCCATGAAATGCGTCTTCTTCCCGGTTCTCTCTTACCATTTACCTTCCCTTGGAGAATCAGCTGGAGAAGGCCGTAACATTCTTGATTTCTCATTACATGTCCTAGATATTCCAACTTTTTAGTTTTGACGGTCATGAGAATTTTACATTATTTCCCCATTCTCAGGACCTCCACATTAGTAACTCTGTCAACCCAGGATATACGTAAGATGCGCCTATAACACCACATTTCGAAAGCTTCGAGCCGATTCATAGGACAAAGAAGTATTAGTTAATAAAATAATTATAGCAAGAA
The DNA here is from genome assembly GCF_040954645.1 of Diabrotica undecimpunctata. NCBI lineage: Eukaryota > Metazoa > Arthropoda > Insecta > Coleoptera > Chrysomelidae > Diabrotica > Diabrotica undecimpunctata. The sequence goes on from NC_092805.1 coordinate 164,933,296, forward strand.
TGATCGCCAATATTTGAAACGAATAGGCACCAAAAGAAGAAGACATAGTGACCTGTTAATGGACGTGATAGGATATTGATATCATGTAAAACGTTTATTTATTTGATACCTTTATAGAAACTAACTAGATTCATTCTTTAGAGAAACTAACTAGACTTCATTTGCGGCAAAATGCAAAAATTGCATACGAAAGCTGCTCTCTTCACCTTTAAAATGCATTTTGATTTTTGGCGATAGGACAGTCTGATCAAAAGATATTGAATTTTTACAGTGAGTTTGTATAAATATTACCCGACATTAAAAAAATCACTGGTCGCTCCAAGCGTTGTGTTAAGAGAACGGTTCATTCTACAGAACAGAAAAAGTGTTAATAAACATTTTTGTTTATAATTGTCTCAGCTCCTTTTTTTTTATTGGAAACAATTTTTTTCACGGCGTACAGATTCTTAGTAAATCTATTTTTTTTTAGTTTATTTAATTTAGGTTAAAATAAGTTTATTGACCTTTCAATCTCCACTTCGGAAATCGTTGTCAAAATACAAACATTCTCTTTTTACCATGTGTTTTTTTATAACTGTATTTGAATCATTCCATTGAATGATGTCTTGTCTTTGATTGTGATGATTGCCTTTTTAACGACGCATTACATGCTATGCTTCACTTTAAAATGTATAATATACCTATGTTTGAATTGTCAATATCAATGAGTCAGATAAAATTAAATTATTAGAAGAATTTTTCACCAAGTAACAAAAAACAAAATTTGTTTAATTTTTTAATGTTTGTATTTTGAGAACGATTTCCGAAGTGGAGATTGAAACGTCAATAAACTTATTTTAACCCTCAATCGTTGCTTATTCCCATTAAAATGGTAATTATTTTAAAAGGCCACAAGAAAACAGCTTCAGAAAAATATATTATAATGTTATAGTTATAACGTGTAATATTGATACCGATTCAAATGCGTAAGGTTTGACAAATTTTTGCTTGTATATGTAGCTGAAACCCTTGGTTAAAAAAGTTTTTGTGATCTCCGTCCACAACAATAGGCGCCAAAGTGTCTATTCTCTATTGATCTCTCGGTCTTACTGTTGTGTACAGAGATGCTTCGATCTTTTAAAATTTTGTGAGTTCTGTAATAGGTATATGATGCTAAATGCCCAAAAATACTAAAATAATATTTACTCTATATCTCAAATATTATTCTGAAAGTGTTTTCTTATAGCATCATTATTAACTTTTTAATTGCCAATGAACCACAGCATAAAAAAACATGTACATTTAATTTCACATTTCAATAATTAGTACATGGGTATGCCATACTTAGGTCATAGGTTTTCCTATGAAAATTTACAATTTTATTAAATTGAATGGTAAATTAGTTTTAAAAGAAAAATTCGACTTCTTCATCTTCGGCATCTTTTAATTATTATGTCTAGTACATGATGGTTACTGATCATGATTTTCGGTCATTAAGATCCAGCAGAAGTAGACAAGCGAAAGATTGTAGGGCTCTCCCGGTCGTTAACCTAAGAAAATCCTACAAAAAGAATGTAGGTACAAAGATCGGTACCTGAAATATTAAACCTTTTTTTGATGCTAGAAAAATACATAACGTCATCCAAGAACTACAATTTGGTCAGATGGCCACACTCGAGTGAATTACAGATTAAAACTACCAAATTATAATATTCAGAAAATAATTATCCAATACATCAAATGAAGTAGCAATTGTTATTAGCAAGGGCTTTACTTGTATATTTTACTCTAGAGCTTATTTATTTAAAGATTTTTCTAAATCAGATTCAAAATTTATTAATTACACTACAATAAATTTTAGGGTGTCCATGTGGGCTCATAAAATAGGAGGCAAACTTCAACAGCTGAGCAAAAAGATGACAAGAGAAGACGAGGTGGAAAAGGTACATTATCTCATCTTGTACGTAATAGATCCTAATTTATGTCATTTATAGAGCTTTGTAATACTTGAAGACAAACTAGTCCAAGAAGATGCAGCAGATCTAATACACGATGTCGCCTATGATATTGAGACAATGATGAAACAAAAAGAAGAAGCAGTTCATGTAAGTTTTTTAGTTTAATTAATGTATATGTATGATAATAACTATTAGGAAAAGTGAATATAGACGGTTGCTTTTCGATTCAAATCGATTCTCTCACCAATTTCCTACACGTGTTTCAAGCCTTTCCTTTACCTCTCTTTAGGGAAGACTTTGTGAGAGGACTAAATTGAAGTGACGCGTACCATCCAGGTTACAATTATTAGTAAAATAATTCACCAATAAATGTTAATAGCGACCCATTCTTCGTCTTCTTCTTCCTTCTTTTATGTAGGCTTTAAAGCCTGTTTCTTCTTCAATATTACCCTAATAAATTGTTTAAATTATCGCATCAACTTTTTCTTGGTCTGTCAATACTTCTTCGTCCATTTGGTGCTTTATCTCGTGCTATTCGTACTTTCCCATAATCCGCCATTCTACTAATGTGTTTGTTCCACTCCTGTTTCCTTGCCTTCCTGTTTACTTGCTTTTAAGCTTTGTTGTCGTAGTTCTTCTTCAACACCTCCGTAACTAGTTATATCTATTAGCAGATATCTAAACCTTGCTTCCTGCTTTAATATTTTCCCATCAATTTCGATTTTACATCGTAGTGGGTGTTTAGATGTCATATATTTGATTTTTTTTGCTGATAATTATTATCATATTGTATTTCTTGGCTGTTGTATTGAAGATATGTGTTAATCTTTGGAGCTCGTCTTCTCTCCCGGCGATGAATGTTTCTTTTATACAGTAGATGTAAGACGTCTTCGACTTGGATGCGATCGTAAGCTTTTGTCAGGTCTATAAAACATAGATATGCTGGTTTATTGTACTTGATGGCCTTTTCTGTGATTTGTCCTAGTACAAATACGGCGTCTACACAGGATCTTCCGGATTTGAATCCTTGTTGTTCATCTGATAAAATTGTAAGTTTATTGATTTTGTTGGTTAGGACTTTTGTGGTAAACTTAAGTGCGGTGTTCAGTAGATTTATATCTCTATAATTGTTGGGGTCCTCTTTATATCCTTTCTTGAACATTGGTATGCTGTTTCTTCATGCGTCTGGTATCTTGCAGTGCAATATTAGTTGTTGTATAATCTTTGTCATCTCTAGGGTTATACTTTCTCCTCCGTGTTTTAGAAGCTAGTTGGTTATTCCGTCTAGTCGTGGTAACTTTCTATTTTTGAGTGAATTTATGGCTATCTCTACTTCCTGAAAACTGATTTCTATTTCGTGTGTTAATTCGGGTACGTTATTGTGTTGATTATTATGCAAAGATCTCTAATGAGGCGATCTTTAATGAGCTAAAATGAAGTCAGTTTGAACAGCAATTAAAGTAAGCTATAAAGTCAATAAAGAATATAGGTTGATGTTAGGAATATTTATTTATTATTACTGCCCAGTTCAGGATTTGTTGAATGATGTGATAGCTTAAAATACAGCAAAGTAGATCTACTGAAGCAAATTGACGAATATAGGGAAAACTTACCTTAAACTGGTAGCACATCCTTATTATGATTACTTCCTTAGTTTTGCATCTTACATATATTTTGTCACTCCGGAAAATCTTCTGATCCCGGCGACGTCACATACTCCAATTCTCAGTTACTCTATCGTATGATCTTTTCTATAGTACAGCTCTATTATATTTAAGATAACGAAGCCTAAATATTCAAGTAATACTTTGGTAAAATTTAATATTCAAATATTCTCAAAAAAATAAAAATCAGTTTTTGCTAGCATATGTTTTAGTTTTGGTTTTTTAGTCAATTTTGTCTTTGTATTATTACTTTTAATTAAAAATAAGCAATGAATTATTTATATTAAACTAATAATTACAAAAAGCTTTTAATATTCAGATTTCGCATCTTGAACTATCTTCAAGCAGTACATGTGTTGAAGGTAGGCTTTATAATAGGCCAGGGAAATAAGCAAAAAAAGTACCTACCCTGTTTTTGACACTCGTCCGGCCAGGCAAACGACAATTGTTTTGAGTAGTATGGACCTCTGTAACAAAAACCTATATGTTTCCTGCAGTCGATTTTTTGGACTTAATTAGTTATTAACAAATTAAGGTCAAAAAATGGAAAAATTTTGCTTTTTTCGTTCATCAGCAAAAAGTGAAGCATTTTAGACAAATTTTAGAAGAGAAGAAACTTATAAGTCATATAAAAACCTTTAAAATGGCGTATTCTAAATGTTTCTATCCTTATTTGTTGCTTAGGAAATTGCAAAATAGGTCAAAAATTTTGGTTTTTTATAAATGTTAATAACTTTTTTGAAAATAAACTTATAACATTTATATTTCATAGAATGCTGTGTCTATGAGTGCTTAAAATATTGTTAAAATTTCAAAGTGATCGGTCTAATAGTTTAAGAGTTATTTTATTTGTTTATCCCAAATTAATTTTTTTTGCAACAATATAAGTCAGAAAATTATAAAGTTTTAGTAATTGTAATGATAGTTTCTTGAAGAAAAAAACTTCTTCTATTATTAACATTAAAAAAAATTAAGAAAATTAATTTTAAATATTGCAAAATAATTTTGCAAAAACATGTCGACTTTTTGCTTATAAACAAATAGTATAAGTTTTTAGCCATTGCCAGTAAGAACATTATTTTTTTATATTTAAAAAGCCTAATTTTTTTTACAAATTTAAAAGAAAAAAATTTGTTCTAAAATAATTTGGGACAAAGTTAGCTTCTTTTTTTATTTAATTCATAGCAGCTTTGTTTATAACAAATAAGAAATCTCAGTAGATCTGTTATAGTAAGAATTACAAAAAAAAGTTGTAAACAAAAATTGTAGGCAGCTGTAAACTCCACATTTTAAAATTAGTTACAATCTTACAGGGTGTTCCATAAGATGGTGGCAGACCAAACTTATGTTTTTTTAAATGGAACACCCTGTATTTTATTTTAAATTTGAAATCTGCTTTACTTCCAGATCACAAAAATGTAAAGTTTTATTATGTTATACCAGGTATTTAAAAAGTTATAACCAATATTATCTGAAAATCGTATGAAGTTAAACTCCCTGTATAATTAAAAAGAAGTATAGGAACATTGATCTATTGCAACCATAGTTTTTTTATAATTGTTGAAACTTATAAAACATATTCGTTTTTATAATATTCGTTAAATCAAATACAGGGTAAGTCAAAATGCAAGTACATTATTTTCTTGGTAATTTTAAATAGAACACCCTGTATTTTATATCACTATCAAAAAGTACTAATATCGTACTTCAAATTTTATAAAGTACTCCCTATATCTAAAGTTATCAGTTTTCTAGATATTTTTATTTTTCTATCAAAGTATTAATTTGGTAGATATTTTAACGTTTACCAATAATTATTTTGAATCGGCCATGATTAATTTGTCAGAAACTGACAGTTTGACATTATTGTTTATTAATTCAGTATTGGGATACACCGTAAATTAGCAACAATTATTATTTAGTAATTCAGTAATTAACTTTTTAAAATGCCCGGTATAATATAATAAAACTTTACATTGTTGTGATGTGGAAGCGAAGCAGAAAAAAACAAAAGTTTGGTCTGCCACCATCTTATGGAACAGTCTGTTTAAAATTTGAAGTTTAAAGCTGCCTTCAATTTTTGTTAATACTTTTTTGTAATTTTTACTATAACAGATCCACTGAGCTTCCTTACACTAATCAATGACCCTGTATATATATACATATATATATATATATATATATATATATATATATATATATATATATATATATATATATATATATATATATATATATGTATATATATATATATATATATATATATATATATATATATATATATATATATATATATATTGTTATGATGTGTTTTTTGTTTGAATGATGAGCAATGAGTATTTTTAATAATATATAGGGTTTTTATCGCGGTTCTCAAAGAATTAGCTTGTAAGTACTTTTTTAAATTATCTTTATTATAACTATTATGAAACACACATATATATCTAACCTAGTCAAAGTAAATTTAAAATAAACTATCTTTAAACTGATATTCTTATAAAACTAATTAAATTCTATAGACAATCTAAAATTTAAACAAACTATCTTCAAAATTGAAATTGTTATGACACTAACTAAATTATATTAACAAAATTTTGTACCTTTCTTTCACTGAATGCCTAAATGAACTGTTTTCCACTAAGTATATAGATTCTAATCACCACTGAATGTCTTCGTACTTCAGTTATCCTTGTTTTTTTTGTGAAATTACTTTTTCCAATTATCAGCTTCTATCAATTTAAGATATAGTTTTCTTCACCAGCATTTATACACCACCAACCAAACCAGCAAACAGCATTTATATTTATTCTTCTTTTCAATATACCAATATCCAATTATTATAAGTTGATTTATACTAATCTCCAACCACAATATAATTTAATTTCTTCCAATATACTTTTATAATCTTCAATAATTATTTGTGTATAATTATAAATGTGCATTAATTATATGCATAATTTTTAATCTTCATTTAACTCACTATATTAAACAATTTGACTATTTGTACCTGATTCTCTGACTCCAAATAATCTTTCATATTTCTTACTAAACTTTTCTGACTGACTTCTTGAAAATTCTGAACAATTTACTTCACTAAATGTGTCTAATAACTTTCATAATAAACTGGCCTGACTTCTGACTAAAAACTTCCAAAAACTTGACTTCAGACTAAAAACTTCAAAAACTGCCAAAAACTGCCCTCTTGAATCCAAATCACGGGTATTTATATGTTTTTGGATTTCTAGAACCATCTCGTAAGATATCATGTTCTATTCAGTTCTATTTAATACATGTCTGAATTTTCTGGAACAAACCATTTCGCAAACATGGCCATCTCCGGAGATCCAGAGAATTCCATTCTTTTCTATTAATAATTTTGTTTACATTTAGGCTTTTCAGATCAGAATATATAATTAAATTAGTAACTAACACTCTAATTTAATAAAATACACATTTCAAACAATATATTATATAACCCCACTTTTATTCGTAATTATGATTCTTAATTTGACACTTGGAGTATGTATAGTTGGTTGCCTAGGCACATGGCTCACTTAAATCTATTTACAACATTAAAATTACTAAATACAACTTTTTACAATTATTATATGCTAATTTATTAAAAATGCCCTCACATAAATATATTTTTATTAAATTCTCTAGTATATAACTTATTTAAAACAACCAAATATCTAATATTATGTAGTATATAACTTATAAATTATTTTCTATAAACCCTAATTGTCACAATACCCCAAAAATAATATTTAAAATAAATAATTTACTTATTATTTTTTTAAATATTAATTTTCTCATACCTTATTAAATTTAATAAATCAAAATTTTTTTTTATTTAAAATGTGTTAAATACATCCCTGTTCGCTGTCTATGTCAAAACAGAGAACAACGGATCACAGTTCGGCTATTCTATGGTCAAACTGTCATGTCAAATGGAGAGAATAAAATATAACCTTAATTACAATATAATCGATATGGTGTTCTGTTTGTTTATAGACAAAATCTAGGAATTATTTCCATTCAAAATAACTTCATCAATATAAATTGGTAAGTTTTTCCACTTTATTATATTAGAAAGACATTTTTATAGCAATTATAGTATCTAACCCCAAATTATGATTTTTAGGGTACCAAACAATTTCCATATGTACAAAATTCAACAAGTATGATGTCAAATTTATTCACAACAAAGAAATCTACCATCTATCTATGAAATTGATCTATCAGTAAGTTATTAGTGTTATTATATTTGTGTTAAAGGTATAGAAATCATTATTCAATCTCTTCATGATATTGAAAAATGTCGTTGATATGAAATATGCCTCTTAGTCTGTTCTCTGCATCTATTAACACATAACTATTTAGTCCATTCTGATTTTCAATTGTATATGGACCTTCAAACATTGGTTGTAATTTCTTACAACGGTTTTCTTTAACATTACTTTTTCTAAGTGAACGAATTAACACTAGGTCTCCTTTTTGAAATGTGATTGGTTTTTTTATATTTCGATTTTGTCTTCTGATATATTTTTCAGCTTTCCTCCTAATTCGGTTATTCACTTTCTGCATTACTTGTTCTAACATATCCTGATTATATTCACTAATCCACTTTCTGTTTCCTATATGGCCAAACATTAAATATTCTGGTACTTCCTCTGTATTCAAATTATGTGTATTATTTAAAAAATACTCTACTTGTGGTATATGTTGCTGCCAAGTTTCGTGTTGATTTTGGCACAGTATCCTTAAATATTTTATAACTTCTTTAATATATCTTTCTGCAGGATTTGCCTGAGGATGTCTGATACTTGTAAAATGAATGTTGATTCCCTTTTTCTCACAAAATGTCCGAAATTTTTGGTTGTTAAAATATGTAGCATTATCTATTATGCAATTTCTAAATGGTCCTATTTCTTCGAAAAATTGATTAATATATAATTTTAATGTTTTAACATTTGTTCTGGAGCAGGGATATAGTTTAATAAATTTTGTATATAAATCAACTATCACTAGTATATGCTTTTTTCCTGTTGGACTGAGAACTAAATTTGAAATAAAATCCATGGAAACTGTATTTAGTTTTTCATATACAACATTAGATTTATATGTGTTCTGGTTTTTGAAATTCTTTTCTTTGTTTAGTTGACATATTGGGCATTGGGTAGTAATTTCTTTTGCTATACTTATGTCATTCTTTGCAAAATAATTGTCCCTAAATAGCATCCATAGCTTTCTTGAACCAATATGCATATAATTGTTATGTAAATTTTTCAATATTTTCTTTGCTAAAGTTCTAGTTATTACATATACTTCTATGCCATTTATTATTTTATAATATACCCCATCTTTCCTAAGGACTTTTTGTTTTTCACTCAAATTGATCTGATCTCTTATAATTTCTTCTTTAGAATATAATCCAGTACTTTCTACTAATTGATTTAATCCAATTTTTATTGTTCGCTGCCCTTTTTGTGATGTATTTTCTAACCTTGATAAAGCATCTGCCACTATATTGGATTTTCCAGAAATGTATTTGATTTCAAAGCAGTATTCACTAAGTATTAGACTCCACCGATGTATTCTACTGTTTCCATATTTGTTATTTAATATAGATGTTAAAGCTTGGTGATCTGTTTCTATTGTAAATTCATTACCCAACAAATAAAATCTTAATTTTGTGACACAGTGTATTATACTTGCTAGTTCTAATTCTGAAACTGAGTAAGCCTTTTCATGTGGCTTTGTAATTCTTGAAATGAATTGTATTGGGTATTCGACCCCATCATGTATTTGTAATAATACCCCTGATAATCTCTCTATTGATGCATCTGTTCTTAATATGAATGGCTGTGTGTAGTCAGGATAGTATATTTTCAAATTTGACAGAAAAATGTTTTTAATCTCTTGGAATGCTAGTTCTCTTCTCTGATCCCATCTCCATTTTACACCTTTTCTCAGTAGTTCAAGTAATGGAATTTCTTTTATACTTAGATCTGGTATCATCCTTTTATAATAATTAATTATTCCAATAAATCCTCTTAAAGTTCTTAAATTGTGTGGTGTTTTATATTCCTGAATGACTTGTGTCCGTTCTGGATCCATTTCGATTCCCTTAGTGTTAAGTTTATAACCTAGATATATGACTTCTTTTTGAAAAAATGTACATTTTTCTTGATTTATTTTTAGTCCCACTTTGTCTTATCTATTTATTATAATTTTTAGGTGTTTCTCATGATCTTCAGCCGTTTTAGAAAAAATTAATATATCATCAATGTAGTGAATTACAAAATGTTCATATTGATCCAAAATATCATGAAGACATCTACATAGAGCACTGCAAGATGATTGAAGTCCAAATGGTACTACTTTGAATTGATATACTACTCCATCTATCTGAAATCCTGTATACTGTCTACTTTTTCTTTCTAGAGGTATTAACCAGAAACTATGCTGTAAATCGATTTTAGTGAAAAATGACATTCCTGTAATTCTTCCTAATATTCCATCTATACTCATTGGTGCTTCAAATTGCTTTTCAGTAATCTTGTTAATATTCCTTGCATCCAAACATAACCTGATTTCACCTGATCTTTTTCGTACTACTACTATGGGGTTAATAAAACGTGTGTCTGCCTTCTCAATGATCCCATCTTCTAACATATTATTAATTGTTTTGTTTACTTCTTCTCTGTATTTATATGGTATTGGGTATGATTTTGTTTTAAAATCTTTTTCTTCTTTAACTTTTATACTATGGATATAATTTTGTGCAATTCTATTTTCTTTATTGACAAGTCCCTTGTGTTGCTGCAATATGGAAATGACTATTGATTTATATTCTTCAGGGCAATTTAAAACTTTCATTATATCTTCTTCTTTACAAATAACATTATTCTTCATTATGTACTCATTATTCCTTGCTTCCAATTTTACGCACTCCGCCTCGTAGGCATCCATCTGCTTAAAATTTCCATTCCTTAAATATTCAGTACAATAATTATTCTTTACATTCTTCTGGGACATTTCCCTATCATCAAAATACATTTCTTCTTCATAAACATCATTATTTTCTTTTAATAATATCCTATCAACTCTTATTCCTTCTTCTACCTCATCTTTCTGCATAAATTTAATTATTTGCCCTTCCAAAGTTACCATTTTTTCTTCAAAATCTATCTTTACTTTCTTCTTTTCCAATTCATCATTTCCCATTAATATATCAACACATAAATCCTTGACAATAAATCCTTGCATATTAATTTCTTTATTAAGAATAATAATTTTAAAATTGGCTAGTTTATCAATTTCACCCAACTTCTTATTATTTGCACCAATAATTTTAATTTTTGGAATCTTTATTATATCTGATAGTTTTAATGTATTAAAAATAAAATTCTCCGAGACTAAAGTACTTTCTGAACCAGTATCTATCATAATCTTAATCATTTTATTTTTGGCCAAAGCATTTATATAAATTAAATTAATAGATTCAATAATTTTATCTTCATCTAAAGAAATAAATTCAGAAGGTTTTTCATAATAGCAATGGCCTAACTTGTAATTCAGAAAGTTTACTGCACAAAATTTTGATTATTAGAATTGTCAGATTGTATCTGACCACTTGGATCTGATGTACTATGTCTTTCCCTACTATGACTTCTACTCACATTTTCTTGCCTTGTACTATTTCGTTCCCTGTCTTCGCAGCTTCTATTCCTTCGAACACAATTTACCTGTCTGTTATAGTTAGGTCGCTCTGTATTTCTTCTATTGTTAAAATCTTGTCTATTATTATTAGTGTTGTTATTAAAATGTTGTCTATTATAATTAGTATTATTATTAAAATTTTTTCTATTATAACTAGTATTATTATTAAAGTTCTGTCTATTTGGATTACTGTTATTATTATTAAAATTTTGTAAACTATCACCATACCTAGTATTATTGTTATATGATTGTCTATATTGTTGATTATCATTTTTATTATATTGAAAGTTATTATTGTTTTTTCTGTTGTTATTATTACTTGTCATATTGCCTCTTTGTATTCTTTGAATAAAGTTAATAAAACTATCTATTGTTTGAATATTTTGTACAGTTACGGTTTGCACAACATCAGCATCAAAATGTCTAGATACATTTAAGACTGTTTCATCCTCTCTAAGTGGTGGTTCTAAATATTTTGCAACTGTTATCAATTTCAATGCATAATCTACCATATTTGATTTTAAATTTTGATTATACTTTCCAAAATATAGAATTTCTCTAAACTTGGCTTGCTCTAATTCACCCCAATAATAATTTAAAAATTTATTTTCAAATGTTTGAAAATTATCTAAATCATTCTCAATACTAGCAAACCAAGTTGCTGCATTGTCATTTAATGTCATTCTAATATAATCTTTAATATCATTAATATTATTCACAAATCTTAATTTATGTTTTAAACTATTTATGTATACTCTAGGATGCAAATTTTTTATATTACCAGAGAATTTAATCCCAGTCTCATTTGTTAAATTTAAGTAAGGTCTCCCTATGTCTCTCATTTGTGAAATATCATCTATTCTCTGTTCCACATTTCTTATTTGATTACAATTTATTTGGATATTTTGTTGTATATCGTCTAATTTTTCTTCTGTGTTTCTCCTGTCTTCGTTAATTTTTACTTCTAAGTTACATTTCTGTAACTCTATTTTCTGTTCTATATCTATCTTATTATCTTGAATAATCCTCTTTACTTCTGTCCTCTCATTGTCTATCCGTTTCTTGTAGTCATTCCGTATACTTTTTATTTCATTTGCTACTTTTTTCTCTGCAGCTTCAAGTTTTTATCCATTTGTTTTACAATTTTATTATTATTATCTTCTATTTTCTTTTCTAATTTTCTATAATTCTCTTCCAATTTCTGTTCCATTTTTTTCATGTCTTCTTTGACTTCTTTTGAATTCTCTTCCAATTTTTTTATGTCTTCTTTGATTTCTTTTGAATTCTCTTCTATTGTCTTGTTCATCTGCATCATTAATGACATCAAAGCTGCCATATTGACATTTTCCTCTCTTTCTGGATTCATTTCTGCAGTATCTTGTGGAACTTGAACTAAACTCTCCTCTTGTATAGGTTGTGTTTCTACTTCCACATCTTCTTCATTCTTTTTGCTTCTTGTACCTTTCTTTCCTTGAGACATTTTGAGACTTTACTTGTTCAAATATAATTAAAAATAAATTCTATAATTTTTCCTTTCTACTGATAATTAATTTAATTATATGAGAGCACTTATCTTCCCAAACTAATTCTTTTAAATAGAGGGCCACCGCGTTGGGTGCCAAATTGTTATGATGTGTTTTTTGTTTGAATGATGAGCAATGAGTATTTTTAATAATATATAGGGTTTTTATCGCGGTTCTCAAAGAATTAGCTTGTAAGTACTTTTTTAAATTATCTTTATTATAACTATTATGAAACACACATATATATCTAACCTAGTCAAAGTAAATTTAAAATAAACTATCTTTAAACTGATATTCTTATAAAACTAATTAAATTCTATAGACAATCTAAAATTTAAACAAACTATCTTCAAAATTGAAATTGTTATGACACTAACTAAATTATATTAACAAAATTTTGTACCTTTCTTTCACTGAATGCCTAAATGAACTGTTTTCCACTAAGTATATAGATTCTAATCACCACTGAATGTCTTCGTACTTCAGTTATCCTTGTTTTTTTTGTGAAATTACTTTTTCCAATTATCAGCTTCTATCAATTTAAGATATAGTTTTCTTCACCAGCATTTATACACCACCAACCAAACCAGCAAACAGCATTTATATTTATTCTTCTTTTCAATATACCAATATCCAATTATTATAAGTTGATTTATACTAATCTCCAACCACAATATAATTTAATTTCTTCCAATATACTTTTATAATCTTCAATAATTATTTGTGTATAATTATAAATGTGCATTAATTATATGCATAATTTTTAATCTTCATTTAACTCACTATATTAAACAATTTGACTATTTGTACCTGATTCTCTGACTCCAAATAATCTTTCATATTTCTTACTAAACTTTTCTGACTGACTTCTTGAAAATTCTGAACAATTTACTTCACTAAATGTGTCTAATAACTTTCATAATAAACTGGCCTGACTTCTGACTAAAAACTTCCAAAAACTTGACTTCAGACTAAAAACTTCAAAAACTGCCAAAAACTGCCCTCTTGAATCCAAATCACGGGTATTTATATGTTTTTGGATTTCTAGAACCATCTCGTAAGATATCATGTTCTATTCAGTTCTATTTAATACATGTCTGAATTTTCTGGAACAAACCATTTCGCAAACATGGCCATCTCCGGAGATCCAAAGAATTCCATTCTTTTCTATTAATAATTTTGTTTACATTTAGGCTTTTCAGATCAGAATATATAATTAAATTAGTAACTAACACTCTAATTTAATAAAATACACATTTCAAACAATATATTATATAACCCCACTTTTATTCGTAATTATGATTCTTAATTTGACACTTGGAGTATGTATAGTTGGTTGCCTAGGCACATGCCTCACTTAAATCTATTTACAACATTAAAATTACTAAATACAACTTTTTACAATTATTATATGCTAATTTATTAAAAATGCCCTCACATAAATATATTTTTATTGAATTCTCTAGTATATAACTTATTTAAAACAACCAAATATCTAATATTATGTAGTATATAACTTATAAATTATTTTCTATAAACCCTAATTGTCACAATATATATATATATATATATATATATATATATATATATATATATATATATATATATATATATATATATATATATATATATATATATATATATATATATATATATATATATATATATATATATATATATATATATATATATATATATATATATATATATATATATATATATATATATATATATATATATATATATATATATATATATATATATATATATATATATATATATATATATATATATATATATATATATATATATATATATATATATATATATATATATATATATATATATATTACATCAATGGTATTCCGGGTTTGACTCCGCGTTAAATGTTGTTGGTTTTGATAAAAACCATTTTGACGACGTTTCGGCAAGATCTCACTTGCCATTTTCAAGTCTCTCTGGATGGTCTGCTTCTTGTCGATGTTCGAGTGGAAGTGACGCTACGGGTGTTAGGCAGCTGGCTTTTGTAGTTACTGCGTGTTGCGCGCGCTCTTGTAATTGGTCCGGTGCGCAGGTCAGTGGGCGGGGTCTTGGTCGATTCCGTTCTTGCGTTATTCTTCGGGATAATTGTTTTCCATGTTTTTGGCAATCTTTGGGCATCGTCTCGAGAAAAATATATATATATATATATATATATATATATATATATATATATATATATATATATATATATATATATATATAAAGTAGATGACTTTAAAATTATATTGCCAATATTACTGAGTTGCATTTTTGGGACGACTTTATTGTATGATAGTTCATTCGATAACATGAAAATAATTCTAACTTAAAAAGAATAATAATAAAATAATAAAGAATAGACATTAGAAAAATTATTTTAATTAATATTTCCAAAGCAATACTATTTTTAGAAAAATTGAATAGGACAATTTGTTGTTTTCATAAAATCTATTATAAATAAATTATTTACAATTTTATTAGAGATATAAATTAATTATAAATATTTATGTTTTTAAATAAAAATTATCTCAAATATTATAATAAAAAATGAAAAAAAAAATTGAAGCAAATTAGATAGTTTATTTAACAATTTATTGAAATAATGCATATTCGTAATGTACGCAAACAGTACATACAAATTAAAAAAGGAACGTTGAAATCATCGAGTTAGAATCTATAGAGAGGGCATCACGTGACTAAAAACGACCTCACTTCGGCCATATTGTGTTGCCACTTTTGACAGATCGTATATGTTTATTTACGTTGGTTGTTTTTCGAATATTTTTAGTTTTATAATACTTTTATAGAAACTGTAATAGTATATTGTGATAGTGCATAATAATGGTTTCTTGTTCTCAACGTAGTTGCAGTAGCAGAAGCGGTATTAATAAAAAATCTTCAGGAATATCGTTCCACAGGTTAGTATACAAACATGTAAACAAAGGAATGGCCCGTACTTCAGAGAATAAATTAATAGTATTTGACTGTATTAATTTATCTTTATGTATAATATATCGTGTTTTTAGTGTTTACCGCGGGATAAATAAATCATAGTTTATTAAAAATGTATTGCACTTTTTTAGATTATGATTAAATCTTCTAAATAACTAGTCATATTTTTCTAGTAGTTTTAATATTATTGAGTCCATCCCTGATCCCACCGCCATATTGGTTTCACAGTTAGCCACGCCTACCTACGCCGTTTTTAGTACATACGTTAATATGCTCATAGCTTCTCCATAGATTCTAACTCGATGGTTGAAATCCATAAATAAGAACCAGAGATACAGCTAACAGCTCCTTCCCCCTCCCTTCGGCTTCCGTGAGTTTCGAAGCCAGCCGATTTTAAGGACCACAATTTGAAGCTTTGTGGACGATTTCGTTGAAGGGCAATCTTTTTAGAATTTGGTACGTTAAAACTATAAAGTATTTTCTTTTAAATAACGCTAATAAAATTTATTAATTATTATAAACAAAGCTGCTATGAATAAAATAAAAAAAGAGGCTAACTTTGTCCCAAATTATTTTAGGACCAATTTTTTTTCTTTTAAATTTCTGAAAAAATTCAGGCTTATTAAATATAAAAAAATAATACTCTTGCAGGCAATGGTTAAAAAGTTATTCTAATTGTTTATAAGCAAAAAAGCGACATGTTTTTGCAAAATTATTTTGCAATATTTAAAATTAATTTTCTTAATTTTTTTAATGTTAATAATAGAACAAGTCTTCTTCTTCCAGAAACTACCCTTACAATTACTAAAACTATATAATTTTCTGACTTATATTGTTGCAAAAAAAATTAATTTGGGATAAACAAATAAAATAACTTTTAAACTATTTGACTGATCACTTTGAAATTTTAACCATATTTTAAGCACTACAAGGCACAGCATTCCATGAAATATAAATGTTATAAGTTTATTTTTAAAAAAGTTATTAACATTTATAAAAAACCGAAATTTTTGACTTATTTTGCAACTTTCCAAGCAACAAATAAGGATAGAAACATTTAGAAAACGCCATTTTAAAGGTTTTTATATGACTTATAAGTTTCTTCTCTTCTAAAATTTGTCTAAAATGCTTCACTTTTTGCTGATGAAAAGCAAAAATTTTCCGTTTTTTGACCTTAATTTGTTAATAACTAATTAAGTCCAAAAAATCGACTGCAGGAAACATATAGGTTTTTGTTACAGAGCACCATACTACTCAAAACAACTGTCGTTTGCCTGGCCGGACGAGTGTCATGAAAAAATGCTTATTTCCCTGGGCTATAAGGTAAATGTGGGTATAGTTGACAGTGTACCAGTAGTTGACATCATTAGTTTTGTTTTCATTTTAAAACAAACTGGTGTACGTTACAAAGCTCCAGTCACCAGATGGTTGTAGTGTGTGGTTTCAGACTACTTATATGTAAAGTTGGCAACATTAATGTCAGCCATTTAAAAATGGTATCACTTATGGTAAAACATGTTACACAGACTAGTATTTTTTTGAGGAATTCAAGTAGAAAAGAAATAGGTAAGTAAACTTTTTTATATGAATAAACCTATTTTATTTTAGTGGTATTAAATTCTAATAATTTTAATAGTGCGGGAGGTTGTTATTTAACTTGTTCGGCCTTTTGAAAATCTTCTAGGGGTTAACCTTAAAATTATTTGTGGTGCGTCAACTACTAAAGCAAATTTTGGCCATTACACCAATACTTGACACTAGTGTCAACTACTGGAGAAGACACACAGACCTAGACAAAGTAGATAATCTGTTTTTTTAGTTAGTAACTAGCATTTGTGTATTTTTATTATTATTCTGCCATTGTCCGAACCAGTAGTTGACACAGCATGTCAACTATTGCAACACAGTATATCAACTATAACATCACGGCTTTTTTGTAGGTAAAAATGCCTCCTGTGAAAGGGAAAATGTTAGCTTATCCTGAAGAAGCTATGACAGCTGCAATAGAGGATGTTCGCCTTGGGATGCCAATAGCCTCTGTAGTAAAAAGAAATTAGATTCCCAGAGTAACTCTTCTGTACAAGGTGAAAGGAAAAACTCCTATTTCTAGAAGAATAGAGCCCGAGACTATTCTGATATCCGAACTTACTTGTACAGTGGATATTAAGCTCAGCGAAAGCAAAATTTCCAGTAACAAAAAGACTGCTGCTGGATTATGTACAAATTATTATAAAACGAATGAAAAGAGACACTCCATTTGTAGCTGACCGCTCTGGCCGTGCATGGTATGAAAGTTTTTTGAGAATACATCCTTGTTTAAAAGAACTAGAAGCATAACATTAAACAGCTTCCAGGGCGTTAGTAACTAAGCACGGCTTAATAAATTGGTTTGACGAAATAACAAATTATCTGTCAAACAAAGATCAACTTCAAATACTACAAAATCCTTCACGCGTTTTCAATGCAGATGAGACTGCATTATTTCTGAATCCAAAAGGCGAATAGGTACTGGTTCATAAAGGTAAAAAAAGTGTTTACCAATGTTAATGCTGATGAAAAAGAATGCATGACTCTTTTGATAACCGCAAACGCTGATGGCAATTTTGCTCCTGCTATGGTTGTATATAAATATAAAAAAATCCCCACAGAGGTTGCCTATAAAGTGCCTAAAGTTTGGTCAATGGGCAAATCTGATAGTGGCTGGATGAATGGAGAGCTTTTCCTCGAATACAAAAATATTTTCAGAGCAAATATTTTTCATCCTTGGCTACAAACACAGAACATACAGACACCTGTAGTATAATTTATTGACGGTCATACTAGTCATTTACCAGTGAATTTTGCAGTAAAAATGGAATAATACTCATATTCTCCAGCCACTTAACGTAGGATTTTTAAGCCTATGAAAACAAGGTGGACATGTAAGAAGAACTAGCGACAGCAGATGGATAAAGAGAATAACCGAATTGAGCCCCATAGGAAGGAGGAAAAGAGGACGACCCCGAAAATCCTGGAGGAACGAAGTAGACGACGCCATGAGTAAGAGAGGACTAAACGATGGAGAATAGAACAACAGAGAGAGATGGAAACGGTTGAGCGAGGGAAGGCAGTGAATACTGTAGAATCCCTAAATATATATAAAACAAGGTGGAAAGCAATAGTTCACGAGTGGGGTGTGCATAATATTCAATCACCGAATTAAAAAAAGCTGATTTTGAACCTCTCGTATATAAAACTCTTGAAAATTTTGAGAAACAAATGGTGAAAAATGCCTTCAGAAAAAGTGGTTTAATACCTTGGGATAAGAATGCTATAGACTACTTAAAATCATTGTCAGACATCATCATTGAAAGACTATTGTGACGAAAATCAAAATGACTAAAAGATCCTTCAATATAGTCAATAACTAAGACATTAAATGATGAAGATGGTCTTGCTTTCCTGTAAAAGGAAATAGGTAAGGAAAAATTGCGGGTATTTAAAAATTCTCATACAGCTTGGAATGGTCAAGAACAAGACAAATCTCTATTCCTTAAATGGAAAAATGTAACCAGCAGACTTCATCTGATTCCAACAGTACAAAATATAGATGAAAATCACATATTCGAAACTTCTAGAGTACCAACAACTGAAGATGCAGTAATGGTTTGTTTCTGTTCCAATAATGACAGTAGACTTCATGTGATTTCAACAGCACAAAATATACATTAAAAATATATACTCGAAAATTCTACAGTATCAACAACTAAAGAAGCAGTAATGGCTTGTTCCACGCCAATAAAAGCTCCAGTGTATAGGGGGGGGGTGGGTTAAATCCATCCTGTTTTGGCCTGAAGGAAAACCTTGTACTTTGAAAAGATAGCCCAAGGAAAAACTCGCTTCTGTAGAAAGTTCCGATCAACGGTGTTTAAGAAACAAAGAAAAACAAAAAGAAGAAAAGAAAAGGCAGAAAATAAACGCTGCAGAAAACAGAACACTAAATAAAGCAGAGACAGAGGCAGTAAAATTTAAACAAAAAGAACAAAGAAAGAAGGAGAAGGTTAAACGTTCTAACAGTGATTCAGACGAAGAATAGGTGGAATCTGGTTCCTCCACAAATGATGTTAGTTTTGAGTTAATATCAAGTGAGATAGAGTTAAACTCTAAGCATGTATCATTCAATAACAACCAATTAATAAAGAAATTCAACATTAATTATTTTGTGCTTCTTAAGTTTTTGGTTAAAAAAACGAATAAATATTTTGTAGGCCAGATAATCAATATTTCTGATGACGAGGAAGATTCAGATAATGCCGATTATGAGATCTCCTTCCTCAAACATGAAGAGGATGGAAAATTTAAGTAGCCTACAGTAGAAGACAAATCACATATTTCAACAGATGATATACTATTTAAGTTACCGCAATCTCAGTTAGATAGAAGAGAACGAATATATTTTAACTTTGACATTGGCGAATATGATATGTAGACTTAGTGTGCTTTGTGTTATTATTCTTGATATTTTTATATTAGTTTAAGTATTCAATGTTAGGAAATCTAATAAATCATGATAATTTACTCTTCTTTAAAAATGTATTTAAAAATTAATAACCATTTTTATTTATATGTCTAATAAATACCTATCGAAGTAAATAACATTAACATACTTAACTTTATAAATATAAAAAATATAATTTCTATTATATGATGTCAACTACTACAACTTTACATGTCATTAATTAGAAGACTTGTCAACTATTGAAACCCATGCACTTATTTTCTAAACACCTAATAAAAAAATTCAATTATAACTAATGATATCTATTAGTTCTAGAAGAAAGTATTTTGTCTGAAGAATATCTTGGTAAAAAATTAACAAGCCGATTGGAATTTTCTTTAAATTATATATATTTCAAGTTGTGTAATTTATTAAACTGTCAATTACTCCCACATTTACTTACCTTATAGCCGTTTTCCAGCAGCCTTGTTCATCTAACCCCAAAACAACATTTGACAAATAAATTTGCTAAACAACGTTAAAGAATTAGAAGTACTTATTGCCCCAGAAAAGATCAATACGATCAGATTTAAAACACACACATTGTATATTCTCTATGAAGTTTCTACTAACTTAATGATATTATTAAAAATATAGATTTAAATGTATTCTGTTGCTATTAAAATATTTTAATTCACTCTCATTCTCCTACCTTTTACCGAAAGACGCGAAAGACACCTGAAACAAATAATAAATGTTTATCTTCTAAAATTTTGTTAATGTGGATTAAAAGGATTAAATGATTTTCAGTCCTATTCAACCATCGCCAGTGATATTTGAACCATTGCAAACAGTCGCTTCCAAAAAGGTAAAAACACTTCAATTTACAATTTAAATGTTATTAAAATTAAAAAAAAAGTAAAATAATGTCGATTATTGTGACCGCCATTTCGAATAAGGGTCAGTATGTTCCGTTCTGGATAAATCTTTAATCATCGACAATATGTCGCTTTATTTTACTTTTATATAACATTTTTAATTAAAATAAAAGATTTTTATACCTTTTTGGAAGCAGATTTTTGCATATGCTTTAAATTTTATTAATAAAGGGACGAAAACCTTTTGAATATTTGTAATTCTTTTGAATATCTTTAAAGTTTTCTTAATTTTATAAATAATTAACAATTACACTGCCATTTTTACATTTCGTTGTTAGTTTTTCTGAAATATTTAATAGAAAAAAGCCTCAAGAAAATAGCCTTAGAACTTCAGTGACTATCCAAAATTTGATCGAGTTTTGAACCAAGAGAAACTAATGCAACAAGATTCCAGGTTTTCCAGATATTTTACTTCGAAAGTTAAGTCACAGACTCGACTCACAGACATAAGAACATACAACACATTTTAAACAATAATATGCCTACCGATTACTTAATAAATTATGTAACATGGCGTACATAGCAGTAAATTGTTTTCCAAATTATACCTACCTAGTACAAATTATCTAAGCACATACCTACTTATAACTACTATTTTATAATGGCAATCTTATATTTTATATGACAGAAAGTATATTTAAATTCCTTACCAACAATATAAATAATTTAATAGGATACATGCACAATGCACAAAAATTTTTCACACTTTCCACAGACCTAAATAGTAGAGTTTAAACAGGATCCTATTGTGCTATCCCGTGGGAACTTTGTTGCTAAAATGTAAAACCCATTTTTTTTGGTTCCTAATATCTTTGTAAGACAAAATCACTTGGTCGTCCAAAAATCGTAGTGGGAGGGGAGCGGTGGGGAGCCTTACAAAAAAAATGCAATTTTTTTTTTCATCGTTTTTCGGATGTACAATATCCGAAAATTCATTGATCAAATTTGCATACCCATCAGGACATTAGAAATATATTTTTTTTATTTTTAAAAATACGTCATACCATTATTGTATACGGAGCGCCTTCTTACAAAATCACTTGCCCTGAAAACCCATATTTTTAAAATCGTTTACCTCGCTCTACCTCGAAAAATATTGGGTTTAGCAAAAAATTGCTTTTTATAAACGTTATAGGCCAAAAATCAGAGAACATGCTGGTTTTTTTTAGAATTTTGATTGGATAATTAGTTTAAGAAAAAATTAAATAAATCGAACGGCATGTCACGACGGACAGTGCTGAACGCAGAGATGCGAGGAAGGGCGAGATTCCTATGCCGTAGTCAACCGCAAATCGACTCTACTGATGGCGATGTTGTTATGGTCGTTTTTTCATTGTGATGCTGATTTTAAGGAGGATGGATACTCTAGCGTAGATAGTGACTTCTTTGGCTCGTTTTGTTGTCAGATTATTAACAGTTTTAAAATAATGTATTTGTTAAGTGATAGTAGTATTTATATTATCATAATAGGTATTTGTTGTATATCTTTAAGGTTGTATACTTATTATTATTATTATTATAATGATTAAATTATTAATATTATCCAGATTTAGCAATACGGCTCGCACTCCCTCAAAGGGGAAAATTCACTCATCTCAGATACTTACGATATCAAAAGGATTGAGCTCTGGTGGGATTCTTTCCGTGTTATCGAGCCCTAGGTGACTTGGTATGTAGGGGTATCCCGTATCCCCAAAAATGTTCTTACAGATTATTGTTATTATTATAAAGCTTACTAAGGACGTAGTAAAGTGGTTAAATTTCAAAAGCTTGGGATATACATATCTAAAATGGCAAATTCTAATAGAATATCTACCATTTCCAAGTATGCATTCCAGTATTTGCCTGTGGCAGTTTGAGCTGCAATGAATTCTGGAAACTCTGTCAAAAGTTCACGAGTTAAAGTTGAGATTTTATCAGAGAGTTGCATAACGTCTTCTTTTCTCCTGAAGTTATCGATGATTTCCGATGTACAAAGATGAATTAAGTTAATATAATGTACAGAAGGACTGCCACACTCTAAAAGCCACTTCTTATAAAGATTTATTAATAATCTTGACAGAGCTTCGTACGTCAACTTATGGGCTCGTATAGCTTTCTTGTATTTTTTGCCAGATAAAATACCATCAATTGTGGACTGAACATAGAGACCACTGTCCAACCATATATCAGCAAGTCCAGAATCTGTCATGAACTGACCAATTATTTTGAGGAAGTTCATAACCATGTGAAATCCACCTAGACGAATGACTACGTTTTTTGTATCTTCTGTGTCTTCTGGCTGGGACCATTGGAGCTCTTTAGCTTTATAATAGATCGCTTGATCAAACGTCAGTACGGTGTATCTGTTATTTAGCTTCTTAGCAATTTCATTGCACTTTATGATAACAGTCCAAACGGTATCATATTCTGACGAGACATGGGGTAGTACAGGTAATTAGCCATAGGTCGTTACATGTGATTTATCCTCCACAGTCCGTTTATGAAATCCTGACCACTGTGGGATAACGGTTTCATCCCTAACAGAGTCCCTCATTTTGCAAATGCACCATGCCATGTTACGATATCTTATGTTATTATTAAGATTCTGACCCTTTTCTATGATGCTCAGTTTATTTTCCTCAGATTGTACTTTTCTTTTTGATTTGTCAAAATAAATTTTGTGAAGGGAATGAAAATCATTTGGTATTACCAACTTCTGATTATACGGCAAAAATTTAAATTGTTCAGGTATATTTTCATTAAATGGTCCTCTCTGGAAGGCAGCAATTTGGGTTCCGTGAAAAGTAGGTGTTTTGTCAAAAGTCTCTTCCAAAATGTCAATGTTGTCAGCAGCAAATTGAACGAATCGATTGGGTACCAATTGTCTCGGTATGGTCACATGATTATTCTCCAAGTAAAGTTGAATTTCTTCTTGGGCGATGCTGTTACGCACTATAAGAGTATCGATGTATGAAATTGAATGACCGCAAACGTGTATTGCTTCAATGAGTTTTTTCGACCTTGTTTCCTGGTGAACTAAAAGTCCTAGCCCAATATGCTTTGGAGTTTTTATTTTTTCATTCGAACAGGCAAAAATAATGTCTTGGAAAATGCTTACAGTTTCTATTTTCTTTTCATTATCGTTTTCATTGCGGACAATAAGATTAACAAGAAAATACAAGCTTTCAGGAATAGACTTTTTGTAGTCTCTAACATTCATTTTTTTTTTTAATCGGACTCAGTTAACATCTTGTTTATCTCGCTTCGGATAGTTTGGCACATTTTGACTAGAATGTGATGCTCCGATGAGCCGAAACTAAAAGTGTCAGATTCGTCGTGGTTGTGCACGATTGTCTTAATTGCCTGTTCTTTCGAGAAATTCCTTAAAAATATTGTAGGCTCATTTTGTCTAGGAGACCTTACTGATTCAACACCATCCCCAAAATGGTTTTTCATTTTTTTAATTATTTGTTTATCACTCATGTCGTCAATGCCATTAATTTCACGATACCTTTTGCCAATTGATTTTGTGCTATATCCTTTACCTTTTTCAAAACTTTTCTCCATTTCCTCCAAAAGTTTTCCAAATGCTTAATTGTCTGTTTTGTTAACATTACTATTTCCAACAAATTTTTTATTTAAATTGCGTAATTCAGTCGAATTACGTAATTTAAATCATCGATAACTTCAGGAGAAAAGAAGACGTTATGCAACTCTCCGATAAAATCTCAACTTTAACTCGTGAACTTTTGACAGAGTTTCCAGAATTCATTGCAGCTCAAACTGCCACAGGCAAATACTGGAATGCATACTTGGAAATGGTAGATATTCTATTAGAATTTGCCATTTTAGATATGTATATCCCAAGCTTTTGAAATTTAACCACTTTACTACGTCCTTAGTAAGCTTTATAATAATAACAATAATCTGTAAGAACATTTTTGGGGATACGGGATACCCCTACATACCAAGTCACCTACAGGGGCTACACCTAGTAGGGCTCGATAACACGGAAAGAATCCCACCAGAGCTCAATCCTTTTGATATCGTAAGTATCTGAGATGAGTGAATTTTCCCCTTTGAGGGAGTGCGAGCCGTATTGCTAAATCTGGATAATATTAATAATTTAATCATTATAATAATAATAATAATAAGTATACAACCTTAAAGATATACAACAAATACCTATTATGATAATATAAATACTACTATCACTTAACAAATACATTATTTTAAAACTGTTAATAATCTGACAACAAAACGAGCCAAAGAAGTCACTATCTACGCTAGAGTATCCATCCTCCTTAAAATCAGCATCACAATGAAAAAACGACCATAACAACATCGCCATCAGTAGAGTCGATTTGCGGTTGACTACGGCATAGGAATCTCGCCCTTCCTCGCATCTCTGCGTTCAGCACTGTCCGTCGTGACATGCCGTTCGATTTATTTAATTTTTTCTTAAACTAATTATCCAATCAAAATTCTAAAAAAACCAGCATGTTCTCTGATTTTTGGCCTATAACGTTTATAAAAAGCAATTTTTTGCTAAACCCAATATTTTTCGAGGTAGAGCGAGGTAAACGATTTTAAAAATATGGGTTTTCAGGGCAAGTGATTTTGTATGAAGGCGCTCCGTATACAGTAATGGTTTAACGTATTTTTATAAATAAAAAAAGAATATTTCTAATGTCCGGATAGGTATGCAAATTTGAGGAATGAATTTTCGGATATTGTTCATCCGAAAAACGATGAAAAAAAAATTGCATTTTTTTTTGTAAGGCTCCTCACCACTCCCCTCCCACTACGATTTTTGGACGACCAAGTGATTTTGCATTACAAAAATATTAGAAACCAAAAAAAATGGGTTGTACATTTTAGCAACAAAGTGCCCACGAAAATCTACTCTAGAAGCCTTTTGCCAGTCTATTTCCTCTACTAAAAATCCTTTTTGGCTAAATTTCTTTCGAATTTAAAGCCAACGTATATGTAGAAAAATTTATGCAACGAATTAGATCGAGTAATTTTGATCACGTGACAAATATGAGCATGCGTCGTATACATTTAATATTTTCGGTAGTTTGTCATTTTGGTTATGACTAAAATTCCGATACTACAAATTAATAAGTTTTGTTTTATTAATTTTAATTTAAATTTTTTTATTTTTGTTTCAGAATATTGCTGATTACATGGAATTCATTCATTACCATCGTAATGATACACCGTTATTTGAAAACGGCACCTATGACTTTTTTGATGCTGATAATTTAACTTATACTGATCCTACTCCTGAACTATTGGAAGATCTGCATTCTATTATTCTTAATGTAAATATGAGTTATGTTTAAGTGCTATATTAGGTATTAAGTAGATATTTTATTTTAGTCTATACAAATTACTTTTGCATTGTAGATGGCTGATAGTTCCAAAGTAGTATAGGCAAATCTTTACTTCGCGTTTTATTAATAAACAACATAAAAGAGATAATACGTTTTATAAATCTCACAAACACTATAATAATAATACATAATGATTTTTGAATTAATAACTTTAATGGTAACTGGTAACTTTAATAAAAATTAATAAACTTAAT
Organism: Diabrotica undecimpunctata; assembly: GCF_040954645.1. NCBI lineage: Eukaryota > Metazoa > Arthropoda > Insecta > Coleoptera > Chrysomelidae > Diabrotica > Diabrotica undecimpunctata. The sequence goes on from NC_092805.1 coordinate 164,960,108, forward strand.
ACATTTTTAAGCCTTAAAAATCATCATCAAAAGTAATTAGTCCTTGGAATCTTATATATGTGCACAATTTTGGTTTTCCAAGTTTGCGAATTACATCATCAGGTGCTTTAAAGAGTGCGTCTTTATCTGTTTGCAAAACTTTTAAAACATAGAAGGATTTTTTGTAAAACTTTTCAATATATCCTCCCTTATCAAGTTCAACAACTTTTGATCTTTCCCATAACATTGACAATGGCAAAGTCCCTAAGTGAAAGCTTTAACAAATAATTTTTATTCAAAGCTTTGATTGCAAATGAATCCTCTTCAGAAAAACTCTCCCTCCATTCTGCCTAACTGTCTTGGAGTAAATAGTTTGACTCTTCAGTTTCATCATGATCATTAACAGTTTTTTTTTCCTTTTTAATGTGTTACTCTTTGGACTTTTTTCTCGTTGCTAGGCCCTGTGGTATATTTATCTTTGTCATTAAAAAATCTCTTCTTGAAAATCTGCAACTTCGACTTCGCTTTTGCCAGGAAGGAATGATATTGGTTCTTTTTTGCTTTTTTTAACCATAAAGAACATTCATTTCTTTTAGTGACACATTTAGCCCTTTAAGAAGAGTTGAAAATCGATCTTTTTGCAAAGAGGCTTCACTTCTTCGTGTTGCTTGTTTCCATTTTAGAAGGATGGACCTCTAAGTCTATCTAAGTGGATGAAAAATAGCCACGTCAAGAGGTTGTGTAAGATTTGTAGAGTTGCTTGGTGAAAAAAAAAACAAACAAATTTGATGTTATGTTCTTGGTTGTAAGTTGTCTCCTAACAAGATCTTTATTTCATCGAGTTATGATAACTGAGGTGTTGCTATGGTCCCATTCAGGACAAACGTAAGAATCAAACTATTCTGACTTTGTTTGGTTGTATCTGGAGTTTGGTAGCCCATTAACACTGCAGGTCTCATGGATATACTGTACTTTATATAACACATATGGAGGAAGGAGGGTGCCATCGCCAGCAGCATAAGACCAACATAATATAGAAACCATAGTCCTAAAGAAATAGCTTAACAGCTATGAACAAGAGACAAATTATCTTTAATAAAAAGTCTCCCAAAGTTACCCCTTTTTTACGGTACGAAATTCTTGTTGGTAGAATATTTAGCATTTAAATTAATTTGGTGCTATATATTCAGAATTTTCTTTCTCTAGATAATGTTGATTAAATATTGATCCCTCTTGGATTGGCCCTCTTTAAATATTGATCTATCCCTTTTTCTAATTGAATAAAACCTATTTTTTATGTATATTTATATCTTATAAACATGATTACAAACTTATTACATTACAAATTTATATGCAAATATTCCCAAGTATTAATATTTTTCATTTATGTTTACTGGTTATTAGTAATAGTCTATTTTTTTTTTCTATTCATTTATATTTAAATAGGTATCTATAAAATTAAGATCGCAACTGAATTTAAAGTTGCCTACCTAGTCAGTTTGTTTCATTGATGGCACCGTAATAATTATTCCAAGAATCTGTCTTGTATGAAATTCTAAATGTCAAATTTAAATTTTTTTTCAGTTCAAAGTTTACAATATTTGAAGACTAAAAGGTAAATTGTTGATATGTATTAATAAAGTATGTTATTTTCGCAAATTGAGTGTAATTTCTCTGTTACGTGTGTAGGTACTTAAAAAATTAATAAAACTATTTTGTTTGTAGAATAATATTTAGATAATAAAATATCTTTAGCAACAAAATTAAATTTACTTAGCTAAACTACAGTTTCTAATATTTTAATATCTATATAAGTTACAATATATTGTATTTGTTTGTTCAGCTATGTTTAATTGTCTTAATAGAATACAAACAAGTAGGTACTTACTACTTAGTTAATAATTGAACACATTAAATAATTTTGAATATCTCCTTTCTCAGACACAGAAATATCGGTTTTAAGGGATGATTACAGAACATAATTGTTATATTCGAGAACATTATAAATCATCATTTTATCTTATAATTTGTGTGTTGTATATTTCAGTACTCGTTTATTTATTATTTTCCAATTTTTATGTCTGCAAAGTTTATTCTAAAGATGAAAAATGTCACAATGAATACTAGAGTGTTGCTAGATTTTCAATAAATGATTTAATTACATAGAATCGTTAAGTTCACTTCAATTTTTAAATATTATCAAATAAAGCTAATATATTTATATTTTGAAATACTTTTCTAATATACCTATTAATTGCTAGTAATATTTGTATACCTACTTAACATGGTTAAGAAACTCTATATAGTTTTGGCATATAAAGTTTCTACATTTGGGTGTTAGGGTTAATACCATTGCCACATCAAATTTTTAATTTTGAAGACGAAAGAAGTGCAAGAATTGATATTATGTGCTCATTCCCGATGATACGATTCTAATCGCAACTCTAACTCTCTAACTCTAAAAAAATGGATTGTAATCAATGTAACGTGATAGGTATATAATATAATATGTCGTATAAATAAAACATTCAAAAGCAGTTGAGCTATATATTAGTATTTGATTTTGCTTAGGTTAAAACTGTTTTTTCTCTTATTTCGCATAGTATATTATTTTTTTATAGTTTACGAAAATATTAAAATTTGGGCAACACTGCAACGAGGCACTGTAAGTTGCCTACGTTTAGTGCAACTCGGTGATAAAAATTATACTACAGTCTGTCCCAAACCCTTCTTTCAGTGCGTCACTAATTTTGACGTCATATAGAATTTTAAGAATGTCGAGAATTATTGCATGACATTTTAGTTAAATCTGACAGTTGCAGGATCGTAATCTGTGTTTTTTATAATGAAAATAATTTAATAATTTTAATATTAGTCTTTTTGTTCTTTCTCGATATATCTCGGCATATTTAAAATATTTTTATTATACAATAAATAAATACAAAATTAAATTTTCACTGTAAAATGTCTGAAAATACTAACCTGGAATGACAATTATCATTTTATCAGATGACATTATGAAAGTACTGTCACGATCGAGACAATCTGCATCAAATTATATTTATGCGCATCATTGATTGGATATCTATTTAGCGTATTCTAAACTCCAACCAATTATACATCCGTAAGTAAAATTAGCTTAAGATAAATAATTTTCTAAGTTTTATGTATAATAATCACAGACTCACGTTTTTCTCTGTCACTTCTAGCTTAATGTGTTAAAGAGAATTCGATCAACTATGACGCAGTGAAAGAAGGGTTTGGGATGAACTATATACTGCCATTGTTTAAGGGTGGCCGCACACAGAAAGATCAAAGCTGTTTTAGTCAAAAATGTTTTTGTTTGAAACGAAAACGTTTTGGTTTCGACAAGAAACATTTTGTTTTCAAGAGAAACAAAATGTTTGCACAAACGATACTGCAATCAGTTTTATTAAAGATGTCGACAGATAACGACGAAATTGCACTAGTTTTATGGCAGTGGTTCCTCCTACAGGACGAAAAACCGCAAAATAAAAGACAATTTTGGGTGCATCCTATAAATGAGAAAAGAATCTGGCCTCAATCAGTATAATTAATTTTTCTGCGTCCACTTCCATGATACACACAATATAAACAAGCAAAATATCGCTGTTTCCACATGTGCTTCTTGTTGACTACTCGAGCGGTTTCAAGAAGGGAATTTCAAAAACACGTTGCGCCTGCGTACATTGAAATGTTTCGACAAAAAACGACCATCCCGTAATCAACATCAAACAGACTGACTGAAACTAAATTAGCCTAAACATGCTTTAGACACACGACTAATCAGTGTGTTCAGCTGATTTCATTTATATGGAAACATCAGCATCAGACTCGTTTAGTCAAAAACGTTTTTGACTAAAACAGTTTTGCTCTTTCTGTGTGCGGCTACCCTAACTCTTGTAAGCAAAACGCAGTATCTATACATGATATTATAAAACACAGAAAAATTAGGTTTACTTTGCAAAGCTGTCCTGATTTGAAAAGTTACTCGTATGTGAAGGTTTTTTTGTTTTAGTATGTTTGAATTTAGTAAGTTTATGAAAATCTTAGTTTATGGTAAATATACAAAATATTTCATATTTTTCAATAAAAAAAGCAGATACTGCGTTAGTGCTAACAATTTGAGATTTCCCCTTAGATGGTGTTTAAAAAAAAACGGCATATTGCATAAAAAAATGGTTACTGCATTTTCGCTAAGTAGCTGTCTGTCTACAATAATTTCGCTGCTTTAGAACAGAACTAGTCTTTGTCCGAAATCACAACGTCTCAGGAGAGCAATTTGAAGTTTTTCAGAAGTTTAGTTTCCAATATTTTGTTTTTCCAAGATTAACGTTTACTTTGTGCATACTTTTTAATTTATTTAGAAACTTTTACATTACTATAAAACTTTTTGTGTTTCATTGTTTTAATAAGAAAGTAGGACATAGACTAGTGCTGCATCAAAATTATTAGTGCAGTAGTTTATCTGGACTTATGCTAGTTCTACACTAACAATATTCTTCATTTTTACAAAAATACGCCGTTGCCATTTAATAAAACCCAATGAAGGAATGATTAAATAAATTACTACAGTTCATAAAAATACAATTATTTTATTAATATGTCGCTGATTACAAAATAAATTATAAAAACAGTGATTTTTTAAATTAAGTTCCATAATGACTTTAAATTTAAATAGAAGTCATGGTACACGGTCGGAATGATCAATGATTTACATAGATATTTCAAATCCTCTAATTTCTTTGTACTAATAGGTAAACTTTCAGCATTCCACATTTGCAGGTCATTATGTACTGACAAAGTGCAAGTTTTTTTTCTTGTCCGACGCTCAGTATTAATTCTGATAAAATTCACATCACACACAAAAACCATTATGACACGTACCTTCTGCCACTTGACCTTTTCTCCATTTTCATTTTTGTCCATTTCGGTAAAAGTATGTTTTCTTAATTCAACAAAATCGTAAAATTCATTCATTTCGGTAACATTGTATGGAATCTTTCTACATGCTTCACTGTACCTTCGTTTTGGGTATGTCTCTTTTCCAAGCAAAAGTGGGAAATTTTAATCGTATATTTAGCAGCTAGATCTTTATACATTATGACAATATTTCTGTTGAGAGTTTGTCCCCCACAGTTGTCAGAAAAAAAACACCTTTCTTGTTTTCTTTTCAGAGCCTTTTCTTCTATGAATTTTTTAACACAGAAAGCTACTTCTATGTATCCTCTCTGTCCTTTTGTCTTATCCCACATGTAGCAATAACCGTTTTTTTATGAAAATCATAAATACTCAGATTGTAAACAGAAAAATTTCTACGATAATACAACTGAGATACATCTAAATGTGGAGTTTGAAGAACTTGCTGCATATCAAAAGTTGCTGCAAATAGCACCATCATTTTCACATCTTTCTTTGATTTTTCTTTTGTTTCTCTTGCAAGAATCTCGTTCTTTAAATGGTCTTCAAATAAATCTTTCATTTCATTTCTCTGTTCTTCATTGCTGTTTTTATGTTTTTCGCATAAGTCCCACAAATCCTTTTTTGGTTAAGAGAATCCAAGGTTAAAATTTGTGTTGAATAAAGATCTATACATTGACAACTTAGCGAATTGTCGAATATTTTTATTCAGACAGTTTTCTTTATATAAACCATATATTTTTTTTATATCTAGATTTGAATCTAAATATTGTCTCTGTATCTTTTCAGCAATACTGGCTTTCTACCCTCTGAAACATATTGATATGATCCATCACTGACTGTTTTATTTTGTCAAATAATTTTGTAGCACAGACATTTTTTCCTCTTTGCTTTTCGCCAACTGTATTCAGTATTTTATCTCTTTTGGAAAATGCAGTTTTTACCATTTGATACGAAAGACACAATGTATTCAGGAAAAACATTTTTCAAACTCTTTCCTGCTTTTCAGAAGTACAAAGATCATAGAAATAAGACATAGACCTACCTGATTGTTTCCTACTACTACCTGTCGACGTTTCTTTATCACCTTTATCGTCAACATCATTAGTGCAGTCATCAGTTTTATTATTCCTTACTCTCGAGCGCATAATAGGCTTCTCCTCTACATTATTTATAATAAAATCTGACGGTTAAAGTTGCCTAGGTTCCAGAGAGTATCCAATGTCATAGTACGTTCTTTTTCTGTAAATTTTAAAACACCTATTAAACCTGCAATTATTGCACGGAGGTTTCTTTGCTCTTGCTTGCACTCTGTTGCCTCTCCAGTTTATATACTCTTTTTTTCTATTCCTCTTACTTTTCATCTCATTCCTACGCCATGATTCTTCTGACCTTCCTTTCTTTCTGGACTTTATGTTTTCAGAATTAAATGTAGTTGACAAGTTATAAACATGTCCATCTACAAATTCAGTTTCAGTCACAGTCTGTGGTCTGAAAATGGTAATTATAGAACCGTTGTTGGCAATATATTTACAAACCAGACTGGCGCTGATACGATCTGGCGAGTGCAGAACTAGTCTATCTTCAGATAGGCTAGTTCTGCACTCAGTATATTTGATTTAAATCAACTCAGATGAGAAAAAAACTAATAAATGTTGACATACACTACTTCTGCACCAACAAAATTAAGATAATGGACATAGACCACTTCAGTATTATATGAAATGCTTGAAATTCTGCAGGAAGTACCCACTGTAACAAGGAAAGTTTTGGTAAAAAAAAAACGGGTGTGGCAGTCCAGCGGGACTGCCGGTGGAAGTTACACTTCTATACACGAATTCGCCGGTACAAATTTATTTGGGAGTCAATCTGCACAATCATTACATATGTAATTCTATAGGTAAGACATAGCAGAAAGAGAAACAGAATTAATAACAGCTTACTAACAATGAAGGATTGAATCAATATTTTGATGAAAATGTATATTTTTATTTTCATATATGTATGAAAGGAGTTGAATGCAAATTTTTTTTACACATACTCTGCAGTAAAATTCATTGTTTATTTTGTTATTAATATAATAATACAATACAAATTAAGCTGCAATATTCATAAGTATTTAAAAATGACAATAATATACATAAAAAAATACACTACAATACAGTGCAACATAATTCCATATAATAATACAATACAAATTAAAATGCAATATCCATAAGTATTTAAAAATGACAATAATGTAATAATATTAATAAAAAAGTCCTCCCCGACTGGGAATCGAACCCCGGTCTCCCGCGTGACAGGCAGGGATACTGACTACTACACTACCGAGGACATAACACAAATGTATTTCAAAATTGACAGTTCTGGATCATACAGTGATTTATTGAGAATATTTTTTTGAAATACAAAAGAATAATATAATTATGAACATTTAATAAATAATACAAAACATATCACATAAATAATAATATTAATAAATATTTTATTATATGTATAATATTATATGTATAATAAACCTTTATATAATATATATAATAATAAATTATATATACAAAAGGAACATTTTTATATTCGAGAGAGGAAGAGAGAGAAAATATGTCTTCTGTCTCTCTCTTACTCATTATCTTACATATGTAATGATTTCACAGATTCACTCCCATACAAATTTCCAACGTGGAGCGCGCGTATAGAAGTATAACTTCAAAAATAGCAAACAGCCAATTTTGGACATAAACCAGTTTTGTTCTAAGGCAGCGATTTGTTGATCTTTCATTTCTCACTGATCACGCACAGACAATTTAATTCAAAAGTTTTTTCTGTTTTCTGGAATAACTGGATTACGTTGCTCCAATAAGTTGTCACGTTTTTTTTTTTTTGAAAACCAGTTGGTTTAGGTAATAATGGAGAGGTTTCCATATTTTTACGTCACGAAATACTTTTAATCTTTTTGTTTTTTAATAATTAAATCAAATTCCGTCATTTCTGAGCTGGAATGAGATGTCTTCCAATATATTTTTTTCTGACGAAATGTACTTAAACCATGATAGCTAAGTATGCACGATTGTGATTTTTTCTTAATTTAAAGAATTTGAAATATTCATTTGTTTTACTTCTACAGAGTTTCTTGAAGTTTGGACGGCATTGCAAAAGCCTTGGAAGGCAGAAGTTTTATCTTGTTTTCTTAGAGATTGTTCCACAATATGATGGAACCTATCTGCTGACATAAATGTATGACCAAGTAGTTGAGAGTGATGGCCTCAGCATTCATTTCAGGAGAATTTACAATCATTACAAGAAAACTGTACAAACACCAGTTTTTACTTTGACTGAAACAATTATCAAGCCAGATAAATTTCTTAGCATCTCTATGAAATTTTAAAAAAGTATAAGAAGTACTAACAAGATCCTCCTTTTTTCGACCACTGATTGAGTCATACCATACAACGGCAAACTGTTCTGACGTACTTTGACTTCCAAATGGAACACAACTTTCATGGTATATTGTTAACCTGTGTGTAGACAAGACCTTTTTAAAGGTTTTTGAAACGTGGCAACAATATTATCGTATGCAAGCAGATACTTTGTTTTTTTCGGGGTTCGAACTCTGATTTTGGTAAAGTGTTTGTCTAGATTCATCTGCAACATTTATATGTTTTTTCCATTCACAACAGTCTTCGCAATCTTCCTGAAAGTTCTTTTAGGAATGTTCCTCTAGTTTAAAACCCTCACACGTTTCGAATTCTTAATTTACAAGCTTACCAAATGAAATGATTTTAGCTTTACTTCACAACGGTATACGTTGTACGATACTAAAAGGGGATGAACCAGGAAAACGTTATTTATTAGCTGCAAAACAACTACAGGAAACAAATAATATGACTGTAAGCGATTTCATTCAGAAAAGACTCTGCTTTCTGTTTGCCAAAAGAAATAAACAGTAATTTTTTTTTAATATATTTATCAGATGCCGCTCCGTATATGGTAAAGGTAGAACAACATTTGAAAATATTATATCCAAATATGGTACACGTCACTTGTCTTCTACATGGTATAAACAGAGTAGCAGAAGTTCTTAGAAGTGAATTTTATTTAGTCAATACATTAATTTCAATCGAAACTTTTACGCCGTGTGGAAATCAATAAAAAAATTTTTTTCATAAATAACCTTCACGTAAATGAAAAATCATTAATTCGGTTCTTTTTAGTTCAATTTATTAAGTTTAATTAATATATTGTTTTGAGTTTAAAACAAGTGTGCCACCAATTCGACCGGCGCGGAGATTAAGCCTAATCAGCACAGATTGTAATTTTGCTATGAGGAAGAATATACTCAAAAAGATATCGCACAAGTCAATCTATAGTTTGGAATACTTTAAAAATGTACCACGAGACAGAAATTTTGTACGAAGGGCCGGTCAAGGACGCTTAAGGTACACAACCGCAATTGATGGCCGTTTTTAGGTTTTTATTCTACACCTCATAAATGAGCTCTTCTCCAAAATCATTAAGTTCGTCGTTTAAAATTTGCAAGAATCTAAATACAAACTAATTTGTATTTTGAGAACGATTTCCGAAGTGGAAATTGAAACGTCAATAAACTTACTTATTTAACCTTTAATTGTGGCTTATTCCCATTTAAATAGTAATTACGTTAAAATGCCACAAGAAAATAGCTTCAGAACAATATGTTGGTTAAATTGGATATGACAGAATCATGTTAAATATATGGAATCATGCAATAAATTGGATATGTTAATGCATGATAATGTTTGACCGGATTTAAATCCAATAGAGCACATGTGGGATTAGGTAAAACGTCACATACGACAAAGAAATCCCGTTCGGTTTGCTGCACAAGATGAATGGAATGCAACTACCCAAGCATATATCCAAAATTTACTTGCAAGCATGCCGAGAAGGATGCAAACAGTAATAAGAGCTAGAGGCGGGAATACTCCTTACTGAGCATGCACTTGTTTCAGTTAAAGAGACTTTTTGTGACCTTATTTACCTAACATTAAACATTATTTTTTTTCGCAATTTTCTCTGCATAACAACTTAAAATGATTCATTAAACATTGTTAAAATAAACTCTTCTTTGCAGTAAACTATTTGTTTGACCAGAGTTTATTTTCAAAAAAAAATTCAAAATATCCAAATTTATTTGGTTCACGAGTGTATTTTTATTTCTTGTTTTAGAATGAATGCCATTGGAAATGTGAACAACCAAGTAAGTCAGATCTTACAAATAACAAATTCGCAAATCCAAAAAGAAGACTCAAACTTTTTGCTCCAAGAGACAACGAAGAAGGAAGAGAATGCAACTGTAAGCATTTACCAGAAAAAGAAAGATCTTCACAGACATATGCGAGTCTGCCATTAAAACATGATTCCCGCTTTGGGACTAAGGTCAATCTTGATATTAGTATTGCTAAGTTAGCATTAAATGTATACAAGAGAGGTTAGTTTGTTACTACTTATTTTAACTAAAACATCAAAAATTTGTCTACTCTTCTTATCAGCGGTGACGTATTGTTGAATGATGGCATGTCGAGAATTGTTCCATGCGCTTTTAGACGAATCTAATATTTGCCAGGATTTTATTAAACCCTATTTGAATCATGTTATGTAATTAAACCGCAATTTAATTGCAATTTGCATTAGAAATCTCTGAAGAAACGGAAATATCAAATGCCATAATTAAGACTTCTAATTACAATATTAAAACTAGTAGTTGAAAACTTACAATAGAAAATTACTTACGTTTTAATAATATTAATAATATTAAGATATATATATATATATATATATATATATATATATATATATATATATATATATATATATATATATATATATATATATATATATATATATATATAGTAAACTCTTAAATATTGGGGAAATCTGCAAGAAAGACTCTAATGTGTATCAATTGTTTCGCCGAACGTTTTCGCCTAACCTTGGGTAAGCCTTTACGTGTCAAGTTCAAAGCTACCATACATTTCAAACCTTAAAAAAACTTTTTTTTGCACATAGTAACAAAAAACACCACTATGTTACTAGCTAAGTTTTTTAATATTCTAACTCTACAATTCTAAGTTACGGTAAGATCAATAATGTTTTAATAGATAATATATGGTAGCTAATTATAATTCATTCTCTTTCAGCCCTGAAGAAGCCAAATTAATTCTCTTTGGCGAAAACGTTCGGCGAAACAATTGATACACATTAGAGTCTTTCTTGCAGATTTCCCCAATATTTAATAGTTTACTATTTAACTAATCTGCAAAGATTAAATTTCTTTTCTATATATATATATATTGTTGTACTTTTGAATGTCCATAAGCAATAAAAAACCGATATACAAATTTTATTACTTAAATAAAAATTAAAATTATTGATATTTCATAAAGACACGGGCATATAAATTTTCAAACATCCTGTATAAGACAAAATATGTATTTTAAGTTGTTCGAAGAATTGTTCATTAGGCCTCAGAGACAAGACTTTCAAATATTATCGATAAGAAATTTAAATAAGTCGGTTATTGTGGAATGGATTTACCCGGAATAAAAGTGTATATAGAAAGTGTTGAAACAATAGACCGGGATTTGCGGTGGTTTTTCTCCCCGAAAGATTATATCGGTAAAAGTTTATTAACAAAAGACATTGAATTGAGAAACAGGTATCGTTTGTAGCTATTAGTAAGAAATATTTGTAAAGCAGATAGATTTAGTTAGAATAATTAAAGAAGGTTGTTTTCTGGAATTACCCGAATGACGTTTTATAGAGAGAGTTGGTTGGTAACGATATACGTCACAGAGGTGGATGATTTTTATTGGTCAATTTTTGAATGCAAGGAGGTTGGTTTTGGCTATGAGATAGGAGAGAGAAAAAAAAGGTAGTTAGTCAGTTTTCGTCGTCCAAGAAGGAAGGAGCTTTGTCATTTGTGTTTGTTTGAAGTTCCGAAGACGTAATTTACCGGGTGTGTTTATTTGCTGTGTAAAAGCTGACCAGTGTGAGGAACGGGGTACAGAGAGATAGAAAACCAAAGGGTATAAGAATATTAATAGCAGACGAAGCCGGAAACATTTGGAGTTATAAACAGGCGCGGAGATTGGCTCAAAAGGAGGCTGCATAGACTAACACGAGTTGTTGGGTTGCAGATACAAGGACAGATAGGAGAAAGGTGTACGTCATCTGGACCACAATAGGAGCAGAAGCAGAGAAAGGATTTTTTGTTGTGGCGTGGCCATAGAATTGCAACGGCAGAGAAAGAAAGGTCAGTCAATTTTCATTAGAGCCGGAGTGTGGTTTTCAATTATTAATTAAATAAATTGAATAAATAATAGAGACAGTTAATTTTGCGATCATTTAAAAAAAAAAGAATTATAAAAAGAGCTTAGTTATAACACATATTAAAAATCAATGTAAAATAACATTTGGGTCCATGATAGAAAACAACTTCTCATATATTTAAAGTTAGTATATTGCAAATATTACAGGATTGATTGTTATATAAAATTTCATTAAAATAAAGGACATCTCACATATAGTTCAGTTGAAATTCTATGTATTTTATTCAGGTCATATTACCTATCCCGATTAGGAAGCCAATTGGAAAATATTTTGAATCCACGATCAAAGGTAAATAGTACAATTTAAATAGCCTGAGATTGTAATTAATTAATGCTGATTTATTGTGATTAATTGGAGATTAGATCATTTAATAAATATAGACAGGATTTTGTCTAAATAAGCAATATAATACAATTTAAATAGCATAACAATATATCGAATACCAGGGAAAAGTCTGTTGGATAGGGAGAGGTGACAAAACGAATACATTAGTAGAATTGTAGAGGATAGACCAAATGGACAAAGAAGTATTGGCAGACCACGAAAAAGATGGTGCGATAATTTAAACAATTTAGGAAGCTAATATTGAAGAAGAAATAGGCTTTAAAGCCTACATACAAGAAGGAAGAAGAAGAAGAAAAAGGTGTGGCTTTGAAGGGTTTAAACATTAATAAAATTATTGAATAATATTTTAGAGTATCAAACCATCTTTATCCGACATATTTTAGCGTTATTGTTCACGCCATCATATAAGTCGATTTCATGCATTTTTTCCGATGCGGCAACGTAGCAGATAAGAAGAAGAATAGAAGATAAGAAGAGTCACTTAAAGCATCTCAAGACGACAGCACACAAAATACGAGAAACGAGATCGGTGATCCAGCATAGCGAGCGGAACATAATACTTATTAGCGATCATATATTCATGTGCAAATCAAGTGACAGTTATTCCTATCTGTTATATTTACATTTAGTTTATATAAATATGGACAATAAGAGGTATTTTTCACTCTGAAAAATAATTATCACATATTGCCAAATCCACACAAGTGGAGGAAATATTAAGCTCACCCACAAATTTTCATCCAAATCGATGCATATAAAAAAATTCTAAGGTTTTCTAGTACTTTTACCGTCATATCCTGAACTACTTCAACTCTTTCAAACCTTTATTTGTTGTGAATACATCAATAGGAAAGTAAATGTCAATATTTTACAAGGTGTGGCTTGTTTCTTAGACAAAAACTTTTCTTTAGAACAAAATATGTCATCATATTGTATATTTTAGAACAAGATGTACTAGAGGGATTAAGATGGTCTGAAGCATTGGATTTGGTATATAAAGAAAATTATAAGAATGATCCCACACTTACCTGGCAGTATTTTGCTAGTCCTAAAGGATTTATGAGACATTATCCAGGTACGTAGTGGAAAACTCAAATTATTATGGTTTATAAATTTTGTACACTTTCTATCTCAATATCTCATCAATTTTAAATTTTTCTTAACATTTCTTAACAATATTTTTCTTTTTTTTTTTTGTCAAATAATTATTTTGGTATTATGACATTTTAGCTGTCCAATGGGAAGATGAAGACTACAAAAAAACGTATGATTTCCGAACACGAACTTGGTACACGGAAGCATTTACTTCTCCAAAAGATATAATCATATTGATAGACAGATCAGGATCAATAATTGGAACAAGACGAGCTTTGTCCAATCAAATTGTGAACCAGATATTAGATACTCTGAATGACAATGATTTTGTTAATATCTATACGTTTGCAAATTTTACTGAGCCCCTTGTGAAATGTTTCAATGATACACTGTTTCAGGTAAGAATATATTTTGTCATTTTTTTTTGTAGAAAAGTGTACATAATTATTTCATCAGCATGATAAAGTAAGTATAAGTTTAACCCTTAACTGGAGAGACCCTATTTTAATACACACAGAGAGACATGCTGTCTGACAGACTACAATGTAGGAGAGGGGATAAGAACTAAACTTACAAACTTTTTTAATATATTTAATAGTACTCTAAAAGCTGTTTGTATTTGCAATTGAACACAGTAAAGAAACTCAAAATATTGTCAGGGTATAAAAAATAACTACGACTTTCTAACAGCTAATCATTTACAGTTCGTGACAGTCACATTTTTTACTTTTCATTACAGTGAAAAAATAAATATACATCAAGTAAGTTTTTTTATATGAAAGGCACTAACACATACTGGACTACGTAAAAATTAACTCGCGAAATTATTTTGATGTTGAAAAAAATGTCCAGCAACTGTAAAACTTACATACAATCGGTACAAATTGGTTTCGTACACTGAAGACACACAGGTTTTCTACACCGGCCACAAAGGTATTTTGTCATACGGTTCTTCTTGCGAGGGCACAAATAACATATTTTTTGCTTCTCTAGTACTAATGGCTCGTTATCATCTACTTGGTTATTCTCAGGAATTCCAAGAATACTCGTTATACTAGCACGAATTTGCCGCGGTACGTGAAAATTACCCATTCTTCGCTTCATATGATCTTCTACTAATTGCTTTGCTAATATTTTAGCAAAAGCAGATTTTTCTTGTATTTTAGAATTGTTTTTGTAACTTTGGTGCAGTATGTATGCATTTACGCTATCAGATGCTATTTATATGCTATCAGATTCCAAATAAACATCATCTTGTACTTGATCAACATCACTAGCGTCACTATCTAATTCGTTAAACCACTTCAAAGCTGTATCTTCAAAATCAGTATCGGTAAAACGGATTTTTTTTATGGACCGGCCATGATTGTAACAAATACGCGACGTTTTCAATGAAACAAAATGTAACTTGAATTAACAGACCTATCAGCTTATTATCATCTATAAGCAAGATAGCGGAAAGAGTCATACTAAAAAGACTCAATGAAGAATCACAAATGCTAGGAACCATACCAGAGGCTCAATTCGGGTTCAGAAGCGAACACTCCTGTGAATTACAGGTACTACGACTTACAGAATTCATTACCAAAGGATTTAATGAAAAAATGTACACAGCTACAGCTTTTCTGGACGTCAGCAAAGCCTTCGATAGAGCCTTGCATCATGGACTCATCTATAAAATGAATGAATTTGGTTACAGTGAGGCGATTACATGCCTTCTTCCGTCATATCTTGCCAACAGAAGGTTCAGAGTTCGAATAGGGGCAACCCTATCCGAAGTCGGGATCCTGGAGGCGGGTGTGCCTCAGGGAGCGGTGCTGTCGCCGTACCTGTACACCATCTATACGGCCGACACGCCAAAAGAGCCAGGCTCTCTGTTGAGTCTTTACGCTGACGACACAGCAATAGCTGTTAGCTGGAGAAACCCGGATCATGCAGCTAATCATCTGCAAAGAGCACTAAACAGATTCCAAAGATGGTGCATAAAATGGAAAATAGCCCTAAATCCAGACAAAACACAGGCTGTAATGTTTAGTCACAGAAGAAGTGTACCAAATCGCGAAATTACAATCGAAAACACCCCAGTAGACTGGACCAACCAGGCTAAATACCTAGGGGTACATCTAGATAAGAAGCTAACGTTCACTGAACACATCAATCAGCAAATACGCAAAGCCAAAGCGTTGAAAAGTCAGCTCTCAACACTTATTGGAAGGAAAAGTAAACTACGATTTAAAACCAAAATTAGGGTTGCGAATAGTATTATCCTGCCAGTCCTAACATATGCATCCGCTGCGTGGGGACACACCTGTAAAACAAACAGGAAAAAGATACAGACTACTCAAAATCAAATAGTCAGAGATGCCCTTAAAATACCAAGGTACGTACCCTTGAGATATGTATATAGAGACTCAGGACAAACAAGAATCCTACGCACGCTAGACGAGAGAGCATATGAAATTTTCAACGGACTAAGAAACCACCCCAGCAGAATGTTAAGAGAGCTGACTAACTACAATGAAAACACAAGGACGGTACACAGAAGACCAAAACAACAGATAGCTCGATATAGGGAGAACCCGAACGAATAAATAAAGAATGAGATGGTTGCAAGAAGAACGAACAAAGAAATGCAGTCAATCAGAAAACACACCAAAAAAACTCTGGCGAGAGGGTACGCTTTTCTTTTTTAGGTTTTTAGGTAATTATAAGTCCAATATACACCGGAGTGTGTGAGAGCATTATACACTTGGGAATGCACACCCCAATACACGCACACAAATAGGATTAAGGAAAAAAGGAAAGAATTGTTGCCCAGGAATTTTATAGTTCCGAAGCCACAAGGAAGTCCACAAAAAAAAATGTGTTTTCTGATTAAATAACGTAAATTCATATTGATATATTCATACCTTTCATTAAACCGTTTAACGTAAATTTACCTTAAATAGCAAATATAGAAGGGGCCCGCCAGGCCTTCTATATACCGCTCTGTGGACTAGGCCCTTAAGGCAGATCGAAATGAAAGATCTACTCGCGAAATCCGAGCACTAAGGTCATGTGCGGCATACATGGGCTTGGTGGCCGGACCCCTCTCGGGTGCTCAGCCGGCGAGGAGAGCAAAATTTATTTTGCCAAATCGGCGGCTGAGTGACCGAGCACACACTCTTTTCCGGACATAGAGTCATCAGCTCAGGCTGATGGCTCTATGGTCGGAATACACGCTCTTTTTTCTTTTTTTTTTTTTTATGGACTCCAGTCCCGACGTAAAGCTAGAGTAAAATCAATAGTCAGTAAAGTAAATAGGGAGAAAAGCCTAGATGTGGCTACCCCTACAGTTAGGTGGCATAACCACATTCACTAAAAACCGAGGATGTCCTATTACCCAGGGCATCTTAAGTAAATTTCAGATCATAAGCCTCCTTACGTAAGTCACACGATGAGGAGGGGTGGTGAAAAAGCCTGGGGGTCAGATAGGTACCACTTCGACTAGCGAAGTGTGACCGGTTTGATCTTAGGACATGTGGATCCCATTCTTACATTGGTATACACATGTTTCTAGGGGCAGGGTTGATCACTGCGTGTGTGTGAATGTAACTTGAACCGAGACGTGCCGTCTAACAGACTAAAATAAGTAAAACTTATTTTCGGTTACAACTTTTCCAAATATGCATCTGCTTCGTTTCTAATTGAAAATTAGCTTGATTAAGTGGATGAATATTATATTTTTTTGGGGAAACTTGGTTGTCTCCAAAAACTGTTTACCATCTGAGATGTAGTGCCTCGAAGTCATATATAATATAACACCTACAACTAAACAAGTGGCCAGTTTGATACTGATTAAAGCAATGTAATATACAATATGCTCGGGAGTATAAAGCGTGTTCAACATTATGTTTGTGTCAAATAGGATTATTTGCTTAACATTTATGTCTGGTTTTGTACCTTTCTGGCAATATTGAAAACAAATTGAAGGTTTGCAACTAACGTGGTGTGGTTTGAGATAACTAGAAATTTTCAATGATTTAATTGTAGGTTTATTAGTCTAAAAAAGTTGAAATCATTTTTTTTTTTAGGCAAACGAAGAAAATCTGAGATTATTAAGGCAGGCCATTCCCGTTTACGAAGAAATGTTTGTAGCAAATTTAACAATTGGTATTAGTAAGGCATTTGATATTTTAGAAAACTTTAGAAGAACCCAAACAAGTATGTATTTTAAATATGTCTAGTCAAATGGTATTTTTAATATTTAGTTTTTTTATTACGGTGTTTATTTCTAGTGCTGAAACGTGCTAATCATTTCCAGGTTTTAATTTTTTCATGTTTTTTTAATTTCGCGACACATCGTTTTCGATCTAGATCAGATCATCTTCAGTGCCTTCTTTTGTAATTGAAGCTAATTGATTACTATTGAAGCTAATAGATTTTACGTTGTTATAAATTTAAATTCTAATGTGACTCTAGGTCGACGACATTGGATAAAAATTTTTTAATACTTAAAGAGCAACATGATTCTTTGCTCGACTTGAACACGTGGTTCTTGTCGGTTAAAACGACACAGGCCAACTGAGACCATGCGAAAAGTCTTTTACTTAACAATTTTTTTTTCAAATTGTAAAAATCATATTTTTTGGCTCAGTCAATTTTTTTGTGGCTTTTTGACGTTATACTTCTATACACGCGCTCCACGTTGGAAATTTGCATGGGAGTGATTCTGAATAATTAACAATATACGGTACGCCGACGATACTGTGATTCTAGCTGAAAACATCGACGATCTGCAGGAGCTAATCAATAGAGTTGACATGGAATGCACAAATTGGGGACTGTCGATAAATATCGATAAAACTAAATACATGGTGACCAGTAAAGTGGATATCGGCGCAACCCAACTGATATTAAACCAACAACCGCTGCAGAGACTTCAGAGGTTCAAATACCTTGGATATTGGATTACCCAAAATCTAGATCCATCCTTCGAAATTAGATGTAGAATTGAACAGGCAAGAAACTCATTTCAAAAATTCAAGCCTCTATTATCCAATAACTCATTAAATTTGGAAATCCGTGAAAAGTTTACAAGATGTTACGTGTGGTCTGTACTTTTGTATGGATGTGAAACTTGGACGTTAAACGCCGATATCGTGAATAAAATCGAGGCGTTTGAGATGTGGTTGTATCGAAGGATACTAAAAATTCCATGGACTAGCAGAACCAGAAACGAAGAAGTCCTTCGAAGAATGGGACATCAACGAACTCTATTAAATATTATTAAGAGGCGTAAACTAGAATATCTTGGACATATAATCAGAGGACCAAGATATGAGTTCCTTCGGCTAATTCTCAACGGTAAAATCGAAGGAAAGAAATGGATAGGACGGAAGAAACTCTCTTGGTTGAGGAATTTGCGGCAGTGGACAGGTTTGACAGCGGACCAATTGCTACACGTAGCGCAAGACCGAGATCAGTATAAAAATATTATAAGCATGGTAGTCGCCGACGTTCCGTAGGGATATGGCACTCTAAGAAGAAGAAGAATCTGTGAAATCATTACATATGTAAGATAATGAGTAAGAGAGAGACAGAAGATATATTTTCTCTCTTCCTCTCTCGAATATAAAAAAGTTCCTTTTGTATATATATTTAATAATATATGTATTATATATATATATATATATATATATATATATATATATATATTTATATATGCATATAATATTATATATATAATAAAATATTTATTAATATTATTATTTATGTGATATGTTTTGTATTATTTATTAAATGTTCATAATTATATTAGTCTTTTGTATCAAAATAATAATCTCAATAAATCACTGTATGATCCAGAACTGTCAATTTTGAAATACGTTTGTGTCATGTCCTCGGTAGTATAGTAGTCAGTATCCCCGCCTGTCACGCGGGAGACCGGGGTTCGATTCCCAGTCGGGGAGGACTTTTTTATTAATATTATTACATGGTAAATTAAACATATGCGTAGGTCGAAAAGTTATGTATATTATTGTCATTTTTAAATACTTATAAATATTGCATTTTAATTTGTATTGTATTGTTATATTGAATTATGTTGCACTCTATTGTAGTGTATTTTTTTATGTATATTATTGTCATTTTTAAATACTTATGAATATTGCATTTTAATTTCTATTGTATTATTATATTGAATTATGTTGCAGTGTATTGTATTGTATTTTTAAATTTATAACAAAATAAACAATGAATTTTACTGCAGAGTATGTGTAAAAAAATTTTTGTTTTTAACTCCTTTCATACATATATGAAAATAAAAATATACATTTTCATCAAAATATTGATTCAATCCTTCATTTACTATACACCTATTACAGGTCAAATGTTGTTTATTAATTGTTAGTAAGTTGTTATTAATTCTGTTTCTCTTTCTGCTATGTCTTACCTATAGCATTACATATGTAATGATTGTGCAGATTGACTCCCAAATAAATTTGTAACGGCGAATGCGTGTATAGAAGTGCAACTTCTACCGGCAGTCCCACTGGACTGCCACACCCGTTTTTTTTATATTTCTTGGTTCGTTCTGAACAAAATTTTGTTTCATTTTTTTGTAATCTTAAATATTTTCGAGTTATAAATAATTTAAAACTGAAAAAAATAAAACGAAAAATGATGATTTTCAAAGCTCAGAAACACAAGTAGGAATTGTTGTTCTGAAGCTGTTAATTTCAAAAATGGTATTTTTGATAGCATCAACTGCCAAAATTCAAGTTCAAACGTCCTTCAATCAGCTCCCTAAGAGTTTTAAAACAAAATAATAGGACTTGCGCTTGGTAGCTTGGTAGATACATTTCCCACTGACTAATAATAAGCGCTTCATTAACAATTAAAAACAATGTTTTAAAATCAAATAATTCCAAAATAACCATAGGGACCTGGAAAAAAAAAGTTTTGTTAAACTTTAATTAAGACACGTGTTAATTTCACAGACAAATAATATTTTTCAGCATTGAAAATCTTCATTTTTCGTTTTTCTCTTTTAGTTTTATTAAGAAATTGCAAGAGATCTTTTCTTTTAGAAGGTTGTTAAAAATTCACGAATGTGATTATACAAGAAATTTCATTGGAAAATTTCTCAAACAAACCTGAGCTTTTCGCCTTATCTTAGGGATGGGAAAAACCTACCGGTTTTAACCGAAAACCGGTTTTTTTACTTCGCAATAACCGGTTTTATCGGTTGTTTTTTTGTCCCGGTTATAACCGGTTTTTTATTTTTAAGGTAAAAACCGGTTATTAGGTTTTTACGGTGATTAGGATTAGTTTAGGTATTATTTTGGTATTATTTCAGAAGCAAACTGAAAGTGCAAACTCTCATCAGCCAGAAACAATTAAGTTTTATTATAATATTTCGTTGAAAAGGTATTTGTAATCATAATATTTACATAAGAAGTAATCTGGTACATCATCTATTTTTCACACTTGACTCTTGACATTGAAAGTGGGTGAATGGCTGTTTCTGATTACCAAAAATAATGTTCTGACTATAAATATCGAATTACCGATTACGAATACGAATCTCCAAGGATTTCCCTACATTTTCAAAACGATACACCCATACAGGAAGTATTAAATGAGTTTAAATGTACCTATTATACAAATATACAAACGTGTTAAAAGTAATACCTACATGATAATTTTTTTTGATGGTAGTAAAAATAAAAGATGAATTGCGTTATTCAATTTATTTTTAAGTAAAATATTTATGTTGATATTATTTTTTTTTAATCCCATTTGAAAGAGTCTGGGAAATTTTTTATAAGTTGAAATGGTTGGGGTGGGGAATTTTTTGGGTTTGGGAGGACAGGAAAATTGGTGGGTATTTTAGAGGATTATATTTTTAAATGGTAAATTAAATTTGCATAATTAATTGAATAAAATAATTGCATATTATATTCTACTCTCATTATATTCATTGACAATAGAACCTGAATTATTTTAGCGCTATCTGTTGAGCAGTAGTGTAATAATTTTGGTTTACTGCTCTCTGCATCTGACTACAATCAGATGGAATTCTGTCTACCATATGCTTAAAAGATTCACGATTAGAAAAACACCAAGGATGATTTCTGGTTCAGATATAAAACTAATCACTGAAATTGTAAGCATTTTATCGCCTTTCGATGAGGCCACAAAGGAGATCTAGGGTTCCCAGTACATTACTGCTAGCCTTGTTATCCCCCTTGTGTCTATTATCGAAAGATTTTTAAAAAACCTCAAGCAAAAACTTAGTACAGCTCAAAAGTCATGCCAAAAGCTTATAACTAGCCTTCAAGAGAGGAGCACTAAGCTTTTACGAAATCCCCTGCTTTGCCTTGCTACAATCACGGACCCGAGGTTAAAAAAACTATATCTGAATCCGTATATAGCGGAGACAGTCACATCCAATTTAGGCTCGGAAGTTAGGACGTCCCTTACCGAAATCGGAAATCTTTCTCCTTCCGGCTCCTTCCAGAATGAAGAAGCCAAAGTGAGTTTAAAATCAAACCCTCTTTGGTCTTTACACGATCTGGAGTTGGTGAACAGTGGTTTCAGTTCAAGTTCTTAGGACACACAGATTCAAAGTTCTTTTTCAAATGAACTGACTCTATATCTGCAGCGGCCTTTGCTGCCAAGTGATCCGTTTTCATTCTGGGATCAGAACAGAACCTGTATACCAGGCTTGGCTTTTATAGCTAAAAAAATATATGTCGTTGGTCGGAAGTTCGGTGGCATCAGAGAGACTATTGTCATCATTGAATGATATTGTGTCAGATGAGAAAAGCCGCTTAACCGACCAACATATATATGAACGAGTTTTTCTTAATAGGCTTCATGAAAAATACTGGCCAACACAATGCTAAATCCATTTCATATAATATAACCTATTTGTAACCTTCTAACCTATACTTTTTTACTTAAAATATTACTTCATATTCTTTTATTGTATATTATTTCAATATGTATATATTAATC
Source organism: Diabrotica undecimpunctata (assembly GCF_040954645.1). NCBI lineage: Eukaryota > Metazoa > Arthropoda > Insecta > Coleoptera > Chrysomelidae > Diabrotica > Diabrotica undecimpunctata. The sequence goes on from NC_092805.1 coordinate 164,982,836, forward strand.
TTACGCTATATTATATTTAATAATAATCACTAAATATATATTAATAATAAACTAATAAATAAATATAATAATTAATAGAATAAAATGGTTTTATTAAAAATTGTGTTTTATTTATATTGATATTGATGTTCTTTCGATAGTACCTTCTAATTTTGATCATATTGATATCGAGTCGAATGAAGTATCGCAAACTAAAGTGCATTGTAAATGTAACTTTGTAACTATTGGATTAAAAAAACCGAAAACCGGTTTTCGGAAAAACCGGTTTTTTTTTTGGCTGGTTATAACCGCCAGGTTAAACCGTAGGCAAAAAAAACGGTATATCCGAAAACCGGTGTTTTGTCAAAAACCGCCATCCCTACCTTATCTACTTATTCATAAAGTGAATCCTTTATATGTTTTTATTGTTATTTTAAAATAATAAATTGTACTTTACTTTAGGTGCTAATTGCAACCAGGCTATAATGGTAATTCATGAAGGGCTTGATTATGACTACGATAAAGAAATATATGCTAAAAGAAATTGGAAGAAAAATTTTCCTGTACGAATTTTTACGTATCAATTAGGTCTAGATACAACTGATGCTAGAGAATTAGAATGGATTGCATGCTCAAATATGGGTAAGACTTTTATTTTGATTAAGTTTATTTTAATCTTTATCATATGAATAGACCTACTTTGACTTAAAGTCTTCAATTTTATTCTTCTAAGTAGAATTCGTCAATTTCCTCCTCCGAAGACTCGCCAGTTGAAGTGAGATATCTGTGTTATGTTAAGTTTTATATGATTAATATTATTCCAATGTTCACAGTATTACCAAGTACATAGTTTTTATATCTTGATGATGGAATATTTATTTCGAAAACATTTTGTGATTTAGCCCGAAAGGGTTCTTTTAAATAAATATACATTTTATAAAGGATATTTTTAATGGATAAGAGAGAAGCGCGTGCATACTTCCCACGCATACGAAATACCCAGAACCAGAAAAACTTTTTAAGTAGCATCAGTGGTATCGTAAGCGCTACAATAAAATAAAGAAAAAATGGAAAAGAAGGATAATGCTTGCTTTTTTCTTTTTAGGTTATTGGGGCAATATGACAGACATGGGGGACATACGTGAGAAAATGCTGCAATATCTAAATGTTATGTCCCGTCCCATAAATTTAAAAGCTGATAAGAATCGAACGTTTATATGGAGTTACCTTCACGTGGACCTTGCAGATAGAAGACTGTCAAACTGGCTGTGGAAAAAATTTGAAGGCATACGACAAAGAGATGTTTTCTTAGATTACATAAAAAGGGGTATTTTTAGACAGAATTTGATGTTAACCAGCGAAAAACATATGCTTTTAAAAGAGGCATACGTAAGTAATAAATATGACGAATGTATTGTTTTATACAGCTCCGATAACCTATAATTTTCTGTCGTTTGTAGACTTATCAAACGTACCTTTCCTACCAAAGAGATCAAGCTGCATACGATTATATGACTACAGTTTCTTTACCAGTGTTTGCAAGGAGACCACATGAAGTAAGTATGGTGTTTAGAATACTGTCTTGGGTATTAAGTTTTTTGTTTAAATATTTATTTTGGAGACATTGGTAGAATTCTCAGTGAACTGTAGTTGTTTTATATCTTTAAGGGGATATCTACCTTTGCCAGAGCGATGTATTTCAACGTAAAAGAAAATGGAACGATCAACTAAAATGTTCTACCATTCTACCGTTCTACACACTTAATAATAGTGATATATATGAAATAAATTAGATATTTACCTTCTAAAACGAAATATAATGTTAAACACACAGAGTTGTTTGTCTCTGTTGAGTTCTTAGTGGCGTAATACGGCATTAATACCTACTTGTAACGTTACTTTTCTTTTACCCAAAACTTCGATTACTCAGTTAACTTTTTCTTGTGGAGCTTTCGACATTTGTAAGCATCTAGTTGACAACAACATGTGATAAAATATTATTTTCGAAGAAGAACTGACGAGATAAGTTCTCTTTAAATATCTATATGAACCGGAACTAATCTAACCTGACAATGGCAAAACAATTCTAAGAAACAAAGCTATTCAATGCGTCAATCATCATCATCATCTTTGGCTCGACAATCCTCTGTGGATCTTGGCCTGCTCTAAGATTCGTCGCCATTCTATTCGGTTTCTGGCAACATGTTGCCATCTTCTGATGCCAGAAAGTACGATTGCTAAAAAGCTAACCACAGGAACACCTGTAGGAAGAAGAAGCAAAGGCCGACCGCGAATTAGGTGGTTAGATGGAGTTGAAACCGACTAACGGATATTCAATGCGTCAATCCCGGAGTCAAACCCGGAACCATCGAAATGATGCGCTTGGCATTTTCTCTAAAATATCTAAAAACGCCCGTAATGTATTTCTAATATTTACCAACTTTCTATTTACGTCTTTTGAAAATAATTATTTTTCCACCTACCTCTATCCAAAGTATACATTTTCTAGCCTCATTGTAGGGAGCAAAGTCGTTCTTTTTTTCACTAAGGAGACAAAATACTTTTAGTACAAGTGACGTCATGGTATGTCATCGATGAAATAAATTATTGGCGCCCTAGACGAGGGGTCACCAATTATATTCCATGAGGTCCGTTTCAAAAACCTACTACACTTTCGCGGTCCGGACACTCAGCACTAAATCAGGCAGTGTTGTAACCGGTGGGGAGGGGGGTTACCAGAAACCCTCCAGTAGTTGTAACCACCCCTTAGGAAATCATCCTGGTTACGTAGTTGAAACCAGGCATCTAGGCCACCTCGTTTAGGGGAGGGGCTATGAAATAAAGTCAAGGAAAAAGATGATTATAAGGCTGTTATATTGTTTTTTCTCTCGTCTTTGTTTAATAAATTTTTGCGGCGTAATTTTTGGTTATTTTTTTTTCTGCAACTACTTCTTCTTCTCCTGCCACTCCTAGCGGAGATTGGAAATCATCATGGCCACTGCGACTTTGTTAGCAGCGCGCCTAAAAAGTTCAATCGAACTACACCCGAACCATTCACGTAGATTACGAAGCCACGATATTTTTCTTCTTCCCACACTTCTTTTGCCCTTAATTTTGCCCTGCATGATATTTCTTAAAAGTTCGTACTTTTCACCTCTCACAATGTGCCCCAAGTATTCCATCTTTCTAGTTTTTATCTCATTTAGATCTTTTGTCTAAAGTTTGGAGTACTTGCGTGTTAGTGACGCGGTCCATCTATGATATTCTGAGAATGCGCCTATAGCACCACATCTCGAAAGCTTCGATGTTTTTTGTGGTCAACTGTTTTAGTGTCGAAGCCTCTACTCCATACAACAGGGTAGAAAAGACATAACACCGCAGCATTCGTATTCGTAACTTTATATTGATATCACGATTGCAAAAGAGTTTGCGCATTCTATTAAAGACTACAGTGTTCAACAATTTTATGGAAAAGATTTAAATCTATTTAAACATTTAAATGTTAGTAACAGGTTACCTTAAATAGCGTTTGTTTACTTTACAACTATTTTGTACATTTTAAAATCTAATATCTTGAAGCCATCAAGCCTTTTAGCAATTATTCGATACTAATGCTTCACAGATTGAAAATGGCCGCAACCAAGTTAATATCTCAAAAAATAGTAAAAGTACTGACACGTCTAACACTAATTTCAATACTTCAATCAATGTAAATAATTGTTATAATTGTGTTATTAATATTCATAAGAAGATTTTTCTAATGTTCAATTCAGGAGAGTGAACTTTAAAATGTTTAATAAAAGTTTATAAGTAAAGTTTATCCATATATTCTTTTTAACATACAAAACGGCTGTAAAAAAATATTGTACGTAACACGATCCAAAAGTAATTTTACGAGATTCGCAGGATTCCAGGACTCGCCTACGGCTCGCCGTAGAACTTCCTACTCGTCTCGTAAAATATCACTTTGACAACTTTTTACGTAAATAACTATTACATTACCAATCTTAGAGACGTAAAAAGATTAAGATTCTTTTTAGTTTTTTGATGATATACGGGGTAAAACGAAAATGCTACAAGTTTTGATTATATAAGTTGTGTGATTTTGTAGGAACTGGGCTAACTAAGATATACAGAAGCACATGTGGGCACATTTGTACTTCTGTACACCTTAGATTTTTAAAAAGATTTTAAGATTTTTCTAAAACAATTGAATAACATATTATTTCGATCTTTTAGTATGAACTGTTGGGCGTAGCAGGTATAGATGTTCCTTTAAGTTTATTTAAACAGCTAATCCCTTACGAAAGGGTAAGAACTTAACATACATACTTTTTTCTTGTGTTAACAAATTTTATTTTAGTTAGGGGTAAATGGTTACGCTTTTATTGTTACTAATAACGGATATATTCTTACACATCCGGATCATCATACAGAGGTATGTATTATATTGTTTATTTTATATGGAAAGAAATGTGGGAAAGAGAACTATTACATTTGAACGACTGTCGTTTTTTTTGTGATTTCAGATTTCATGTAATCATACCTTATGAAATATTTTATATTTGTTAAATTATTCTAACCTATTACATTATTTATAAATGAAGTTTATGTTTAGATGATTATATAAATAGCATTGTTATTTTAGTTTCAGTATATTTTAAAACCTACATTTAACCGAGTGGATATTCTGGAAGTAGAGATTCTAAACGACGATAAGGAACCGAGATCATTTGGGGACTCCGTAGTTAAGGTGAGCTACCATCACAGTTAAATATGAACTATCAAAAATGATATAAATCACTTTATAAAATTTCTGTATTGGCTTAACTCAAAATTCTTTTTTATTCTTTTTAAATATTTTTCCCATATTCATAATTTCTTCCCTTCTTGTAATTTTATTTCTTGTTAACTTATTTTCTTCGCGAGACACTCTCATTTCCATTTTTTTAATAGTTTTAAATATTTTTTACCCATCCCCTCATTTCTTTCCCTCTTTTTGGCTATCCACCGATGCATCGCTGTTCACTCCATAAACGTCAACTTCTTAAAAACTAATAATTTTTTTGTTATTTTCAGTTTCGACAAAAACTAGTTAACCAGGAAAGCAGTGTAAACGTAACTCTAAAAGTCAAGTATGCTTTAAATGAAAATGTAAGTGAACAAATTAGTTACAATCTATTAATATTTTTTTTACTTCTCTCGTAATTCAATCATTTTTTGGTATTACTTTAGAACGGCCTATAACAAGCAAATTAAAAAAAAAGACTATATAAAATGAACATCAGTTTACAATTAACTATTTTTTAATTTGTTTTTAAGGTTTGCTAGCATACGTATTACCAAAAATTATTTTATCCTATGAAAAACACATGTCACGTATGAATTATCCAGATTTAGCCATACGTTCTCACTCCCTCTAAGCGGAAAATTTACCCTACGGTATCAAAAGAATTGAGCTCTAGTAAGATTTTTCTCTTGCTATCGAGTCCTAGAGGACTTGGTACGCCGAAGTAGGTATCTCCTAAAAATTTTCTTACGCATCTAGATCTTGAGAGCATGACTGCTCCCTGCATGATCGTATAGTGTTCATTAAGATCCAGCTGTTTTATGTTCTCTAAAAGGCTCTTCGAAATAACTCCAGTAGTAGAGAGAATATTTGGTATCGTCTGGGTACTTTCCATTCTCCATCATCTCCTTATTTGTATATCCAGATCTTTGTACTTAGCGATTTTTTCGTTGTATTTAACACGAAGACTATTATTGTTAGGTATCGTCACATCTATTAATGTTATCTGTGTAAAGTTTAATAAATAGTATGGGATTTGGTCCATTATGTACCACTAGTTGGTCTGTGAGCACAGTCCGGTCCTAGTAAAATTTATAGTTGTCTTCTACAAGCATTCTTTTCGAGACAAATTGATAATATGTTTTGAAGAAGTCCCAGTTTGCTAGCTAGTTCTTGGTCAAAAATATTTCCTACAGATTCATGGCTTTCTTTGAAATAATCCGTTTCGACCAAAGTCTGGCAGCCCCTTGTCTGAATGGGTGGCTACCAGATTGCCACACCACAGTATTGCTACACCGTCGATTATTTGGATAAAACTTGTAAAGGTGGGACATAGTCTTTTCAAAGAATGAAAGGATCTCTCAGTGACTTCAGCCAGGAATACGTTTATTAAGGGGTTGTCAATATGCCCAAAACAGCCGATACGACAAAATCCCCGATTTGTTATAGTGCATGCGGGTAGTGAATTGGCCTTTCTGGAATGAGCTGCTTTTTGGTTTTCAGCTTAAAAAGCGGACTATCATGATGAGATGGATGATCCTATATTTGAACAATAATTTAAGGAAAAGCTGCTTTCTAATCGTCCAGAGAAAGATTTTGTGGTGATGGACAACGCCTCGTACCATTCAAGTAGGGAAGAAGTGATTACAACACAAGCGTTTAATAAAGATCAAATAAGGACATGGTTGCTAGAGGAAGATATCTTTTTTGAAGAATAGTATTTAAAATCAGAGCTTATGGAAGTCGTAGATACACTTCAAGGAAAAGTTCATCAAATATAAAATTCGAAGAGATTCGAAAAAAAATTGACGAGATATGCAAGAGAAAAATGTGAAAATGATGAAAAAAAGATCGCCGCAATGGAACAATTAATAAGAAATACATTTGGTTTAGTAACAGTGGACAACTGGATAAACGGTTGTAAACTTGCTATTAAGGAAGAGCAAAAATTTTGGATTATTGACGGGCTGATAGATGATATTGATCCTGTGGTAATAAGTTTGACGGTTTACAGACAAAGCGATGACAATAATAGCGATAACAGTAACAACGTTAATAGTAATAGCGATGATCGAGAATATAAGCATGATATTAATATGTAGTGAGTAAATTATGTGATAGTGTAAAAATCGGCGGGCACAAAGTGTCAAATTCAAAAATTATGTAGGTGATAAAATAATATAACATTCTTTTTAAAGGGAATGCATAATATATACAAGGAAACATTTTTATATAAGTAATTGTTGTTATTATTTACAGGCAAAGGAAATAAAAGTTGCACTTGTTTGTTATCTATTAGTTAAATCTTATTCAAAGCGTTAATAAACATGCAATGTTAAACAATAGTAAAATTTAACTATTTTTATTAAAACTATAATGATAACATACCTATATCTGTTTATTAAAGAATAAAGTGTTTATAATTCATTATTCTGTATTCAACTATGCGTATTTGCTCATTAGTGAAATTAAGTTAACTACATCTACACAGTGCTGAATACGGCTCTGATTAGAATGTCTCGTAAATCGGCAGTCCAATAGCAATACGTGCCTGAGAATTTTGGCAGTACTGATCTAAATAAGTCAAACGTTCCATTCTTATAAGATTTAGCAATCTTAGCAGACTAGGTCACAACTGCCAACCTAGAAGACCAGTTCTTCTGTTAGGGTTGCCAACCTTATCCGATGTTTTAGTTTTGTGGTGTAAACCCACTTCCCCTTCCCGTTAGCTACATAACGTACACTAATTGTATGCTATGCATTGAACAGAGGTCACGAATGTGGTAGGGGCAGGATTTGTTCGGACATTCTGTTCAAATATATGCGGACATTTCTTAGTGTTTTAGCATAGTTAAGAGAACTTGGAGTATTCGAGTTAATTTAGTTAATTCGTCCACAGTTCTACAAAAGCCGTTACGAGTCTGATTTTGCCACAACATTATTGTAAAAGAATTGTGTAAATATAAAGCTATTATTATATTTACTTGTACGTATAGATAAAATAATATTACAATGTTATTTTTCTTCGTGTTTTTAAATTCTCCCATATAATAAATTTTATTCAATATTTCTATACTCTATAAATTATTATATTTTAATTTTGCCGATAATTTGTATTTTTTTTTATTTGGCAGAAACGATTGATGTTTGCACACAGACATTATTATTTTGCTGCCATTGGACCTTTTACACTCTGCGTTGTATTACCACATAAATATGGATTTGATATTGTAAATAAAACTCTGTTAGAGCGGCCCAATGTGAAAAGTAGTGCTTCTTCTTTAGCTTCATCCTACTGGAAAGTACATCCAGATTGGTAACGTATAAATTATGTCATGAATGTGCAATTCTAAACTTAGTATTTTAAATGTATTTTAGGATATACTGTAAAAAATGTGTAGGTGATACCCCAGAAGACAAAGTAAGGTCCGCGTTCAGCTTGAATGAAAACTGTAAGTAGAGGTCATTTTAGTATATATTTATATTTAATTCAATCTACATTTTATTTTATAATTGTTTATGTACATGCGTGTTTATTCAACTATTATTGCATTAATTATTATTTTGTAATATGTAAAGGAGTCGTCATTAAGGGCATCTCAGTTTGACTTAGCTGATGATTATTTAACTATGTTACAGCCCTATAGTATTCCTTTATTAATACGGCAGTGTAATATATTTCATTATCGAAAAAAAAAAATCGAGATTTATTAAATGTCTTAAATGTAAATTTTTATTACCTCATAAATCAACCCTTTCATACATTTTAAGAAATACTGTTTACATAATATCTAAGTCGCTAACATTTCATTGTGTTGAAGCCATAAAAAGATGGTACAATTTTCCCTCACTTGAAAATCTCTATAAAAGCTGGTTCTGAGCTCGCAATAAAAGACAATTATGTCGTGCTTCTCAGTGCACATAATAGAATCATATCGCACTCCTCAGTTATCGTAACTCGTCGCTTTCTAAGGAATAAACATCTCTCCGCTCTCTACATATTCACGTAGACATAGCAAAGTATTTTCTGAACTCAGTTATTGCATGGCAAATTGTTGTAAAGAAAGTGTTTATAAAATCAACAGTCATCATCATCATCTTTGACTCGATAATCCTCTGTGGATCCTGGCCTGCTCTAAGATTCGTCGCCATTCTGTTCGGTTTCTGATCTCAGTCGGGCTTAACTCCATTTAACCACCTAATTCACGGTCGGCCTCTGCTTTTTTTCTATAGGTATTCCTGTCATTAGCTTTTTAGCAATCATATTGCCAGTATAATATCTTTTGCGCCGCTGCTCTTGCTCTAAATATTTTGCGGAGTATCGGAATATTCCACAAAGTCTGTCATCCTTTTGCGTTAGAGTCCATGTTTCCGCCACATATATGAGGATCGTCCTCATACTAGGCCCCATTTGTAACGTTTATTCGTCTTTTAATTTCTTCGATTGTTTTGTTAGTAGTAGTCACTAGCAAGCTAAGGTATGTGAAGCTGTCAACACGTTCAAAGATATCACTTTTACAGGCTATTTCCCGTTCCTCATTTTCTATAGGATCCTAAGTAACCAACATGTACTTGGTTTTATCTTCGTTGATGACTAGACCTACCTGTTTCGCCACTGTTTCCAATTCTAGAAAATATTGCTCAACATATCGCTTTCTACGCCCTACTATGTCAATGTTATGAGCGTATGCTAAGATTTTTATCGATCTGTTCTAAATAGTACCGATGTCTCTAATTCGAGTGTCTGACTGCCTTTTCTAAGGCAATGTTAAATAGAAAGCAACCCATGGCATCCCCTTGTCTGAGTCCATCCTATATTTCAAAGGATCAAGAATTTTTTCTCTGGATCTTAACGCTGGCTTTTAAGTTAGATATTGTCATTCTCGTTAATCAGATAAGTTTTTCTGGTATATCAAACTCACGCATTAATTGGTATAGTACTGTTCTCTTAACACTGTCGTATGCGGCCTTGAAGTCAACGAATAGGTGATGGGTTTCAATGTTTAATTCTAATGTTATCTCGAGGATCTGTCTTATTAAATAGATCTGGTCGACTGTTGATTTTTCTAGAGTAAATAAGTTCTGGTATTTTCCAACTATGCCAACTGTGTAAACTATTCTAATTCTATTCTATTTATGTAGGTACTAAAAACTTCTAAATAATTTTCACTTAATAAATTGACTAAAATGAAATTGACGTAGCTAAGCTTTTTAAACAATACAATTTAAATTTTGTGATAAATAGCCTTTATTCTTGAAGCTTGTAACTTCAGTAGTTGCAGAAGAAATTTAAATTGTACAAATCTGAAAAAATAAAACACTCTTTTTCAATAGCAAGATTTCTTTTTTATTTTTAGCATCTCTTTTGACTTCACTTCTGTACGATATGGAAGCCACCAAATGGTTTGACGAATATGGCGGGTCCGATCCCGTAGAAGAACAATTCGTTATAGATTATCAAGTTCACAAAGTATTTTTAGCCACATATTCAGGATTAACTAGATGGAGAAACTTTGAAGATATCAATAATATAAGGGAAGAAGATGAAGATAGTTTTGAGAAGAGGAATAATAGAGCCATAGATGAGGATTGGTATCGGAGAGCTGTGGAATTGAATTTCGGGGACGAAAGTATGTTTATATATTCAGTTCCATGGGAAACATCTGGTAAGTAACAATATATTACGCAAGTCATTATCGTTCAGAATTTTACTCATTGGCGTTGTTATTTCTAATGGAGAAAGATCTTTTTAAAAAATGTGCATTGCAATGGATTGTCTAAAAATAGATTGGAGATACTCTGGACAGTCTACAGCCGCTCCGTGTGTGAGAGTTTGGAAAGTCCAGGTTCTCCCCAACTTCACGGGTGACATTTAAAATTTAATACTAGAAATTCTAACCTATATTTTGCACATTAAGGAGCAATAATACATACAGAATCATCCTTAGTGAGCTCGTCACATTATTACTTTGAATTGATTTATTTACCAGTATATACCGCTAATAGTTGCCTTCGGCTTTTCCCTAATTTGGCTTAGAATATGATCTACAGAATGCTGTAATTTTCTCTAAGTATTATTTATTATTAGAGAGATATTGCAGTTTTCTTCCTGATATTTTTCTTTTAACTTATGTTTCTTTCTTCTTAATTTCAACACTTCATCGTTTGTATATATCTATGAAATCTTCGAAATCATTCGATATGTTTATATATCAACGAATTTAAGTATTAATAATAATAGGGGTGACAATGTACATCCTTGTTTGACGCCTGTCACAAATATTATTTCATGTTTGCGGTTGTGTATTGGCCAAGAGATCGTTAGATAGTTTGGCTGCCTGTTCGTTGTAGCTCATTTAGTCTTAACAAAGGGGGCATGTGTAGAATTCTTCTGCACACTGCTAAGCTACATGCCTTCTCCTGATCTTAGTCGCCAACAAGCTTTGTTCAGAAAGTTCCAAATAATACTTAACAATCCGCAATTACCAATTACACGGAGATATCGCAAACGCCAACTCACATAGCTTTCCCTCCAGAATATCACCAACTATTCATGCAATAAATTTTACTTCCAAATATCCAAATGATCCCGCATTGGAGGAGCATACAACGCGACAGACCTAACCCAATAATAAGATGCGTTCCATGTATCACAGAAATTTTACAAATGAAAGATCAGAATCTCTGCTAAATACGACTGTGACGTTGAGAGTCATACTAACTAGCATACGAATGACTTTTGGGAAAATATAATGGAGATCTATTGGACTTCGTATCTACGTGACACCAGCTTCGATTGAATAATTAATTGATTTAGATAATAAATTGTAATATGCTGTGTAATAAATTGCCATACACTAAATAAAAAAAATAAAAGAAAATAAGAATGTTTTGTTATATTTCAAGATCAATTTTTCAATTAACAATTTGTAAGTAATCAATTATATTGTGTCATTGACTATTTGGACGTGTACGAACTCATCACTATATAGCCCTTCATAAAATTATTAGATCCTCGGAGATATAGTAAACTGATCACCGGCATCCTTTAGAGATTGGTAAACTCATCACCGCAGATAGGTAAACTCATCACCGGGATTTTTGCCTGGTTTCTAATGCGGAAGATTGCCTCTTACCTGTTATACTTCTCGTTTATGTGATTTAATAAATTCAGAAATTATTTTAAGCAAGTTGCTTTAAAATTTAACTGAGATATTAATATCTCTCACGGTGTGGCCTATTAGACGTATCTGCCAATCTAAATGGTTTTGAGATCTAAAAATTTAGTTACATAGGATTTCGATAGTGAACTTTAAAATGAAAATATTTGTTAACATGTGCTATTTTTGTTTATATCGGAAGTAGTCCCAACTTCATTATTTGATTTTCATTGCATTTTTATATTTCTCATTGAATTCTCGAGATAATTTGTTAAGCATACATTTGGTCTAAGTCTTACTGTTTTGGCGTTATTTGACTATCTTAAAAATAATAGACGATTTTGGACAGGAAGTAAATATAAAATTCCTAAAAAATAGGAAAAGCTAAAAGCTTGAGTGTGCTATTATTGCATTGAAGTCGAAGGAAACTTAATTTTTTACACGTGCAAAGCTTTACATTTTATGGCATCATTGGCGGAAAATTTTTAAATTTGAAGTAATCAGCAATGTATTTATTGTGACAGAGTACAGTTTCCTGTACTTTATCTTTCAATGACTTGTACAAAAATCCCACAAATAGAGTGCTTTTAAAAGCAATTTTTTTACATTTTTTGGTTAGTTTTCGCCATTATTTGTAGGAGTCAGATGAGTTGTTCATTTAATTTTATAAACATCATGACAACTAACCTCAATTAGTGTAAGATACAAAATAATTTTTATTCTGTAATTTGTACTAATTTTGTTTATTGTAGCACCCTGATGATGCAGATAAAGATTTGCGAAAGCTTGGTAGACTAAAAAGAGTACTTCTTTGTCCTATCTTCAGCTGCACACCCAAATAGTCTAACTGATCAGCGTTGACTACAAGCGTTTATCGGCTTTTTTAGTATATATATATATATATATATATATATATATATATATATATATATATATATATATATATATATATATATATATATATATATATATATATATGTATATATGTATAGTCTAGTATAGAGTCCAATTAAGTCGGTATCATATGGAAAATTTTTTTATTTTTAGTTTTATGAAAAAAAATTTATTCTCTAGTTCTGAATGATCTAGAACTTCAATTCATCAGAATCAGATATTAGTATTCTTCAGTCATTTACGCGGTTCGTTAAACAACATGAATTTTATTAAGACTTGAGAATATCCACAATTCATTTTTTTGACAAACCGCGTATACAACTAAAAAATATCTGATCATTGTATTCTAGGTTTTAGATCATTCAAAACTTTTTATGTAACATAATTATTTTATATAACAAAATTTATAAAACTAAAAATAAAAAGGTTTCGTATTTAATTGGATAGCCTGTATATATATGTATATATATATATATATATATATATATATATATATATATATATGTATATATATATATATATATATATATATATATATATATATATATAACAATGTGACTAACAATTTAATTAGAAATCTTAAAATGTAATAGCAGAAAAGGTAATCTACAGCAACAAAGTAATATTATGCCTTGCCTACAAGAAACATCTTATACAGTTAACTTAAAGAACTTAATTTCGCTGATTTTTTTCTGTTTGATCAGGATGATTCGCAAAAACCAGTGCGAAACAACTAAATAAAAACATTATAAAATTTCTACTCACCAGTTGTATGACATTTAGCCTTACACCCTTTCGTCGCACAAGTCCACAAAAGGCAATTCGATTTTTTTAGAGTCTTTCGCAATTGTAATTTGAAATTATTGATAACCATTATTCTTTGTCCACGTTGGCTCAGGACGTAATCAATTAGCAGTTCACTATCCATGTTGAAAAAACAAGGGCAAATGAAGAGAATTTTTTCTTTTCGCATGATTTTAGGTAGCTATCAATAGAATTTTGTGGAATTCCCAAATAAAAACCAATAAATTGCAATTGCATTTAAGACATTTGGATTTGGATTATTCTGTGAAATTACCAAAAACTAGCCGTTTGCTGGGATTTTATGGTCTTTACCTGATCCGGGGTGCAGGTAGGCCAGTGATCAGTTTACCAATCTCTTAGGGTCTATTTTGAAAACCCTACTTTTATGGCGGTGATGAGTTGGTACTATGTACGAGGGTATTTATGGTAATTGGTGATGAGTTTACGTGTACCCGACTATTTCTACCCATTTTATTTTTATGTTTAAGGTTATGAAAATAATACGATGATCACGAGTACCAAAGCTATATTTGTTGAGAATGGCGATCTTAAGAGCCCGGTGGCGGTTGTAGGACTTCAGTTTAATCACAGAGAAATGTATGAATGGTACAATGATATTACAACTCAGGTATGAAATATAATAAAAAATCCACTCAATAAAATCTTAAGTAATATAGAGAATTGTGGTAGTTGCTTCATTGTATCTAAATTATACCGCACATCTACCCACCTATAGCAATTACCGCATTTTAGATTATCAAATGTTAAAACACTAGACATATTGTTGATTGTTTACTAGTAGCTAAGTTTTTAGGTCTTCATTTTACATACATACCATAATGAGTTTCTAAATGGAGTTCCGCTCACGGACACATGATTTACGCGTGGGTCACGTGTGAGTCACGAGCGACGTTACATAAAATGCATAAATGAGGTTTAATCCGAATTTAATGCTGCTACAAACCAATATCGACTTATGTCTAAGGGTTTTTCTTTAAATCTAATAGTTCATTTTTATGATGCATAAACTGTATTTATGCATCTTTAATTATTGTATTAATTTGAAAAAAAAAGTGAATTATCGTATAATAACCTTCAACATCGCTCTTCTACAATCCGGTTCGCACAAGAAAAATAATCTGAAGTGTAAAATATCCATATTGGGTTTAATCTTCTGTCGAAAGTATAATTTAATTTCAATATCTGTCATATGGATAATCTGTTCGTCTGATGAATCCTTAAGGTAATAATATAATTTATGTTTGTATTTCCCATTTTAGTGTAAAGAATCTCGATGTAAAATAACCTGCAAGCATAAAGATCTCAACTGCTATATTCTAGACAATAACGCCTACATCGTTTTAAGCGATGAACCAGAATATATAGGAAGATATATCGGAGATATCCGACCAGATATTCTCTCCGATCTCATCGATGATCAAATTTTCATACCAACAAGAATGTTTGATTATCAAGCAATTTGTCAAAAAATTCCTCCGAAAAAAGAACCGGAAGCTGTGCGCATTCGGAAAAGAAAAGAGAGAATGGCGGCAAAAAAACCTAAAGCCACACCTGTGAAGAGTTCTGCTCCGCCTACTGTTGTAAAAGTAAGTGAAAATATTTAATAAGAATGTTGATTTGTGACAGTTTTTTGCATAAACAACTTTTAAATAGATATGTAGTAGCATAATCAGCTAGATTTATTTTAATATTGATTCACAACTTTTGTTAGTAGCTAATTCTCCAAAACAAAAACCGGCCTTTTAAAACATATATGTGAAAACATTCGAAATAATTTAGTCGAAATATCTTCAAAACATAATTTTACCACACCGCTTAGACTTCTGGTAAAACCTCGAATCTTCTCCACAGTCGGTGACTCATCTATTCAAAGCAGACCATGAGCTTCAAGTACTCTGGACACTTTTGTAGATCTGACGTCGCCCTATTATTTCTTTACATTACAAATTAATAACTAGCCACACAGTCTCATGGTGTCTCGGGCAGATGACAGATTTTATATGTAAGATCAGAAGTCATCAGCCATACGGCATCGCTGTTGACATTTATTACAACTACCAGGTTTGGGTATAAATGCAATGCTTATGAGCCTCCATACTTTTGTATATACTTTATTCCTAAGCTAGCCTGTAGTATCATGCATAATTTTTTGTACAGGATATTTTCTTATGTAGAAGTATTGGATAAATTTCGTCCGGATTTGGTGATTTAATTACCTTCAATCAGTTTATTATTAATTTATTGTTGTCTTGACCTACTACTTCTTTTGCGATTTACCATCTTTTTTGAACCGTAAGTCATTCCTGCATATTGCATACATAATTGTGATACCCAAAAAAAGAATAACACAGAACCAATCCTAAATCCTATAGACGTATTGCTCAAAACACATTAAAGGGAGCCGTTACACACATTACCTAAGATATAACTGCATAAATAACGTTTAATCGTGTAGAGGCCCGCTTAAAAATATTTATCAAATCAGACGAAGACAATACAGACCGAGGCCTTATATAAAGCTAATGTACTCTTACGTTAACAGTAGAACTGTACGAATCAATGGCAGTGTGCCCTTCCCCCCAGAAGCTGATAAACCCGAATATTTCAACCTGTGGCTCCCTCACCTGCCTAGCCATAGAACACGAACATGTAGCGAACAATACAGCACTCCTCGTCATAGCCAGAGATCCAGCGTTATTAAATCATATTCAACTCCAAATTGATAAAATGGTGTTCTAAATGAAGATTTTCAGTCACTTCCAGTAAAATTCAGGTCATAATATTCAAAGGCCTTTATTAAATGATTTCAAATGATCGCTGCCTGATGTTCTATGGAGAAAGGCTGATTTTCAATCAACAATTATCTACTTGGGAGTCCACTTTACGAAAACACAGAACTGGAATATCAAGATTGCAATCATCACAATAGAGTTAGAACTCACGAAAGGCTCGTTGATATTTTTGTTTATTTTCCTCGTATAATATATACATATACATTAAATTTTTAATTGTTTAGATTAACTAAATTAATGAAAATAACACATATCATTTCTACTTTTTTAGATAATCAATCATTTCTTCGCTTTAAAAGATTGGATTGTGACTACATTTTACCTTCTTGTTAATGTAGTGACAGGTCAAGAAGATGAAATTTATAACAGTACTAAAGAGGAGTATATTAACTTTGCTAAACTAATAATAGAAAAAACAGTACCAACGCCCTGCGATCAAGAAAGATGGTTGTTCAACTTAAATACTAGTGCCAAATTTCCATTTAGTCATTTTGTAGAAGGAACAAAATTTCAATGCAGTTGGTAAGTCCTAAATCTTTTTAAACATTTCTACAGTCTTTTTTAGCATAATTCTCATACAGCCAGTGACTTAGTGTAGTAATTTAATAGAGTGATTAATTTAGAAAACTTTTCTGAATCAATTCGACTGTACACGCTTACTCTTACAACTAAACTAGTCACATATGCGTTTAATGCATATCCTACAACAATTAAATGCAGTTTCAGGAGCAGTAGGCTTAAAAATGACCTACAATAAAACAAAAATACTGAGCCGATACCATACAAATATAACAATACAAAATCATACCATAGAAAATGTTAAACATTATGTATATCTAGGTCATCTCATCAAACTAGGTAAACCAAATTAAGATTCTGGAATTAAAAGAAGGACACAACTGGCATGGGGCGCTTTCGGCAAACTAGCATATATCTTGAAAGACACCTCCATTCCTGTAAACTTGAAAAAGGTGTATAACACATGCATACTACCAGTTTGTACCTACGGCTTGGAGACAGTAGCCCTTACCAAAAAATCTGCTAAAAAATTAGAAACAACGCAAAGAGCAATGGAACGAATCATGCTTGGAATATTACTGAGAGACAAGATTAGAAACACCGAGATAAGTCGTAGAACGAAGATTAGAGATATTGTGGAAGAAATTATAAAAATGAAATGGTGCTGGGCAGGTCATGTAGCCCGATATAATGACAACAGGTGGACACGGAGAATTCTAGAATAGAGACCAAGGATGACAACAAGAAGCATGGGAAGACCTCAAAAAAGATGGGTAGATGACATAAGAGCAGTGGCAGGCAAACAGTGGATTAGATTGGCGCAAGATAGAGAAAGATGGAAGCAATTGGGAGAGACCTACATTCAGGAGTGGATGGAAAATTGTTGACAAAGAGAGAAGAGAGTCACATATGCACTATGCACTAGCAATAAAGATAATAAAATTTACCTCTCGTAAAAGATTTAATTTTAAAAATGTCGCAGAGGGCATAAATATCACTCTCAATACTTAAACTCTACTGCAGAAAAAAATGGCACTTTTGTGAAGACGACCAGTGAAAAAACAAGACAACACATACTCAAAAGCTATGGCATTTCATACCAAATTATATGCAACTAACTGCTCATTGAATTAAGAGAGGTTCAAGCGTAACACACTTCGCGTCTCTTCATTATATCGGACTAGTTTACCTTTAAATAAAATGTACGAAATTTGAAAATAATAACCGATAAATTACTATCACCAACAACTTAGTTGATAATTTAAAATATATTAATAGTTTACATAAAATTAAGATGTTAATTACAGTAACTTCGCCAATTATGTTAGAAAAACAACTCACCTGTTTACTTAAAATTTATTAATACATTACAAAAAATTTTGTTGCTAGTTGCAGTTACTTCACTTTTTACCATAGAAAAACACCTTAACTAATTACTGAAAATTTATATTTACGAAATTTATTATTACAAAAAAATAGTTGTTAATTACAATAATATTGCTATAAACCAATATCAACAAATTACTTGATTACTTAAAATTTATTATAGCGCTAAACAAAATTTATTTTAGTGGTTATTTATATTAACTTCGCTTATTACCCTAAAAATACAACTCAAATAATTACTTAAATTTATTAATATAGATAAAATTTAGTTGTTAATTACAGTAACGTCGCAAATTATCTTAGAACAACAACTTAATTCATTACTTTTTGCTACACAAAAATGTAATTAATTGATTAAAATTTATTAAAGTTGCACAGAAAATTTAGTTGGTAGTTATAGGTGTTTATCAATTAATATTAAAAAGCAACTTAATTACTTAAAATTTATTAATACGATACAAAATATTTAGTTGTTAATTACATTAACTTTACTTATTAGTAGGGTGGGGGTAATTTGATCATGATTTTACAACAAATCTGCGTTCGGTTCAGATTTTTAGTTACCTAATGATGAAAGTATAAGTAAATTTTAAACTATTTGTATAAAAACATGTCCTTTATTTAATACTATTTAAATGTATGGAACCCTTATTTGATTAAAAGTATTACAGTAATATTAAAATAAACAATAAAATTAACAGGGGTAACTGGAGCAGCCAGCCTAAAATCTCATAAGAGCTGGTAGAAGTAATTGTGGGCTATCTGGGCCTGATTGCATATCTTTACACTTTTCAAAGAAACCTTAAACAATAATTTAAGAGACAGGGCTTTCTTTTTCTACTTGAACTTCGTTTGCACAACTAGCTTCTATCCTTTCAACCATTGCAAAGGTAGAGACAGAGGTTTCTGGCTGTTCTGTTAGTACTTGTTGTCCTATATTTGAATAATTGTAGTCTTCTTGATTTCCACTGGCTATAACAGGACTCGCATATAGTTATAGTGCTACTCAAGATGTAGGTCTACTGTCTTCTGATTGTACTGTGGCTGTGGAAAGGATAGTTACCGAGTGTTGGACATTCAAAGAAGCAGTAGCTGTTAAGTGTACTGTAGTAGGATTGGGAAGATTATTTTTATACCTAATCAAATCATATTTTTTGAATATTGATGTAGGAATTGCATCTCTGTGAGGACTTTGTTTATCAACATCATAAATTCATGTGGCTTTAAATCCGTTAATAATATTAATACTAGTTATTTCATGTGCTAGCTTGGTTATCATTTGTACAAATATTTCTTTAGGAATTTTTTTTCCAGGATTTTCCCTCTGCCACTTACTAGTGCCTTATCTCAACTATTTTTCAGAGCTCTAAAGACTGACACATCTAGTGGTTGTAATAAATGTGTCATGTGTAGAGGTATCTTCATAATAGTATTTTTATTTTTTTGTATAACTTAATTAAACCTGTTTACACATGGGTAGCGTGGCCATCATAAATTAATAAAACTGGTCTCTCCTTTATACTATTAGATAAAACAATCTCCAAACCAATTAAAAACAAAGTAGTTTCCATCCGACCTCGAGACGTTGTAAAAACTGCAGTTTGGGATGTTATATTCTCATCAATCCAATAATCCATTACGTATTTACCTTTAAATACACAGAGGAGAGGTATCATTTGACTATCAGCAGAAAAACACAACAAAACAGATGTGTTTTCTCGGCCAGACGAACTGGTCTTCCGTATGCTTTTTCTACCAATTTCATCATCATCATCATCATCAGTTGGCGCTACAGCCCTTCGTGAGCCTTGGCCTGCTTCAAAACATTCTTCCATCCTTCCCTATCGAGTGTCTGTCTTCTCCAGCCCCTCACTCCAATCTCCCTCAGATCTTCCTGTACATCGTCCAGATATCTGAGTTTAGGTCGCTCCCTTCTTCTTCTTCCGACCGGCCTGTTTAGCATAGTTATTTTAGTGGGATCACTCTCATCCATCCGCATAACGTGGCCCACCCACCTTAAGCGGTTTATTTTGATGGTTTTCACAATATCTGCATCACCAAAAAGTCTATAGAGTTCAAAGTTATATCGCCTTCTCCACAGGGCCTGTTCGTTTACTCCGCCATATATGGTCCTCAATACTTTTCTTTCAAAGACTCGCGTAACTCTTCATCTCGGGTCGTCATTGCCCATGTTTCCGATCCGTATGTGAGCACTGGGCGTATTATTGTTTTATAAAGTTTGCACTTTGTTGCTATTGACATACTTCTCGCTCTTAGTTGAGGGCCCAGGCCAAAATAACAGCGGTTAGCCACGCATATTCTTTTTTTTATCTCGTTGGATGTGTTATTTTTGTAGTCTACCAGTGATCCTAAGTAGCAGAATTCTTCTACCATTTCTATCGTTTCGTGTTGCACCTCCAAGTTATTTTGTTGAATTCTTGATATGGCCGGCATATATTTAGTTTTCTGGATGTTAATCAGAAGTCCGATGTTTTCTGAGGCATTTTTGATACGTGTGAAAGCCTCCACTGCTTCATTTTGGGTTCTTCCAATTATGACGATATCATCAGCGTATGCCATTATTTGTATACTACGGGTATATATCGTACCTTTTAAGTTTATTCCCGAATCTCTCATAACTTTTTCTAATGCTAGGTTGAACAGCGCGCATGATAGCGCATCTCCCTGGCGCAGTCCTCTGTTTGTTTTAAATGGTTTTGAAACATCCCCTTGTACGCGCACTTTACATTCGACTTTCATCATTGTCATTTTAATTAATTCTACCAATCCTTTTGGTATTCCTAATTCGATCATCGCCGAATATAATTGGGACCTGTCAATAGTATTGTACGCTGCCTTAAAGTCTACGAAGATGTAATGGCAGTCTATGTCGTACTCCGTCGTTTTTTCTAATATTTGTCTGATGGATGATATGTGATCAATGGTAGATTTATTTTTCAAGAAGCCTCTTTGGTAGGATCCTGTTATATTGTCCAATTTTCCAATTTCTAACCAATTTCTAACAATCTAATTAAATATATGTTCTGGTTTCCCCTAAGATTTAGTTCTTCCGTTTTTGTTCATACTTCAAAAAAATTATAGATGACCCAAGGGTTCACCTGATAGCATCTAACATGTTCAATACTTCTAGGTTTTTTAATTGACAGATGGTGCCTAGTTTTAAATGATCTAAACAAGTTAGGTCCTGTCCCAGTTACTCCCGATATGGGTCACAGTTACCCCGAAAGAGCAAAAGTTTTAACCTCAAAACTAATAAAATAGCACGCAAAACTAATTTAAACAGTGTTAATAGAATATTAATCAACACTTTTACACTAAAATACCTGGTAAAAACACTTACCTTGATAATCAAAACAATAATGTAAATCACAAGCACGCCACGTTGATTTCATAAAAATTAATTACGAATTTAAATTGAACTTCTCACATGAACCAAAAGTACTATGAAGGTTAGAATTAATGTTGTTTTGAGGGGAAGGCACGTTCTTGCAGTACAGCCAACAGCAAAAAACTTAATCTATTTACAGTTTAAGAATAAAAAAGGTATGACCCAGACACCCCTTGGGTCCAGTTGTCCCCCATCACCCTATCCTAGAAAGAGGACAATTAATTACTTAAAATTTATTAATTCGCTACACAAAATTTAATTGGTTATTAATTATATTATAAAATCACTAATTATATTATAAAATTAACTTAATTGATAACTTAATATATATTAATACGCTACAAAAAATTTAGTCTTTAATGACAGTAACGTCTCTAATTATCTTAACAACTTACAACTTAACCTACTTAATTTATTACTTAAACTTTATTAATACGCTACAAAAAATATGGTTTTTAATTACAATAACATTGCTAACTGTCTTAAAGCAACAACTTAATTGATTACTTAAAATTTGCTAAACAAAATTTTAATTGATCGCTTCGATTTTATTCAAATTCTATAGAAAATTTAGTTGTTGTTGTTAATTACGGTAACGCCACTAATTATCTTAGAATACCAACTTAATTGATTACTTAAAATTTATTAATACGCTATAAAAGTTAATTGTTTATTACAGTCATGCCGCTAATAGCCGAAGGTAGACAAAATTTATAATATGCGAACAACAAAAAAATATTTATAATGATTTATAACAAGTACTTATTGACATCTGGTTATTAAATTTATTTCAAATTTTAGGCCTTACGTTATTGATAAAATTCCAAACACAAATTTACTCTTCCTAGCGACAAACGATGGAGAAGAAGCTTGCAAAGGCAGATTTAGTAATATATACTCCAATGAACCCAAAGAAATTATTTATAACACGTCTCTGCCATGTTATATAGCGACAATGAACAATTATACGAGACGAATGTATATGGATTGTCACAACAGAAATAAGAAGGTAATTAGAAAATCCGAACTGGTTTAGTTTTTAATTTTAAGAAACAATATTTTTATTTATTATTAATTGACAGATTTATTATCTGTGTACTGTTTATTACTGCAATGACACATTTTTCCAGTCACTTTAAAAAAGTAACTTATTACTTTGAAGCATGTTCATAATTTCTTTAAATTATTCCCTTTAATAAACTATTTTCACGCCGCCCATGCCTGCATACCTTCGTTTTGTTACGCCTTTTTTTAACAAAGAAATAACTTCGCCAAATGTTTCTTCTTCTTTTTATCTTGTTTTGCTACATAAAAATCTTTCCTAATAACAAAGGAAAAAGGACCTATTGTGAAATCTCCGAGCTACCTTCTCAGAAAATCAGAAGAGTTGTTTTTCGTAGAAACTTTACTTTCTATTGGTAAACGCTACGAAAATGAACCCCAATATCCCGGTTATTTAATGTCAATTTCGCGTGGCATCCTTCAGCCAATATCCCTTCCCTATTTTCAACCTTCGCTTGTCTAAGCCCTTCTAAATTCACAATCCGATATTCATTTCCAAGTTGGTTCCTGTGGCAAGCGGTCTTATCTTCGACAATCGGCGGTAAGTGGATTTTCAATTCACCCTTATTTATCTTTACACAGTGAGTCCTATATTAAATATTTTCTCTTTTGTCCAACAGACGTGTTCCACTTCGAAGGAACGAGGTCACTTCTGTTTGCCGATTAACCATTAGCCATTAACGATTAGCCATTAGCCATTAGCCATTATTTAATATTCACTATTCATTGTGCATTATTCATCATTCATCTCTACTACCGATTATTACCTGTGCTATTCCTGTTTGGCTGTTTATCTTCTCGTCTGCCGAAATCAACCCGAGGAATTACTGATTGAAAACCGTAATTCGTTGCTGTAGCTACCTGTTGCCGAGGACCAAGTGTCAAGTGACTTTATTGAAGGCCTAACGCCACTATCTGTATCCACCTGTGGCATATTAATTGTGAGTAGTAAATTTTATTGACTAAAGCTCAACTTTGATACCTAAACCGTAAGAATTTGATTTATAACGTTTAGTTTAGTGACCTTGCTGTTTATGGTTAAACGGAACGAACTATTATGAGTTTGAACCTACGATATAATATATGTATAAATTACGGACCATTTCTTTTATATTAATGTAGGGTATATTTATGTTAAATTTCATATATAGATTTGAGGTGATCACATTCAATAAAAAAATTTTTGGTAAACGTTTAAGTGTTCTCAAGGCATAATAATAATTTGTTTGACGAATATTGACTATTATAATGTCCCTTGCTTTCTTCTATTCTTGAGAATACTACGTTATGCAGAATTATTTTCCCCAAAAAAATATTTTTTGTTTTTATTCGATTATAAATTAATCAATCACTTATCTCGTGTCATCTAACTGTGCCGTAAAGATTGTTATAGTGTATTTTTTTTATATACCTCAATATAATTTTGTTGACGAACCTTTTGCTTTTTATTTTTATTGTTATGATATGAATATATATTATTGTGCATGGTGTATCTCTTTCAGGCATTTTTACTGATTTATGTTATTTGTTTTATCGTATAATTAGTGTATCTGTGTCGAAATATTGAGTGTGTACCGCACGATCAAGATACCTTTTCTCTCACGGTTTATTTTATTCTCGCGTATCTTAACTGTATCTTATCTTTCTCATTATCGTATTCTCTATGCCTTAAGGTTTCCCTGTTCCTCTAAAAATAGGGTGGTGCCCAAATAACTTTTCTTCTCTTATCTCTTATCTTCTCTTCTAACTTCTTGTCTTTGTGTCGTAAGTACTTCCTTAATTGATCCGTGATATTTGAGCTGTAACAAGAACCCCGACCAAGATACCTCTACCAGACTGAAGCCCGAGCCTAGTACCGTTCTTTGTGTAACCTTCAATCGATCATCAAGAGGGTACACAGAAAAGAATGGCGCCCAATGTGGTAGCTAACAGCAAGAAAATATCGTCCAATGTGGTAGCTAAATGGTAAAAAATAGCACCGCAACGCAGTCTTCAAATATAAGTATCTTCTCTTCTCTCGACTATTTTTTATCTAAACGAGTTTAAAAATGGATTCTTCTGTTATCTCTTATCTCAAGGTAAATCAGATCGATTACGAACTGAAAATCAGAGGTATTAAGTCAAATAGAACTCTTTCCGAAAAAAAATCTATCCTTAAGAAAGCCCTTCAGAAAGCCACTCCGATTATCGATCTAACGGAAAATCCCCTTATCTTTGAAGATGAATCAAGCCAGATCGAAACTATCTTTTCCGAAGTCGAAAATCTTATTTCTGAATTTGAAGGAAACCCTAGTGATTCTGTCTACAAAAGAACAAAGGCCCATTTATTGCATCTTTCCCTAAGACTACAACGTCTAACCCCAGATCCACAGAAACCTGTGGAATCGAATTTTAAAGACGAAGCTATCTCTACCTGCCTTCTGTTAGAAGCAAACCTAGATGATAAAATAATCACTACCGACTCGAATCCTGCATATATACCTTTAACTTCACAAGCTCCTATGCCAGCCATTAACCCTATCGTCCATGTTAATACTCCTGTCAATGTAGGTGATTGGAATATTAAATTTTCCGGTGATCCTAAGCATCTATTTAGTGTCTTGGAAAAAATTCAAAATCTTACTGAATCGCGTGATATTCCCGATGCGATACTTTTCCGATCTGCCGTGGAATTTTTCTCAGGTAACGCAGCTAAATGGTTTAGCAGCGTTAAATCTAAACTTACCTCTTGGCCACAACTGGTCGAATTACTTAAATTCACATTCCTTCCGCATGGCTATGAAGACGAACTGTGGGATCAGATCAAAAGCCGTAAGCAAAGAAAAAATGAACCTTTCGTTCTGTATCAAGCAGACATACTTAATTTAATAAAGAGATTACCGAGACAGCCCTCCGAAAAAACCATAATCTCTTATATTCGTTCAAATCTCCTACCGGAATATTCTACTATGATAGCCACTAGTACGGTGGATACCGTAGACCAATTATCTTCTCTCATTAATACCGTCGAAATAAATGCTGCCTCAGTTTTCAAACGTGACCCTCCTTCTATTTCTAGCGTAGAAAACCAAAGGGATGCCCAAAGAAACCCTCCGAGACATTTTCAGTCTAGAAACAATTCTTCTAGTAATACCTTTCCCACGAACCGTTCTTCAGGCAAGAATTACGTACCTCCCTTAACTTCTAAGCCAAACTCTTCCACTGCGTGTTGGAATTGCCAAGGCAAAGGACACAGTCACCGTGAATGTCGTCGTCCGAGGAAAATATTTTGTTATCGATGTGGAAAATCTCAAGTTACCTTCCCACAATGTACAAATTGTAATCCTCCAAAAAACTAACGTACGGAATAAATACTATCGGCTATTCTATTCCCAGACATCCCAAAAAGTCCGATATCTCCCGATCCTCCAGTTATTCTTCAAATAGAATTCAGAATAGAAACTCCTACCGCTTTACCGAAAATGAGTGGAAAAATTACCTTACGGAAGTTAGAAACTTCTATCGTCTTCCTTCTCATAATAAAGTCTGTCCCCTTGTAATCTCTAAAAAGACTGATAAAAGACCCTACATATCTGTAAATATCTACAATCAAGATTTTACTGTACTATTGGATACCGGTTGTTCCATTACGTGTGCCGGACAACAAGGTCTCGCTTTTCTTAATCAAAATAAAATTCCAATAAATAAATCCGTTAACTCGACAGTTTCTCTAGCAGACGGTTCCAATAAAAAAGTAACTGGTCTCATAGATTTACCTATTCTTGCCGATAATGTCTTTAGAGTAATTCAATGCCTTGTAGTGCCTTCTTTACCGTGTTCTTTTATCCTTGGAAGTAATTTTGCTGAACAATTTTGTCTCTCAATTGATTTTAATACCAACCAATGGAATACTAAGTCCGACAAACCAAATCATCCTTTTCCTATGGCCAATCCAGAAGCTATCTTCCCGCATCTTTGTTCGTTAGAATCTCTTAGTCCAACCGACCGTACCTTAGCGAACAAAATTATTAATAACTTTAACGAAGTTAGTAGCGCTGAAGGTATAGGCCGCACAAATAAAATTCAAATGACAATAGATACAGGCGACTCAAAACCATTCAAGCGACGTCCTTTCCCTATGTCTCCATATATGTCGAATATCTTAAATAAGGAACTAGATTCAATGCTCCAGCTAGGTGTGATAGAACCCAGTTGTAGTTCTTGGTGTTCACCCGTTTTGTTGGTTAGGAAGAAAAATGACGAATTTCGTTTTTGTTTTGATGGTCGTACTTTAAACGATGTCACTAAACATGACACCTACCCGCTTCCAAATATCGATAGGATCCTCTCTCTTTTACGAGGTGCAAAATTTATCTCGTCTATTGATCTTAAGAAAGCTTTCTGGCAAATCCCCTTGGAAAAATCATCTCGTGAAAAAACTGCTTTCGCCGTTGTAGGTCGAGGGTTATTCCAATTTACCGTTATGCCTTTCGGTTTGTGTAATTCAGCACAAACACAACAACGTCTAGTAGATGCAATTTTCGGACCTGAATTCGAACCCTTTATTTTTTGTTATCTTGACGATATAATAGTATGTTCCCCTACCTTTGAAGAACATATCTCTCTTCTTTCTAAAGTTAAAGAAAAGCTAAAGGACGCAAATCTTACCATTAACGTAGATAAATGCGAGTTCTTCAAAACTTCCCTTAAGTTTCTCGGTTATATCGTTGGTGATAATTCTCTTCGGTCGGACCCCGAAAAAATATCTGCTATGATAACCTATCCCAGACCTACAAACACTACCGAAATTAAACGCTTCATTGGACTTTGCTCTTGGTACCGCCGTTTTATTAAAAATTTCTCTACCCTTGTCTCTCCAATAAACGATCTCCTAAAGGGTAAAGGAAAAGAAAAGAAACAAACCATTACTTGGAATCCTGAAGCTGAAAAGTCTTTTATCTTAATCAAGCAAGCCTTAGTATCTGCCCCCGTACTGGTTCAACCAGATTTTTCGAAACCCTTCGTCGTTCAAGCCGACGCCAGTGATACTGGAGTTGGAGCTGTTTTGACGCAAAAATTAGATGATAGCGAACAAGTTATATGTTACGCTAGTCGATCTCTGACTAAAGCCGAGCGAAATTTCTCTGTCACAGAACGTGAGTGCCTTGCCGTCCTTTTCGCCATTGAAAAATTTCGTCCGTACGTTGAAGGAACCAAGTTCACCGTCATCACTGACCACTATTCCCTTCTCTGGTTGACTACCCTCAAAAATCCCTCTGGTCGTCTTTGTCGTTGGGCCATGCGCCTCAAACAACATAACTTTACTCTTGTTCACCGAAAGGGATCCTGCCATAAAGTACCGGATGCACTCAGTAGAATGCACGAACAAGTCCCTCTGGACGAAACTCCTGTAAGTCCCGAATTAGCTTCTCTCGATGTTGATCTAAATAGAATCGAGCCCTGGTATGATAACTTACGGTCAAAAATTATCGCTAATCCAGATAACTTCCCCCAATGGAAAGTAGAAAATGAATATGTTTATAAGTATGTACCTACCTGTCTACCTTTTAAATCTAACGAAATAGAATGGAAAATTTTAGTACCTTCTCCCCAGAAACACGACGTTCTCAAATCCTGTCATGAACCTCCTACTTGTAGCCATTTAGGCTATTTTAAAACTTTATCCCGGGTCAAAGAGAGATTTTACTGGCCGAAGATGAGGAGAGACGTCCTCAAATACGTTCGTTCTTGCCAAGTCTGTGGAGCACAGAAAGCTCCAAATGTTCCTCAAATGGGTTTAATGGGAAATCAGAAGAAAGCCGAGTTCCCGTGGCAAATAATTGCTATTGATTTTATCGGTCCCCTCACGCGCAGTAAAAAAGGTTTCTCTTGGTTACTCGTCGTGACTGACTGGTTCTCTAAATATACGTTAATACAACCCCTACGCAAAGCTACCGCCCAGAATGTCGCTAACTTCCTAGAAAATAATGTTTTCTTAACTTTCGGTGTTCCCCAACACATCATATGCGACAATGCCTCTAATTTTAATAGCAAAATTCTTAAGAATCTTTGTCATGAATACAGAGTTCAAAAAATCTGGTTCACTGCCGTTTATTCCCCCCAATGCAACTTCGTAGAAAGAAGTAATCGTACCATTTGTACCGCTATTCGCAGCTATATTACCGAACATTCCGAATGGGATAGAGAAATTTTTAAAATTCAACAAGCTATTAATACCGCCCGCCATGAAGTTACTCAACACTCCCCAGCTTTTCTGAATTTTGCCCGCAACGTTCCCTTATTAGGAGATTATTATAATCGTCCCTATGACCAGCTCCAAAATATCGAATTCTCTCCCGGTAACAGAGACGAATATGCCTCTGAAATAACTGGATTGTCAACTGTCTTCAAGGAAGTCCAAACCCACCTATCTAAAGCCTATGAAAGAAATGCCAAATACTATAATCTCCGCAAACGAGATGTTCAATTTTCTGTTGGTGATACCGTGTGGCGCAAAAATATTGTTCTTAGTAGTGCTCCAAAACGTTTCATGTCTAAGCTTGCTCCCAAGTATGTCAAGGGTACAATATCTAAAAAATTCTCTCGTCTGGTGTATCAAATAAAAAACGAAGATGGTACTAATGCTGGACGCTGGCATATAAAAGATTTAAAGCCGTGTTATAGTGACTCTTTTGATTCCGAAGTCTCAGAAAATGAGCAAGAATAACTATTTACCATGCTAGAAATATATATATTATACCTTTTGTAACTGTCGTCTAACGCCCACATCTAACTTTATTGACTAGGAACTTTTACCTCCCATATCTATATATGTTATAATACGTCTGTAGTAAAAACGGTTATTTTACTATTTCGTACTATTTCTTATCTGACACTCATACATACATTGTTGTAACAAGATTCGTGAAAACACCTCTCATGTCTTTCTACCGATGTATCTTACCTGTCCATGTAAATTGATGTTTGTTGAGACCCCTATAATTCATGGTTAGTCTTAATTGCTTTGATTTCTACCTATCTATGTCTTTATTTTTACTTTCGACGTCATGCGATTTACCTTAAATTTTTCGTCCTATCTTATAACACACCTTACCTCATTGCGTTGATAAAATAATCGTTATATAGGCTGTGCTGTAGTCCTTACAAGCGAAGAAATCTTATCGTGTTACCTTTATTTAAAAATTTTTACCTTATCTTCAAATAAAAATGTAAGGATATCTTACCTGTTGGAAATATACCTTACCTTCCAACGAAAAATTTACCTTACCTTCAAATGAAAATTGAAGGGTACCTTATCTGTTGAAAATATACCTTATCTTCCAACAAAAATTGGAAAAGATTTACCTTACCTTCAAATGAAAATTGAAGGGTACCTTATCTGTTAGAAACACACCTTACCTTCCAAAGAAAATTGGAAACATATCGTATCTTGAATAAAACTACCTTGACTCCAAATGGAATAATTAAGGACTACCTTATTTAAGAAAACCTAAGATTTTCTTGCCTTTACCTTCTAAAAAGTACCATTGCCTTATACCTTATCTTTACTGATACAGTGTTTCTAACAAGACTTCCCCTAAATCCCTAAACACACTGTCCGGCTGTGACATCTCTGTCGTGTTTAGAATTCCCAAATCGTGTAGTACTCTCTTTCCTACTTGGTTTAACTTTTGATGTGAGACCCAACATAGAAATAACATCTTCTCTACCCCTTTTCGTCATAGAGATCAGCATCTGCCAGAGATACTAGGCACTGAGGAAGGCTAGGACTGATGTTAGCGGACGTTCGCCAGTTGACTCGCCGAAAATAGTATCTGGATCCTAGTTTCTATTGACCATCGGTGGTAAGAATTCAGTCGTTCTTCAACCGGAATGAGGCCAATTAAATGACTCTCTTAGTGTTAATTTTGGTGCCTAAGAGGTTAGTCCCATCAATACCAGAATAAATACCCTATGTGCACCTGAAAAATTATGTACCATATGTACCCCCTGCTCCTAAACCTCGGGTTTTTGCAACCACATTACTGAAATATAATTTTTAACTCTATTAAATCTCAATCTCTTGTTAATACTGCATAGACTTTTGATAATCATTAAGAGATACTAAGTACGCAAATCCTCATTACAATTCTCCTTGTTAGTTACAAACTCCCTACCTACCTAACCAAAACTTAACATTAGTCTTATTACCTTTATGCCGGGTTACGAAAAACGTTGGCATATTAATCGTCTATTATTACCGCTTATATTTCAATAAGTACCGTTATATGGATTTTTAGCTATCTTCTTACACCACTGAAACTAGGTTAAGTCTATCTTTCTAGTGATGATATCTAAGCAAAATACTCGGACTATCTATTGATACAGTGTTATTTAAACCAAGGTGCCTCACGTTAACAATCTCGCGACGAACTCACTCTCTCGCTCATTGTTTAACGATCTCCATATTGCCTTGTTTGCCTTACGTGTCCTATTTTGCTGTAACAATATCGAGCGGATACCCTCTTATACCTTTTGACACATAAGTGTATATATTAACATAGTTGTATAAAAATATTATATAGGTTAAATAAATTCATTAAGCTTGTACTTTCATACCTTTTGTAAAAATTATAATTATTAAGCATATACCTTTATAACTTTTGTAAAACTTGTAGAATTACTTTTATGTTTTGTCTATTGTGTTAGATAGATACTATTTAGTGTATCGTTTATGTTATGTTATAATGTTACTTGGTCATATTGTACGTATGTGTTATCGTAGTAACGTAAACTTTCCTTGTTTTTCTCAACTTGTCTTTACGATAGTTCTCCCATGCTTCCTTGTTTCACAGTTCCGATGCAAACTCAGTACACCCAGTTTACATCGTGGAAAGGGCTGTGAAGCATGTTCATAATTTCTTTAAATTATTCCCTTTAATAAACTATTTTCACGCCGCCCATGCCTGCATACCTTCGTTTTGTTACGCCTTTTTTTAACAAAGAAATAACTTCGCCAAATGTTTCTTCTTCTTTTTATCTTGTTTTGCTACATAAAAATCTTTCCTAATAACAAAGGAAAAAGGACCTATTGTGAAATCTCCGAGCTACCTTCTCAGAAAATCAGAAGAGTTGTTTTTCGTAGAAACTTTACTTTCTATTGGTAAACGCTACGAAAATGAACCCCAATATCCCGGTTATTTAATGTCAATTTCGCGTGGCATCCTTCAGCCAATATCCCTTCCCTATTTTCAACCTTCGCTTGTCTAAGCCCTTCTAAATTCACAATCCGATATTCATTTCCAAGTTGGTTCCTGTGGCAAGCGGTCTTATCTTCGACAATCGGCGGTAAGTGGATTTTCAATTCACCCTTATTTATCTTTACACAGTGAGTCCTATATTAAATATTTTCTCTTTTGTCCAACAGACGTGTTCCACTTCGAAGGAACGAGGTCACTTCTGTTTGCCGATTAACCATTAGCCATTAACGATTAGCCATTAGCCATTAGCCATTATTTAATATTCACTATTCATTGTGCATTATTCATCATTCATCTCTACTACCGATTATTACCTGTGCTATTCCTGTTTGGCTGTTTATCTTCTCGTCTGCCGAAATCAACCCGAGGAATTACTGATTGAAAACCGTAATTCGTTGCTGTAGCTACCTGTTGCCGAGGACCAAGTGTCAAGTGACTTTATTGAAGGCCTAACGCCACTATCTGTATCCACCTGTGGCATATTAATTGTGAGTAGTAAATTTTATTGACTAAAGCTCAACTTTGATACCTAAACCGTAAGAATTTGATTTATAACGTTTAGTTTAGTGACCTTGCTGTTTATGGTTAAACGGAACGAACTATTATGAGTTTGAACCTACGATATAATATATGTATAAATTACGGACCATTTCTTTTATATTAATGTAGGGTATATTTATGTTAAATTTCATATATAGATTTGAGGTGATCACATTCAATAAAAAAATTTTTGGTAAACGTTTAAGTGTTCTCAAGGCATAATAATAATTTGTTTGACGAATATTGACTATTATAATGTCCCTTGCTTTCTTCTATTCTTGAGAATACTACGTTATGCAGAATTATTTTCCCCAAAAAAATATTTTTTGTTTTTATTCGATTATAAATTAATCAATCACTTATCTCGTGTCATCTAACTGTGCCGTAAAGATTGTTATAGTGTATTTTTTTTATATACCTCAATATAATTTTGTTGACGAACCTTTTGCTTTTTATTTTTATTGTTATGATATGAATATATATTATTGTGCATGGTGTATCTCTTTCAGGCATTTTTACTGATTTATGTTATTTGTTTTATCGTATAATTAGTGTATCTGTGTCGAAATATTGAGTGTGTACCGCACGATCAAGATACCTTTTCTCTCACGGTTTATTTTATTCTCGCGTATCTTAACTGTATCTTATCTTTCTCATTATCGTATTCTCTATGCCTTAAGGTTTCCCTGTTCCTCTAAAAATAGGGTGGTGCCCAAATAACTTTTCTTCTCTTATCTCTTATCTTCTCTTCTAACTTCTTGTCTTTGTGTCGTAAGTACTTCCTTAATTGATCCGTGATATTTGAGCTGTAACAAGAACCCCGACCAAGATACCTCTACCAGACTGAAGCCCGAGCCTAGTACCGTTCTTTGTGTAACCTTCAATCGATCATCAAGAGGGTACAACTTTCATTGACTAATTATACCATTAACTTTTTCTTTCTTAATCCATGTTTCCAAGTCCATGTAACGATTAGGGGAGGCTGCGAAATAATTTATAAATTAAACGACGTGGGTAGTTTTATCACCTCCAATTTAGTAACTGATCTGTCGTGACGTTTATGAGTTTTGACATTGTCAACATAAAATTTGGTTATAGGCATATAGTTTTTTTAATAAAATTCATTTAAATAATATCTTATGCAGCAAAAAGTTAAAAATGATTTAATAATAAATTCAGATCATTTCCAGAATGTGTCATTCTCTAGAGGAACAGTATGAATCAGTTTCTTAATAAGTAGGATGCAGATTGGATGTAAGCAGATCATTTCTATATAATTTTTCTGATTAGAGAAGAGATAAATTGTATATGGAACTTCCGATATATAGACAGCACTGGTTAAAAAATTTTTAACTGAACAATGGTCCACACGTACAGCTAAGAAATATTCAATATCAAAGAGAAATTTCAAGATATTTTGTGATAGTATTGATGATGTAACAGCAAACAACCAGAGAAACAATTTAATATCGTAGAAATACAATGATAGAATTGTAGCAGGAACCTTGAAATCCCATTTCCAAATATACAGGGTTGGATACTTAGAAGAATCCACTCGATATTAGGAAATATTTTTTGGATTTCGTAAAAACGGTAAACCAGATTGATATTTATTTCAAATGGAACATATTTTAACAATATAGATATTCTTCAATTGTCAACCCTTCCCTTTCCAGTAGAACAAACTTTTAATTTTAAATAGGGCATAAACCATATGTGTCACAACATTAGACAGGTATTTCTCTGGAGAATTTAGGCATCCAAATTTTTTGTTCCATATTAACTCTTATATGTTCCATATTCTTATTAAAAAGTACCAGTTTATTAAAAGTGTTATACCTTTTAAAAACCAACCATAGCGCCCATGTGATGCCAGTGTCAATATAAATTTATCCCGTCACGTCAAAAACTACGTCATTAAAACGAAATTTGCAACATTAATAGGAAACTTTATTAAATGTAACGTAAATAAAATGAACTCAATTTTTAAATTCTTCTTCTTAGAGTGCCATATCCCTACGGAACGTCGGCGACTACCATGCTTATAATATTTTTATACTGATCTCGGTCTTGCTCTACGTGTAGCAATTGGTCCGCTGTCAAACCTGTCCACTGCCGCAAATTCCTCAACCAAGAGAGTTTCTTCCGTCTTATCCATTTCTTTCCTTCGATTTTACCGTTGAGAATTAGCCGAAGGAACTTATATCTTGGTCCTCTGATTATATGTCCAAGATATTCTAGTTTACGCCTCTTAATAATATTTAATAGAGTTCGTTGATGTCCCATTCTTCGAAGAACTTCTTCGTTTCTGGTTCTGCTAGTCCATGGAATTTTTAGTATCCTTCGATACAACCACATCTCAAACGCCTCGATTTTATTCATGATATCGGCGTTTAAAGTCCAAGTTTCACATCCATACAAAAGTACAGACCACACGTAACATCTTGTAAACTTTTCACAGATTTCCAAATTTAATGAGTTATTGGATAATAGAGGCTTGAATTTTTGAAATGAGTTTCTTGCCTGTTCAATTCTACATCGAATTTCGAAGGATGGATCTAGATTTTGGGTAATCCAACATCCAAGTTATTTGAATCTCTGAACTTTCTGCAGCGGTTGTTGGTTTAATATCAGTTGGGTTGCGCCGATATCCACTTTACTGGTCACCATGTATTTAGTTTTATCGATATTTATCGACAGTCCCCAATTTGTGCATTCCATGTCAACTCTATTGATTAGCTCCTGCAGATCGTCGATGTTTTCAGCTAGAATCACAGTATCGTCGGCGTACCGTATATTGTTAATTATTTCTCCTCCTATGATAATTCCTTTTTGATCTTTTAAAGCTTCCCTAAATAGATTCTCAGAATACACGTTAAAGAGGGTGGGAGATAGTATACAGCCTTGTCTTACGCCTCGTTCAATACTGATTGGCTTTGATTCTCTGTTGTTGGTATTAATAATGGCTGTTTGGTTCCAGTAAAGTTTGGCAATAAGTTTGATATCTTTCTCATCTAGTTGGATGCTCTGCAAGGCGCTAATTAGTCTGGTATGCTGAACGCGATCAAATGCCTTTTCAAAATCAATGAAGCACATATATACGGGTTTTCTTACCTCTCAACATCGTTGAAGGAGTCAAGGAGTTCCGGAACCCGAACTGCTCTTGACTAATTATTTCTTCGCACTTGTTGTTAATTCGATTTAGAAGAATATGCAACAGTATTTTAACGGCATGGCTCATTAAACTAATGAGTCTACAGTCGCTACATTTCTTAACGTTTGGTTTCTTAGGTAGAGGAATAAAGATCGATTTTAACCAGTCCAATGGAATTTCACTGGTATCATATATTTGATTGAAAAGTACAGTGGGTTCTTTTATATTGTCATTTGAGAGTAATTTTAGCCATTCGCTGTATATTTGATCTGGTCCACTGGCTTTGTTGTTTTTGGCTTGGTGTATGGCTTTTTCCACTTCAGCTTTTAAGATTGATGGTCCTGTATTTGCACTTAAGTTAGGTAGTGATCCTCGATCATCCTTAAATAATGCTTTAATGTAGTTTTCCCATTCCTCCATTACTTCGTCTTCTAGGGATAGTGTATGACCTTCATTATTCGTTAATGTTATGGGTGTATTTCTTTTGTGTACTGTAACTTCTTTTATTTTATTATGTGTGTTAAATTTGTCATGTTTTCGTTGCAATTCTTCTAGTTCCTCACATTTTGCTTGCATCCATAACTCTTTGGCTTCCCTGATTTTTCTTCGAATCAGATTATGCTTTCGTTTATACTCTGAGTTATTTCTATTTTTAAGCTGTCTTCTTTCGTCCATCATTTCGATTATTTCATCTGTCATCCATGCTTGCTTTTTATAATGGGCGACAGTTCCACTTTGCGTTGCTGTATCGATGATACCATTCTTTATGTTATCCCATCTTTCTTCGACTGTTGGTACATTGTATACTTGTGTGATGTTGTCTCGAATTTTTTCGTTCATTGTCTGTTCAAAGTGATGTTTAAATTCTTCTTCTTTTAGTTTTTGTCTATCGTATTTCTTTGTAATGGAAGGCTTTTTGATTGTCTTTAATTTTAGGTTGATTCTAGATTCTAGAATTAATAAATTTATAATTCTAAACTGTTTACTTATCAGCTATAATTATTTATTTAAATGCTCAAAATGATACCATCAATGTACATATAATTATAAAGTTGCTGTACGTAATTACAATATTTTGAAGCATTTTTGGAATGACTAGACTACATTCAGGGAGTATTCATCGTCTTGTTTCTTTTTTAAATATTTGGAATGCTAGATTATAGACCAACCAGACCCAAGTAAAGACATCAAATGCAAAATTGAGCAGCTCGCTTAACTTTTCTAAAAATAAATTTATTCTTCTGTAATCATATCTTAAACCTAAAATTACATCAAAGAAAAATGAAATGCTATATTTGGTCACTGTTGTTACATGGTACCTGTAAATGGCCTTAGCTCAGCGGTAAGATACTGCCATCATAAGCCAGTGCGCAGAGACTAACAAGTGCAGCCGTCCACCGTGCTGCGGAGGGTACGTTAAACGGTCCCCCTGGGGTAGTGTGTTCATCGACACTAGCTACTTCAAATAAAGTTAAAAATGCAAATGACGCCGGAACCTGTCCGAAAGGATTTCCGCAGAGAAAAAATTCCATACGAAATTAGTAGGTATTATTACCGAGGGCTGAAGGCTGATACGATTAAGAGGCTCTTAAGATGTGGTTGCATAGAAGCGATGCTGGCCAACGAAGCTGTGTTAAATAGAGCAAATTCCATTCGTGAATTATTGAAAACTATTCAAAAAAGAAAAATTGCATACCCAGGGCATGTTCTTAAAGGAGACCGGCACAGAATCCTTCAGCATATCATGAAAGGTAAAATCGAGGCCCGAAGAAGAATTGAAAGAAAGCGGATGCCATGGCTTAAAAACATTCGCGATTGTATAGGAATATCCAGTGCCGAAGAACTATCCGTTTAGCTGAAGACGTAAACAACTGGCAAAAGTAATTTCCAATGTAAGGAGGACTTAATATGGAACCTAAAGGGAAACGTTTAAGTTTCCACTTCCGAAATCGTTCTCAAAATATCTAAAAACGATTTTCAGTTCGAAGTTGAAATCGAAACGTCCAAATAAAAATATTTTTAAGTGAAATTGTGACTTCAGAATAATAATTTGTTTTTGTTTACTTTTTTATAATTGTAACTCTACATTATTGTGCCAATTGATGTGAATACAGATAATAAATATTTTTTAAATAGGTATATACTGTATAATAAACGTCTCTAATATGGTTTTATTTAAGATTTTACTTGTTTTAGCATATAACTAAATAATTTTTGCAATATTTCTTGAATACTTTATTTTTTTAAAGCGTCGGTTCTTAGAATTTCTTTTACTTATACAAATTTTGAATTACTGATCGTTTTATTTTTCTGATAAACTGTCCACTTTATCCCATTATAGCCACCTCCTGTATTCACTAGCATATCCGCCTGGAAGGTAATTTATAACACCGTATCTGATAAATAGAGTGCAATGAAATATAATCATATTTCTCAAAAATTTCGACTCTATTTCTTAAGCCCACACCACAGCACGATTTTGTCGAATGCTACAAAATTGAATGTAATTTGTTGGTGTATTTGCACCATTCGACCAAATCGGCGCGATTTGACGGCAGACAAACAAGTCAGTCTGCAGCAGTACGACAGTATTGATTGACAACGACAAAATCGTACGACTGCAAAAAAATCATTTGCTGGTAAATTTCGAAAACGACTTATAGCTAGAGGTTTTTAAGATATTTCTTTGACATGTATAAAGAATAGAGTGTCTTTGGAAAATAAAATCGACATAATATTATGATA
This sequence comes from Diabrotica undecimpunctata, assembly GCF_040954645.1. Taxonomy (NCBI): domain Eukaryota; kingdom Metazoa; phylum Arthropoda; class Insecta; order Coleoptera; family Chrysomelidae; genus Diabrotica; species Diabrotica undecimpunctata. Next base: position 165,021,329 of record NC_092805.1, read on the forward strand.
AAACCGCTAGAAAAAAAAGCTGTGAATATTTTGGTTGCTAAATTTCAAGAAGTGAAGGCGGATAGTAATAAAGAGTTGTTAAAAAACATGTTACAAATGGGAATTAAAATTATCTGGATATAATCGCAATTCTTCTAAAAAATGGACGTGACAGTATATATGTCTTTCAGCAACCAATCTTTGCACCACCGCCTACATTTCTTATATTTTGTTCGTTTATACAAAGAGCAAGAGCCGCTAAAAGTATATCGTTATCTGACATGTTTCTGTTTTGAAAGTAAAACTCATACTGCAAAATCTGTACGTGTGTGTTCCCATCCAATTTTTACCATTATTGTACTGCAATTGCATTCGACAAAATCGTACTGCGCCGTTAGAACGTGAGTGGCGGTTTTTAGAGCCTATTATACGAGCGCTAATGCCGTTGCGTCAGCCGTGGCGCGTCAACGTTGGCTCAAACGGGCAATGGCAGTACATAAATTATACAAACGTATTTAATTATTCCGGTATTGTCTATTCCGGCTGCAAGTGTTACCAGTACGGCTGGTCACGTTGGCAACGCCCAGTTAATGCCTTGAATCAAATCCATCAGAACGTTCCATAAATCACGCTGTCAAAGTGATCTCAACCCGGTGCAATTACAGTCGCGTCTAACTGTTTTCTGTGCATCAACGCAGCGGCATCAGCGCTCGTATAACTAGGTCCTTAGACTATTATATAAGTCAAGAAATATCTACCAGAATTGCCGCACCACTGTTACGAAGCTACAGTAATACAAGAAATTACGAATATTTACATTAATTCACACAATACTGTAATATACTGTCAGATATTTATTAATCATTGTTATTAATATTTTAGGAAGACCATCTAAATCAAGAAGATCGATATTACTGCGGACATACATGGACTTAAAATTGCGATATACTAATGACCTAGTTATTTAATGTATTATATTTAATATATTATGTTACATTGTATTTAATATATTAAAAGAAGTATGTACTTTACTTTGTTTTTCATACTGCTTTTACAATTACAAGGATGTTATCTATTTACTTTTTTTACTATCAATTTATATGTGCTTCCAAGATAATAGTTGGAAAAAATACAAAAATTAATTCTTATAAAGTTGTTTTGTTTGATACAAAAAATTAAAACTAAAGACCTTACTTCCCTTTTAATAAAAAACAGAGTGTGTTAATAAAGCTAACACAAAATAAATATTGCAAATGCTTTGTAGATTTAATCTGAACTGTTCCAGATATGTGGACTGTCAAAAAATAATAATATAAGTATACAAGATTCTACTAGGCAACAATTTGGCGAAATAGACATATTAACACAGATGAAGTCAAGAATTTATGAAGCGAGTCTAAGACGAATAGTGACATATGCCTCAGAAATAAGAACCGACACAGCCACAATACAAAGGCTACTGGAAACGGCAGAGATGAGAGTACTGAGAAGAATTACAGGAAATACGCTGAGCGATCGAAAGAGAAGTGAAGACATTAGAAGAAAATGTAACGTACAGTGTATAAACGAATAGACTTTAAATATAAAAAAAGAATGGAATAACCACATAAGCAGAAATAGGGAGACCTGTGTCATCAAAATAACATTGCTAAGCTAATTTTAAAAACTGGCAGGACCCTGGTCTACCTGGCCTTTCGGCTATACGACCGTTAACGAATCCACTGCCCCTACGAAGGTGCCACGCCACGTACGCCAGGCACGTTTCGTGGGGCTCCACCTTCCCCGTAGTACCTGTGTTGCGATTACCTTACCTACCCGTTATCCTCTCCCACAGGCGAATAGGTGACGCAGGCAGAGGAATTTCCACCTCGCACGTAGACAGGTCGCCGCCGAGGATCTCTCCTCTACCACTCTTAAATCTCCTGACGGGTACGTGCCGGGACACCAACACCACGCTTGACTCAAGGCCAAGAGAGGTGTGTACGTGCCCAGCTCGTTCAACCTCGCCTGGTTCTCTTGGAATGAGAGTAGATTGGTCCCACGAGAGTCTGGTCTCGGATACTAGGAGTGTAGACCGGTGATCGTGACGCCTAAGCGCCCGTGTGCGTTTCTACAAACCCGACACCTCAAGCGACGGCTCTCCACCTCTCAATTCCTACCCATTAGTCGCCTCTTACGACAGACAGGGCCTTCTGACCTCGGCCGTATTCTTATCTCCGCGAGCCGAACGGAGGCGTCAAAATAACATGAAGAGAGCTATTCGCGCCTCCGATTCGTTTGTCCACTCCGAGGAGAGTACAAACCAATCGTGGTCCTGGTCTTCCTACCTCGCGGCATACGACCGCGTCAAAATAACAAGCGATAAGTCACCAATCAGCCGAAGAAGTATCGGACGACCACGCAAAAGATGGAGTTACAACCTTCCAAAAAGGTATTTACCCGCCAATGAACAAGCAGAATTGCTTATAAAGGAGAAGAAGAAGCAATTTTATAGAATAGTCCACGAAATCGCTGGAAGCCTAGACGAGAAGACATAAATACAAAATAATAATAAAATTATTATTATATTAGTAAATAATGAATAAATTCTATTTTATATTTAACAAATTTTAAAAATTACTAAAATCATTAATCAAAATTTTCAAAGGAAAAATTAAGATTTTTCAAACTTTAAAGAACTTAAATGTGTGGTATTATTATAAAAAAAATATTAACAATTCAGTAATATTTTGATCAATTTTGACCAATTCAGTAATAAGCAGATATGAAATTTCATTAACCCACATCTCCTCTGTTATTGGCCCGATTGGAGCGTGTGATACGTTAAATGAAAGGAAACGATATCACGAAGATATTAAGATAAAAGAAACAAACAAGGCGACTACCAAAAGAGCACTACACAGTGTCTTCATTATTGATGAAAGTATAGTTACATACGAGATGTCATAGGGCACTATGGATAAAAATAGTTTAACTAAAAGACAAATTTTGATTTATTGACTTAAAGAAGGCCTCTAGCTAAATACAAAATAAACAACTGAACGAATCCTAACATGCGACATAGCAAATGAAAGGGGAGGAAATAACGAAATTAAGTAAGAAAAAACAAATTATTCCCAGTCCGAATTGTCTAGTGAATTTAGTAATTATTTTTTTGCGAAGTTAGTTACTTTTTGATAGACTAAAAGTGGCTGGAAATTACTATACAACCAAGCACACGTATTTAAAGCCAATATTAATAGTAAACAAACTAAATAGGAAATAAAATAGAACTTTGTGAATTACCGATAATCAATATTTATTTATCTGCACCATATAATAAATAGTTATGTTAAATTATAACAACTAAAATATATTTTTTAAATATATACTACCCAAAATTTTATGGGTTTAATATACACTTCCACTATTTAGAATAATTCTTCTTTTTTGAAAGAAAGAAGTCTGAAATAGTGGGATACTTGAGCTATTAATACTGAGAAGTAGGAATTGTTGTGTTGTAGGTTTCCGACAATGAATCTGTCAAAATATGCCCGAGCTAAGCGAATGAAGTATACTACACAGTATCTTCATTAATAATGAACGTATAGCGATATACGACAATTGATTGAATCCCGCGTCGCATGCGACGGGCAAAGTTACTAGTTCAGGATAAAAAGTAAAAAAAGGGGGTTTAGTAGGTGGTATTGTAGATATTGAAAAACTGCGAAAATTTGAGGTAAAGCAGGACTATCAAAAGGATATACAAGAAACCTACGCTAAACAAGATAGTACTACTGTGAGTAACATACAACAAAAGTTCTTGAAAATGACAAACACTATAAAGGAAGCTACGTCGAAGAACATACCAAGAGCAAAAAGATTTAGAAAAAACCACTGGTTCAATGACGAATGCAGAACAGAGTTAAAAAAAAGATCAGATTTGAGATTAAAAAGTTTACGTTCGCAAAAACAAGACGACCTAGAAAGGTATGCCGTACAACGAAAAAAAGTAAAGAGAATCCTAAGGGAGCGGAAACGAAAGCATATGGAGAATAAAATTAAGCGCATTGAAGAAAATTACAAGAAAAATGAAATAAAATTTTTTTATAAAGAAGTAAAATACATTAAAACTGGGTACCAGGGAAGAACGATGAATGTAAAAGATAAGCAAGGAAACCTGATAGTGGATGAAGACCAAATATGTGAAAGGTGGAAAGAATATTTCGAAGAGATATTAAATGACGAAGTGACTACTGAAGAAAATTGTTATGTTCCTAGACCTCAAATAGTAATAGAAGAAATACCAAAGCCCACAAGAGAAGAAATTGAAGAAATAATAAAAGATATGAAAAACCAAAAAAGTCCCGGGGAGAGCGGCATTGTGGCAGAGAACATAAAATATGGAGGAGAGGTCTTAATAAACAAACTTGGTGAGCTAATACTAGAAGTATGGGATGCCGAAGAAATGCCTCAAGAATGGAATAAGTCGATTATAATTCCTATACACAAAAAGGGAGATAGAACTGAATGCACAAACTATAGAGGAATATCCTTATTAGAAGTAATGTATAAAGTACTCGCCATACTAATTAAAAAACGATTAGAAATATATATAGAGAAGAATCTAGAAGAATACCAGGGAGGATTTCGGAAAGGAAGATCAACAACCGATCAAATTTTTATGCTAAAACAAATCCTGACCAATTGCTATGACTACAACATTTCAGCACAAGTACTTTTTATTGATTACAAAGCTGCCTACGATACAATAAACAGAAACAAGTTAATAGAAACACTAAAAGAATTCCAAGTGCCAGAAAAAATAATAAGATTGGTAAAAATGACAATTAGACAAACCATTTGTGCTGTGAGATGCAACGGTACAGTCTCAGAAGAATTCGAAGTGAAAAAAGGTGTTCGCCAAGGAGACCCGTTATCTACATTGCTATTCAATATAGTTCTAGAAAAAATTGTAAGGATTAGTGGGATAAATAGGTCCGGTACTATTTTATACAAGGAGCACCAATGCTTAGCATACGCTGATGATGTGGTTCTCATTGCAAGAAATGGAAAAGAACTATCAAATATAACAAAAAGACTGATTCGGGAAAGCTCTAAAATGGGACTGAAAGTTAATATTAATAAATCGAAGTACATGGAGATCTCGAGCAAAAAAGGAATAAGCACCAGGGGATCCTTTAAATTGGAGGTGGAGAATGGATCAGTTGTAGAATTCGAGAAGGTGGATGAATATATGTACTTAGGTACTCTTATTGATCAGACATGTAAAGAAGAAACTGAAATCAACCTGAGACTGACCAAGAGCAACAGGTGTGCTGGAGCCATGAGCAAAATAATTAAGGCCAAAGATATATCTCGTAATACAAAAATAAGAGTATACAAAACTATAATTAGACCCACAATGCTATACGCTGCCGAGACATGGACTATGAACAAAACCGTACAGAACACATTGGAAGCATGGGAAAGAAAGATACTTCGCAGAATATTTGATGGAAAAGTAGTAGAAGGAGAATGGAGAAGACGAACTAATGCAGAAGTGTATCAGTTGTATGCTAACCCTACAATAACAAATGTGGTGAAAAAACGTAGACTAGAATGGCTCGGCCATCTAGAAAGAATGCAAGGTAATAGACTAGTCAAGAATATTACTTGGAGAGTACCTGAGGGCAAAAAAAAGAGAGGAAGACCAAGAAAGAAATGGAGAGATGCAGTAATGGAAGATGTCAGAGAGATGGGAATCAGAGATTGGAAGCTGTTAGCTAAGAATAGAAAACGATGGAAATTATCCATCCAGCAATGGGCCTAAAAGGCCTGTTAACGCTGTACATACATACATACATTGTAGACTAGGGAGAAGCTTTATATTTTTGCTGTTTTTACTATTCTCTTTACAATTTCATAATATTTTCGATCAAATTTCTATTCAGAAGCAGCTTTTGTAGGAGTATATTTTTTAATATTTTTTTATGCTCTATCGCATGCGTCAGTAAGATCTCTTTTTACGTTTTCTGTACAAAAACATTTCAAAACAAATTATGGTCAGTTTTGACATTTTGTATACCTAGCGGCTTCTCCCTCTTTAGGTCACAAATGGACTCTTCCGTTGTGACTGTATAAAATATGAAAACGTTTTACTAATAACGGATCAATATATGCCACATAGTACATCAGCACTGAAGGCTTTTATCTTCAGTGGCCATGTTTTTTTATAAATCAAGAAATTACGTTAACCTGTAGATGTTTATTTATTGGCGCTTTGTAACAGTTAAACGAAAGTCTGATACTTTTTGATGTACCTTGTATATTTATAATTCAAAACCATAGTATTGGAGTTGTTAACGAGTAATACTTGCAGGTATTTGGGACAAAAATGAGGAAGTACAGCAAATTTAGTTTTATGTTTATCAGTCTTTATTATGGAAATTTCAATTCTATGCATTTTCATGTCATGAATTGTAAATTTTACCTTGACCTATATGTTTATGAACAAAATCCATGGTATTTTCCTACTTTTAATAAATCTGCAATACTCTTTATATCATTTCTTCTCGCCAAGTCCCCTTCTATCAGTTATTTGCTGCTAATTTAGCATTGCCCAGTGTGCGCAATGGGTAGGCTAGTCAGTAATGCACTAAGCCTAAATAATGCACTACAAAAAAAGAAAGTAACTTTTTATCTTTATTCTCTTATTAGTTTTATCTGTTTGTTAAATTTTGCTGATTGTAGATTTTTATGAAAATAATTTACAATACTTACTTTCCGTGTCCGGAACACCAACAGCTTTAAATTTTATGTTTCCAATGGTTGGCCACATAAATGGCCCTGTCATTCGCTAAGAATAGGTCTTCTTCTGTGCAGGTCTCTCTCATCTCTGTGCATGATAGTAGATGGTGACATATCATTCTTTCGGACGCCTTGAAAAGGTGACACAAAAGAGAGACAGGTCTAAAACTCTCGCCGGATCCTTTCCTGGTTTTAAAAGGGCCACCACTCTAGCTTTCCTCCAAATTTTGGGGATTAGGAGTGTACGGACGCAACAGTTCATCATTTTTACGAGCCACTCTAGGGTTTTTGTCCAAAGTGCTTTATTTGTTCTGTTCGTATATCGTCTAGGCCAGCCGCTTTATTATCTTTCATTTGGTGGATCGCACCTCTCATCTTCTCCAGACAAAAGAAGGTACCTAGAACATCCTCTTTTTCGTCGATATTCCGTTGTACTCTTACTTTGTTCTTCGTTGATGTCGTCTTACCATTTGTCAGGAGACGATGGGCTATCTGATCGGATGTGACTTTTGTCAAATTGGGTCGGCAGGATTGTTGCCAAGATTCCGAATTAATTTCCAAGCGCGTCTGCTGTTTTGTTTCATGTCTAGACTCGTGACCAGCTTGTACCACCTGTCCGTTCTGTTAGCGGATATCGCATGTAGCACTTTCTCTCCGACCTGTATTGTTGCTTCCGAAAAGGGATCATCTTTATATAGCTGCTCTTATCTTTTAAGTAGGGGTTTAGATTCTTTATTTAGCCCCGGTATATATTCGGTTCGGCAACCTCTAGGGATGTATTTTCGTGATTTTTGTTTTACGATTTGTAAAATTTATCGTATGAATCAGAGCATGTTTCTAGCTGGGAAACTTCTTGATCTAATGCTTCAGCAATTTTTTTCCATTTTGCTTTAGTAAAATTGAACCTTCTCTTGAAGGGATCAATTTCGTATCTGATTGCCGTGTTCAAAAAGCAAGTTATTGGTCTGTGCTGTGTGTTTTGGAAGAGCGCTTCCAACAATTTTTGTCACCTAGTCTCCAATCCTGTCGCTGACAAATTGATTTTCTGGGTTGTAACCTCTGCACCATCTTCCGTTGTTTTGGATCATGAATAAGTTTGAGGTTCATGTTTTCAGCCCAATTTTCTAGTTCTTTGCCATTAAAGTCTGTTTCGTTATACCCGCACGCGATACTGTGACAGTTGAAGTCACCTAGTATGAATTTTATTTGCTGTGATTGAAAGTTATCCGGTTCTTTAAAAACAAAGTCAGCGTTTGGCGGTGTGTAGATGGATGTTACCGTACAAGACTTTAGTTCCACTGTGAGGATCTCGTTGTCATCTTGATATGTTAAAGATGTGGAAACCATGTCGGTATCTGGTCTGACGAAGACCTACCATACTGGTCGTGTGGTCTTTCCAGTGCAAGTCTCATACCTCAATCCTTGGTCTGCGGCTTGCAGTATCTCGATGGGTTTCTTGAACCAGTAGGATATTATCGACAACGTATTCTCTGCACATATTAGACAGTAGATCTTCTTTATTTGCGGATAGTCCTTCAATATTAATTCAAATAGTCATCAAAAATGGTCTTGACAAAGACCGTTTTGGTTGCGTTTGCATCTGTGTTGGTGCATCGGTGGTAAAAGGATTAGCCGACATTACTCGTTTCCAAGGGACGCCCGATTGCTTATACATGTGATCGCAATCTACCCGGAGGCTCCTTTCATGTCCCCCATAATTTACAGTAATGAACAGGTATTTACTGCCCTATAGATACAACTTTGTTTCCGACGTTGCTCAGAAGGTTGCTTAAATTGCCATGGGTCGACCATATTACAAATGAAGAGGTCTTAAGAAGAGCTAATACCCAAATAGAGCTTTCAAAGATCATTAAACAGCGAAAGTTTTCATATCTAGGCCATATTTCAAGAGGGAAAATTAAAATCTTTTAAAAATCATTTTAATGGACAAAATTCAGTCAAAGAGAACCAGGTCACAAACCACACTCATGGTTCAGACATAAGAAACTAGTAAGTGCGACATACTTGATATCAATACAATAATATGAAAAAAAGTAGAAGGATCGTTACGCACAATTTAACCAGCACGTTGCATAGCGTATCGCACCAGAGAAAAATAGAAATATTAAGTCTTTATATGACAGTTTTTCTGCAATTAGGTTAGTATTGTATGTTATTGTGAATTCAATTTTCATTAATAAAGTGTTCCATTTCTTTTCTGCTTTATCTGCATTTTTCGATCCCTAAATCGCATTGTTTGAATTGAAATCTACTGCAATTATTATGGGTGAATTGATAATTTGTTTGACTATTGTCTGCGTTTTGCAATAAAAAAAATTATTTAATGGTATGCAAACATTAATTATTGTTATTAAGTATCTATGCTATAGCCCAGATATTTGATTTATTTAATTTCAAGTAAATTTTAATTGATATAAATACCTTTATTTGTCTTATCAAATAGCAAATTTTTATAGGAGTCTATTTTTTTTGCTAGATTCACTTCACGATGTACCTTGTATTAATAATAGTCGCATATCGTTATTATTGATCTAACCATGCTTAATTTTTTATTTACCAAAATCTGAAAAAAATCGAAAATTTTTGCTTTTTACGTCTATATTTTCACCTATAACTCACAACATATTATTCCTACAAAAAATTATACAAGATTAAATTTTCGTTCTTTGGTTTTTCCTTTAAATTTTTGTCGACCTCTTGGATATACCTTACACCCTTTATATTTATATAAAGGTACACCTTTTTTACGTATAAAGAAAGGCTTGAGCTTTCAAACACATTTTACATAATTGAAATCGAATGACTAGGGAGCCTAGGAAATTTTTCAAAACTTATAAACAATTTTTTGGCTTAGATTAACATTGCACAAGAGTGCCATTAATGTGAATAAAGTGCAAGCCTGTGCATCAACTGAACATTCTGTCACGATGCGTCACATGCCTAACTATGATCAAGTGGATATATTAAAAAGGGAAAAAATAACAAAAGACTGTTTCTAGAAATGTGTTTTATTAAAACATTGAGAATCTAAGTGCTATATACAGTAATCTACTGTCAAGGAAAGAAACAACAGCTATATAAAAGTCTCATAAAAATTACATAGATTAGAGAGGTTATTCCAAGTTCAAATCAAATCCATTTGTTTTTAATTTGTGTTTGGTTATCTCCAGTACTTTTATTTCAGCTTGCTAAGAAAACGCTGTCACGGTAACAGGACATATCTGCGCGGCGGGCGGGATTCGAAGCCCAGGTAAACCAATAAAACTTGGACTCCGTACCTATCAATAAATCCGTGTCAACACAAATGGATAACGAAGATTCCCTCCGAGAGGAAGTCTATCCTATTCTAGCAGAAATAATGCACCTGTAAGTCAATCTCTAGTGAGGGTGGCACGATAGCCATATCGTGGGGCTTCTTCCTCCCTGCAGTATCTGTGTTGCCGTGCGTATCGCTACCCGTGATCCGTGTGAGGGCAAACAGTCCCACGCTGGTGTGATAAGGGACCACCAACCATGTTTGATACGTTGAAGCTGAGGAGTCTACTTCTACCACTCATTTCCTTCTACAGGCACGTCTCACAGGCGCATGCTCAGATTAGGACTGATCATATAGAACCTGCAAAATCTTCTGCAGAAGTTATATGGAACGAAAGCAGGGGGTCCCACGTGAGTTCGTCTGGGATACTAGGAACGCAACCCGTTGATCAGGGCGACTTATGGAGTCGTCTCGCTTCTAGTAGCCCCCATACCCAATACCGACACCTCAAACGACGGCCATTTGCTGTTCTTAGATACGGGACGTAAGAACTAGATAGCGCACTGTCCTCGTTGCTGCGATCTTGTCAAACTAACCTAAAATGTATATAAAAAATAGAAGGGACATTGAAACCATAGTGATAAGTTTAGAATGAAGGAAAAAGAAAAGCAAATTAAATAAAATGTCGTCATGTTAAGATATTCTGTTAATTTTATAGTAGCATTCTATAGCTCAGCAAACCTTAAAGAGTTTCACTTAAAGGCCAATAGATGACTACAAACCCAAAATATCTATATGTATTGATATGCACCTAGTCACTAAAGCCCTCTCAAAAAAAAAGAATATTTGTACCCTTGTCGAACTGTTTCGATATTTTGCCATAAAAACGATTGTGATAAACATGCATTAATCTCATCCGCATATCTAAAGAGAGGAATAACCGGTAATGTCTGTCGTAAGTTACCAGACAGTAGTAATATAGCATCACCGAATAGTTTGTAATTGCCGTTTAAATCTTGCATATTTCTATGTAATCTTCTTCTTCATGTACCATGTCGTTTCAGAACGTTGGTAACCATCATAGCTATCTTAATTTTATGCACTGCCACCCTAAATAGCATGCTTGTATCAACACCATACCAACCTCGCAAGTTCTTCAACCATGAGGTTCTTCTTCGTCCTGGACTGCGTTTGCCTGCTATTTTTCCTTGCATGATATTTTGTAGCAACCTATATTTGGGACCTCTCATTACATATCCGAAATACTCCAGCTTTCTCTGCTTGATACTTTTTATGATCTCAGTAGTCTTGCTGAGACGTTCTAGTATTGTGGACTTTCGTATCTTCTCCACCCAGGAAACTTTTAAAATTCTTCTATAGCACCACATTTCGAAAGCCTCAAGGCGATTTAGATTGATTTTATTCACAGTCCAGGACTCGACACCATAAAGTAAGACCGAGAACACGTAGCAGCGAAGTAGCCGGATCCTCAATGCCAATTTTAGGTCTCTGTTACATAACACCTTGGACATCCTTCTAAAAGCCGCTCTAGCCTGCTCTACCCTAGATCTAATTTCGCCGTGACTTTCTGCAATACAATTTAATTGCTGTCCAAGGTAAACGATTTTATCAACTTGCTCAAGTTTGGTATTATTTACATATATAGACGGTTTTATGTGCTGTTGTTTACTTATTACGAGTATTTTGGTTTTACGTATGTTCAGATCCAGACCTGCCTCCCTACAACTCTCAACGACACTATCAAGTAGTGTTTGCAGATCTTCTTGACTAGAAGCTAGGAGTACTGTATCGTCCGCATATCGCAAATTATTGGTGACTTCACCGTTCACAAGTATTATGTCTTGTTTTTTAGAAAGTGCTGTTCTGAAAATTCTTTCGAAGTAAACGTTGAAAAACAGGGGTGACAAGAGGCATCCCTGTCGTACTTCTCTTTTAATAGTAAGAACCTGGGATTCCACACCTCCTACTAGAACTGATGCTGTTTGATTCCAATATAAATTTGCAATTATTCGAACATCTCTGCCGTCCAAGCCAATGTCTTTTAGAGCTTCGATCAACATGAGAGTGCTTAACAGGATCAAATGTCTTTTGGAAGTCAATAAAACAACGGTATATGTCTACAGATATATCTCGACATCTTTGAGCAAGTACGTTCACTCCAAACAGTGTCTCTCTCGTTCCAAACCCGTTACGGAAACCAAACTGTGTGTCATCCTGGTATTCCTCGCATTTATTGTAGATACGACCATGTATTACCTTCAGAAAAATGTTCAATAAGTTGTTTAACAAACTGATGGTTCTATAATCAGCCCAGGTTTTTGCTGTTGTCTTCTTAGGTAGAGCTATAACCAGTGAATTAGACCAACCATTGTACCGGTTGTAGACAACCGTAGTTGTCCGCTGGTATAAATGGTATTGAAAAACGAAGTTATAGCATCTAAAACATTGCTATCATTTATAAGTTTGTATATTTCAAATGGAATTTCATCAGGACCAGTAGCTTTGCCATCTTTTGATGATTGTATGGCTTTTATAACCTCAGAGCGTGTTATTAGGGGTCCGTCGCAGTTAGTAATATCGGGAGGTGAACTACTCATATCGTCTTCGAATAGGTTCCTGACGTAATTTTCCCATTCTTTAAGTTTGTCCTCTACTTCAAATATTACTTTACCATGTTCATCCTGTAGCAATGCAGTTTGTTTCTTATTGAAGATACCAGTCGCTCCTTTCACTTTTTTATACCTGTTTCGTATCTGTTTTCAAGTTCTTCAATGTCATGACACTGTTTGGCTAGATGTTGACCCTTTGCTTCTCGTATTTTACGTCGAATTTTTTTTTTGTATGCTGTTATAAAGTGTTTCGTTGTTTTTCGCTAGTCGCCGTTATTCCATCAAATCAAATCTGTCATCTGTCATCCAAGCCTGCTTTTTTAGCTTTGACCTGCCTTGTAAATTTCTCACAGAGATTTCTTTTACTGTTGTTACGATTATATTTAAGCCATTATCGACATTTTCGCCAATATTTTCTCAAATTAAATTTTCGTTTAGATGTCGTTGAACTGATTCCTTTACTTTCTCGTCTTCTTCTATGTAATACTTCGAGTGAATCTTTATGAGCTATAGTACATTTATCTCAGATAATAACTGAACTCGTTTGCATCACTGCAACCAATTTTTTAATATTACAATTTTTTTTAATTTTTAAATTTAATAATACCAAATTTTATCATAAATTACGAATAAAATATATTACAATTACAATAAGAATTAATATGGAAAATTGTATGAATTTAGTATACTCAATTAGATTTTAACATGTTTTAACATTCCCAGTAGAATTTAAAATTTTATTTTATTATAAACAACAGACTGAGACAAACAAGAAACTGTATAAGACAACTAAACTCAGTGTTGTGGGATAAGAACATTACGATAAAGGCAAAAAAGAGAATATATAACACCCTGACAAGAAGTATCCTGACATATGGGTCCGAAAACTGGACAATAAACAAGAGAAATAGAGGTAGAATAAGAGCAGTAGAAATGGAGTTCCTGAGGAGAAGCTGTAGACTTACAAATAGAGACAGAATTGAAAACGCAGAGATTAAGCGGAGAATGGGAGTGCAATCAGACATAATCGACTATATAGAGGAGAAGAGACTATCCTGGTACGGCCACGTCAGAAGAGCGGACAGAGGACGCTGGATAAACAAAATCACAGAATGGAGCCCGATTGGAAGAAGAAAGAGAGGAAGACCCCGAAGGTCATTCAGAGATGAAATCGACGAGGCTATGGAGAAAAGAACCCTGCGAGATGGAGACTGGAATGACAGGGAAAATTGGAGAAAACGGTTGAGTGAACTAAGACTGTGAAAACTGTGGAAATCCTTAGTAGTAGTAGTATTTTATTTAAAATTCCTTTATTAAATTTATAATTATTAAAATGTATTGAATTAATGCACAAACTTATGTTTTTAATTTTATTGTAGAGAAAATGTTGAAAAATCGTTTTTGATTGTAAATAAACCATGTTGAACATTTTAATCTAATTATACATAATTCTGTCAAAAATAAAAATATATATTACTTAAGAGTAAAAATCATATTTTGAAAACACTTCATAATATACAACTAATAAAAGTTGATATCTGATGGTATATGGTGAAAATCAGTATATTATAACTGTGTGTATGAGAAAATAAAACTGCTTTTACTATTTTCCTTACAATTTTATCACTTTTTCTCGAGTTTATACGAAACGAAAAAAGTAAGTAGACATGACGTTTGTTAAACGTCACTTTATGTTTAAATAAAATACCATTGTAGAAGAGGTAGAATCTTAATAAAACATTTTGTATAAGGGTATAATGTAACTGTTTGTATGAAAAAATAAAACCGATGTTTTTACTATTTATACTATCTTTATAATTTATTCATATTTGCCCACCTATTAGTCCTTCCTAGGACTTGAAAGGGTTGAAAAATACAATTACCTGAGAACCTGAATTTCATAAATTATGGTCAAACAACAGAAATAAGAGCCAGGATAGAAATAGCAAAAATAGCGTTTTTTAAAAATGAAAACAATTATCTGTAATAAAGATCTGAGATAAGAACTGAGAATAAGAACTCTGGGATGTTATGTGTTTTCGATGCTACAATATGGACTTGAAGGCTGGACACTGAAGCAAGAACACATAAATAAGCTACAGTCTTTTAAAATGTGGTATTATGGAAGGATTCTTATAATAGCACGGACACAATAGTAAATTGAACACAGAAGTATTGCGAGAAATGGGCAAAGAATACGAAATAATAAGTACAATGAAAATTAGACAGTCACAATAGCTGAGACACGTAATAAGGGGAGAGCGATATGAAATGCTAAGATTGATGCAGGCTGGTTTAGATGCAGTTCAATAGAACTCTTCAAAGCAGCGGTAGATAGAGTAAATATAGTGATGATTATATCCAGCCTCCGATTGGGATACGGTACTTAAGAAAAGAGAAAATCGAAGAATGCAAGGAATCAGTAGAAAACAAGCCTAGTGGTTGAAAAAGATTAGAGAATAGAGTCAACCAACTGTTTATAATAGCTAAAGACAGAAAGTATTGCTGTTTTAATCGGCAACGTCAAGGGGCACGTTAAGAAGAATGTCTATTGTTTGTGTATATTGTGTCTGAATGAATTATTTTTAAGAATTAGATTATGTTGATAGGTGTAATGCAACTTTTAAATTAAAAGGTTTATAGGTAACTTTATTTGAATTGTAAAATTAGTAGACTAGGAACGACAATAATTTGCATTATTATTGATAGCTTTTCTGCCGGTGTGCCAGTTTGCAATTCTACTAAACCTTTTGGTAATAGTCTATATTAATAAATATTTACTTCGTTATAAAAAAAATTAAACGTTGGCGATCCAAATGGCAATTGTAGCTTTCGAAACTGCTGCTTGAAAGATTTCTATGGATGATCATCCAAACCATTTAAAATGAGTTTTATCGTCTTCCTGCTGATCTTTTGTCCAGTACTTAACCTTTTAATATGATTAGAAGTAAGTCATATCGTTCACTTGTCAACATATAACTTCGACATTATTTGTCTGTATATGTACTGCTGATTCCTGAAAAAAATGATACGACGCTTAGTAAGATTTGATCATTTTGAGCAGTGTATTTTATTATTATTAATATTATTATTATATAACAAATAAGGGCAGATAAGCGATCTCCTATTATGCCCAAAAAACAAAAAAATAAAAAATATCCTTATAAAACTAATACCAATTATAAAGTTAAGTAGAGTGAAACAAAATATATCCTACAAAAATTTAATTGTGAGACAATAAATAAATAGATAATGCTGTCCGAAAATAACACCATCCCATAAATAAAATAAAGCGCAATCAAGTTTATTTTTAAAGATGTTAACACTGGTTGCCGATATGGCGTCTTGATCCAAATTGTTCCAGATATTAAAGATTCCATTAAAGAAGTTCACCCTGGTCCTCGAAGTAGTTTGTTCCCTCTTTAATTTGTATCGATGGCCTCTTTAACTTTCGTCTTGATTCAAAGTGAATATAGTGTTTAGGTTCTTAAAATTATGTTTTAAAATACGAAAGGACATAATTAGATCACCTCGAAGACGTCGCTGCACGAATATCGTTAGATGAGCCATGAAGTATATCTTCATAGTTAGGTCTTACACGGCCGTATGCCAGTCTTCTGGCTTTACGCTGAACATTTTTAAGAAGGATTTTATCGCGACTGGGATCTGGATACCACACTGGTCCGGCAAACTCAAGAATACGTCTAACATATATTGAGTAAAGTTTAGTAACAGAGGTTAGAGATATACGTGTAAAACATTTACGTATCAAAAACAGTTTCGAGTTTGCACGTTTACACACCGACACTTTGTGATTAGACCAATTTAACTCACTATTAATTATCAGTCCGAGATCGTTGTGGGAGGTTACCTAGTTTAAGGAACGTCCATTAATAAAGTACGGCAGTGATGGGTTATTTTTGCCGATATGTAAAACAACGCATTTTTCAATGTTAAGCGGAAGTAACCATTCTGAGGACCATTTCAAAATTGCGTCAAGATCTTGTTGAAGAACATGTTGGTTAATAGTTGGATTCACATATAATTTTGTGTCATCAGAGTAAATGAAAACCTTACTGGATACAATGAGCGGAAGATCACTAGTGTAGACACAAAAAAGTAGCGGTCCAAGTACTGATCCTTGTGGGACTCCACTCTTGACTGGCTTATCTAGTGAGTGGTCTTCCCCAACACGAACCCTGAAGTATCTGTCGAATAGAAAATCTTGAATCCAAATGTTTAACTTTCTGCGGATACCATAGTGATCCAATTTAGCTAGTAATCGACGTTTTGTAGTAAAGTAAGTTTGTGATCGTTGAACGACCTTTGATAAAGCCATGCTGTTGTTGGTGAGTGATGACATTTTCTTAAAGAAGAAACTCAGACATAGCTTCCGAAATAATGAATTCCATGACCTTGCCGACAATAGGAACCACTCTGATTGGACGATAATTATTGCAATCAAGTTTATTTCCTTTCTTGAATATAGGAGTGACCGAAGCCAATTTTCAGGACGAGGGAGAGAACCATTAATTATGAGAGATATAGGGATGGCTACAGATTCTGCACATTATTTGAGGAAAAATAAGTGAGTCCGTCTAATCCAGGTGATGAATTATTTCGTAATTTCTTTAAATGATGTTTAATTTTATCCGGTGTAAAAGATATATTGTCAAGAGTTTTAGACAAGTGGGCACATTATTTGAGGATTGGGATCATTAGGTTCATCTGTAAAAACCTGAGAAAAGAATAACGATAAACATTCCGAAGATTCGCTATTCGAAGAACATAAAGACCCGTTAGCTTTTTGAAGTAATGGTATGGAGACTTTAGAAGATAAAGATGTACGAATGTACCGATAAACTTTTTTACTCTTACCACTTGCAATGATAGATTCTTCAAATTATGTTCCTAACTTTAGACAAGATTGTTTGACTCGATTAGAAAAATTACGGTGGGCGAGAAAATCATCAGAGGAACCAGTGAGTTTATATATTCGCCAAAGCTTTCACTTATGTCGACTTAAATGGGTAGCTGAGAGGTTAGTCCAAGGTTTTAGTCGATTTCTGTATAGCTGCCGTTCGGTTGTATGATCAGAAATTGTTGTAATAGTAGTATGAAGAATAGAGTCCCACATTGACGATGAATCAGAGTGATTAAGAAAAATAGATTGCCAGTTTTTGATTTGATTTGAGTGGTCTGACATTATATATATTTATTATGACAGTCAAATAATAAAATACACAAACAAACAACAAACAATTGATTACATATGTTAATTCATAAAGTGTAATAATAAGGTATAAATTTTAATATTATTTTGAATTCTTGCATTTTATAAAGAGTATATAAATGATAGTTTTTACATAAAATAAAGTTGTTGTTATTATTTTTATTATTATTAAGGAATTAAACAAACGACTTAATTCAACAATATATTTAAACAAGAATTGTAACCAAATTAAAAGATAACTGGGCACTATCAGAGGCAGCAAAACATTTTAACATAAACAGAATCACAGTTTTTCTATTAATAAAAAATGGAGTGAACAAGAAACTCTCGAAAGAAAGCGAGGGTCTGGAACACCAAAACTATACTAAATTTAGGTATGTAAAAATAAAATTATTATTTTGTAATATCTCCATCAGTATTGATAACACCTTGTAGTCTTCGGTCCATCTGCGTGAAACGAACTATGAAATTATCTTCTTAAGAGAGCTTTTCCCAAACCTGTTGTATACAATGCCACAACTCTTCAGCATTTTAAGGTATAAAATTACGCCGATACAACCGTTTTATAATAACCCCCCACATATTGTCGATTGGGTTTAAACCTGGACTGTAGCTGGGTCATGGTAAGGTTTCGATGTTGTTATTCTGGAGCCACTGGTTTATTATATTGGCAGTGTGAACAGGACAATTATCTTGTTGGAGGATAAAATTATTTTCTGGATACAACTGTTCTACACTGGGAAACATGATGTTTGCTAGAATATTCAGATAAGTCTGCCCAACAAACCTGCCATCAATACGCTATACCATTCCCATTCCTCTAGTTGAAATCCATCCTCATACATTGGCACTAACATGACCAGCTTCTCGATATCAATCAACATATAGGGGATTAAATCTAATATTATCTGGTCTACACATCCCAATTTTAGCCTTTTTAGAAGATTGAAAATATGGTCCTATAGTAGACTCACAACTTACTTCTCCAACTTTGGCGTTAAAATCACCCATGACTACTGTTATATCTCGAGATGTTGTATTTGGTAGGGTTTTTTGAAGGTAATCGTAAAATTTCTTCCTCTGTTTTATTGGCGGTTGGCGCATAAATCTGAATAAGGTTTAATTTCCCATGTGTTGTCATCATTTTGTATTAGCATAATTCTTTCTGATATTGGTATAAAGCCTACAACTGATTTTGCAACTTTTTTACTGACATTAATTGCTACTCCATACCGATGTTGACTGTCGGTACTACTCGAGTAGAAAAGTCGACCATTGGTTGTATTTAGTTCGCCGGAGTCGAGCCATCTTGTGTCACTTATTCTCAATATGTCGATCTTAAGTCGCATCATTTCTTGTTCTATGTTCTTTAGTTTACCAGGCTCATACATGCTTCTAACATTCATTGTCGCTATTTTAAAAGTTGTATTTTGTATTTTTAGTACGCGGGGGTTTTCGTTGGTTAACGACCTGAGGAGCCCTGTAATCATTGTTATTTCTCCCCCTGCCGAATCTTGGCATCCGAGAACCATGATTAGTACGGTGATGCTTGTCACTAACTGCCATGGCGAGTTCTTAAATTTGGCACTCAACTATTTTCAATAATTACTCAATAAAGATGGCGGGATCGCCGTGCAATATCTTTGAAGTAGTTCCAAGCATATCTTCAAAGCATAGCGAAACCACACTCTTGTTAAGCACGAAATTTGCTTAACCGCCTGCGTTTCTTCTTTTTAGTATGTTTTCATTTCTAGTTAGCTTTCTGATGCCAATATTAGATAAAATTTGAAAAAGAGAAATTTAAAATGACTGACAACATTGTGCAATTGTACGGAAACTTATTAAAATGTATGTAACAATGCAATATGTTAATTGAAAGTTGTTAGAGGTTAATATCTGCGTGTACATATACAATAATCTATAAATTTTCTAAAAGTTTAATTTTTAGTCTTAGTTGTGTGATAGGGTGCTTATAAGGTGGAACATCAACTTAATCACGTTGTCAAAAAATTCTTAAGAGCTCCACAAGAGGTTATTAAGCAAGTACCAAGTGTTTTTAAATTATATACCTAATATTTATTATTTTATTTTTTATTTAAAATATTGCTTGGATCGGCAATGATTACTAATTTTTATGCTGTGCGTTTTTACTTTTATTTAATCTCTGTCTTGACGGTAAAGAAGAGATTTTTTCATTTGCATTAAGTGGCATCAAACGGTGTTGTTTCTGATGAAAAAAAGTTAGTCAACCGTGACGCTAAAAAGTGCAAAATAAGATATTTTTTTCACTCCTGAAAAAGCTCAAAAACTTTTGGTTTAAAATCAGTTCCATTCCATTTTAAAAGCATAATAGTAGTAGTAGTGTATCAATATAATTAATGTTATTTGTTTTTGACGCAAAATGTAAAAAAACGGAATGCACCTGCTGCACATGTTTTTAGAATATTATTTTAGGAGTCCTATGTAGCCGTGAAGTTAATTTCGTTTATAACTTAAACCTTCTAATATTTTATTATCAAAATGTACTTTAAAATAAATTTTATATTAAAGGGTTTTGACCCATGTATTTAGTGGCTTTAAACATGTAAATCTAGTAAATATTGAACCGCATTTTTGTTATAACTTTAGTCCAAATTTTAACGTTTAAGTTTGCTTTAATTAAAGTGGTAATACTTATTTTTGAAAAACACTGATGATGGAATAGCCGTGACGAAAATGTTGTGTAATGTAGTCCGATAGGTTTTTATATTAATATACCTTTTATAAAAAAAATTTTGAATAAAAATTTTGCGATTTATGGTATACAGCCAGCTAAGGGAATTTATTTTCCTTGTCGATTATTTTTAATTTCACCTGTTAATTTAAGTCTTGCTAAGGAGAAACATGAAATTCCAATTCTATACATCACTTTAAGTGTTGTTACATATGGAATCAATGCAAATTGAATAAAGCCTTTCCCCATGATCATTTTTTGATATCAGTTTTTAATCTAAAGACCATAAAATGCTGTATTTTGAGCTATCAAAGAAATTAGACCATCTTAAAACAAACTGTTGGCAAACCCTTGTGAGATCTGAATTTTAGGAATCTTCATGTCTTTCAGGAATTTTTACAAAGAGAAAATAAATTGTTCATAGTTATTTTTCAAATCCCCAAAAAGTTCTCAAATTATGAAATTTAATTTTTTTATATGATGCCCTTTGTTCGTAAAATTTTTGTTAATTTTATTTAAATTAAATAAAATATTTTCAAAAAAAAATTTATTTTAAATTTTTAGTAAAAGGTATAAATAAAATAACCAAACGGGCTATATCACAAATACAGAACGTTTTCGGAATGTAAATTACATCATCAGTGTAACAAAGTGCACATGCTATGAGCCACTAAAATATATGGGTGAAAACCCTTTAAATGTTATAAATTTACAAATATGTTACATTATATATGTTATTTAAAATTAAGATGTTTAAGTTACCGTTGGAATTGGTAACATGGCAACGTATGGCTCTACATCGGTTAATTGGTCCTGAGACAAAATGTCTTCGAGGACCTGTTGGTAACAACAACTGAGTTGTTTTTGCGTCTACTAAACGTACCTTCTTTTTTTGGCAGCAAAAGAATGCTAATAATTTTTAATAAAGACCACATAAAGTAAACGTGATTGCTTCTTTTTCCTTTGAACATTTTAGAAAAAGATTTAACCTATTTGTTCTATTGTTTTTATATTTTTTATTTGTGTATGAATCCTCTAACATATAGGATTCCGAGTATTCCTTGTTCCTCAAATAACAGATAAGGTGGCGCTCTTTTTTTATTTACTTCAATTTTTTTCTACTTTTTTTACTTGCTTTAGAGATCTGTAGGCCCACGTTACAAAGCTCGCTGTTAAGTCCTTTAAAACACCTGAGAGTCGGTTGCATTTTAGACGCATTTGAAGTTGGAATTTTTCATCCAACTTATATTCAAAGACAAAACTTTCCCTTGGGTTAAGTTTTACGTTACCCACAATAAAACCCCTTCTTTTTTATCCAGGTTTAGGATGGCCAATCCTATAGGGCTCGGTCTCTGTACCGAAAACGACTTTTTTTCGTTTTTGAAAAGAAAAATATCCAAAGTTTTTTCTTTGCAAAAGTATATTGGACTGTAATACTATAATCTAAAAATAATGTAAATTATACAGGATGCTCAAAAACAGAGTGATATATCAAAGTTATACTTTTTCTTATGAAACTTTTCTGTTAAAAATTTTGTTACAATAAATACCTATTTAAATATGACAAATAATTCCTTATTAAGGTCCAAAAACTTTCATCACATTTTTCGAAACAAACTTAATAAAAATAAAATCAAAAACAGTTATGGATACATTTATAAATAACATGTCTATTTTAGAATCCATCATGGTTGTGGAGAATAAAGAAAATCTTAATATGGACAATGAAGATACCAATGACAATGTAGACTACAATTATATTCAAGGAAACTTATTGTCAACCGTTCTTCCTGGGGAAGAAATTGTTATTTCAGGTATGTATTATATGTCTTCTAAGTCTTCTTCTGTTTCAACCCATTTTCATCTACTTCAGATTGTCTTGCAATATACCCAGCCCAACGACATTTCATTTTTTTCACATCTGTTATTTCTTCTTCTTTATTCCAGATTTTAATTATTTCTTGTCTATTTGTTACTCGCCAGTTTTTTAAGAGGAGTCCTACACTTTATCTTTATTTCCGTTTGTAATTTTTGGGTTATTCGCATAGACCTGCAAATTTAGAAAATCTACAAGAAAGAGTCAAACCACTTCCGTGTGAGATGAGCATGACCTAATACCGCTCGTGTACACCACCTTTCAATTCGACATGAGCTGTGTGTCCTGATTAAACCACATGTCGTTGGTGTCAATATCATCCAATTTAGACCAAAATAAGTTGGTAATAATCTATCTATAGTGCTCGCTGTTGATGATGATGGCCTGACCGACGTCGATTTAAGTAAATATGGACCGAGGACGCCGCCAGTCCAAACTCCACAGTGACTATTTCGGGATGCTTTGGACGCTCTTGGATCTCATCTGGATTTGTATCGTCCCAAATTTAACAATTCTATTTTATGACCTACTCAATCATCCAAAAATAGGCATTATCGCTGAAGATAATTTGGTCTAGAGCTAATCTAATCAACTGTCATTGATTATTCTGGATACTTTAACAGGCAGCGGTAGAATGTGATAAGTTTATCTTAAAGGAAGACGAGAAGATTCGTAGAGATCATCAAGATATAATTGTCCTATTCAGGACAAGATAATATTCTGATTATTGCGGGCAAAGAACCAGCTTTTCCAGAGATTTTTAAGCGATGGGAGATTTTTTTATATTTCCCTAGTTTGTAAATTAAAAAAAAAAACAATAAAAAGTTTTATGATGAACTTTTAAAAGCCCCTTTAAGTGAGAGGTCATAAAATAGAACAACAAAAAATGCAAGTGCGTATAAAAAGGGCACCTCATATATTGTGTAAATAGTAGATACAAAAGGGTCTGACTTATAAGATAATAAAAACAAAAACATTTAGCGAAAAATAAATTCTTTTTGATAAAGTAAATATATTATAGAGCTAAATTATATTTGTCGATAAAGAAATATATGAACATGCAATGACCGCCATATTTAAAAACTGAAGATGGCTTTAATAGAAAATGCTGGAATTAGGGTAACAGAAATGGCGCCAGCTGTAGAAGACTTGCCTATTATATATATATATATATATATATATATATATATATATATATATATATATATATATATATATATATATATATATATATATATATATATATAGGTATATATATATATAGGTATATATATATATATATATATATATATATATATAATAGGCAATATATAAGAAATATCAGAGCCGTATTAACAAAAAAATATGGTTCGCCGCTAAAGAAATATAATAGGGCCTCTTTTAAAAAGTTAACACATCGCCAAAAATTAATGCAATCTTTAGGTGTATTTTAATCTACTCTACTACTATAGGTATTATTCATATTTTTAATGTAGGCAAATATTTTATTTCATAGAATTTTAAATTTTAGGTTTATCGGGGACATATCCAGATTCTACCGATGTCTATCATTTTCAAGATAATTTGTTCAACAAAATTAGCATGGTATCGCCAAATAGAAGATGGAATTATAAGCATCCTGAAGTTCCTGAGCGCTCTGGTTCACTTCTTACCATTAATAAATATGATTGCGGATTTTTTGGTAAGACTTAAATTTTACATTTTTGTTAATATCTAAAAATGTTCAATTCTTGAATAACATAGTTGTCCGAAGTGGTCTCATCATTGCACACCTAAAGTTCTTTTTGTTTTCTTATGGACTTATGTTAATAATTACGGTTGCGTTGCCCTTGTCAGCTGTTAATATTATTATGTACTCATCTTCTTTTAGAGCTTTAACAGCTGTCAGTTCCTCTTTACTAACATGTGCTTTTGATTTTGTACTTTTCTCTAGTTCTCGTTTGCACTATTTAACTGCACTAATTATGTCTCATTTAGGAATTAATGGGCGTGTTACTGTATAATTTATACCCTTTGAAAACATCAGGTTCTTTATTGCGTTGAATTTTCTTTTGGTTATATTGACAAGATATTTCTAAATTGTATTTCTAAGTATAAAAATTTTGTTCAGTTAAGAAGGTGCGTTTTTTACCTGATCAGATCCTAATACCTGCTTCAGCTATTTATAGTATTAGTTCACAATAATTTGGTTATGGTTATGGTAGATCGGGGCAGGGCCCATTTGTGAGCTCTTCGGACACTTAGACCCCCTAAGACGGATCCATTGCATTATCCCTATCATATGGACTAGGCTCATAGGACCTAATCTTCGGCGTTTATGCAGGGTGCAGGGGCTCCAATTTTTCCAATCTTTTTGCCGTTTCGAGCGTCTATGTGAGGATATTTCCTCCTCCTCATTATACAGATGGCACCGTGTGCCATCCGCCAATCCAAGCAGATGAAGGGATTACCTGAGTCTGCAGTGGCCAACAAGCAAACTAACCCCCAGAAAGCATCTTCTTCGATCTAGAAGATAAAGCTGCGCTGTAAGGCTTTTGGATATAAAGCTGCGCTGTAAGGCTTTTGGATGGCCCCACTTTGTGAAGCCTAGCCTGTCTCTTAGCTCCACAACTGGCCCAGGAGTCCTGGAACCCTCGCAGGAGTTGTTAGAAGAAAAATGTTAGAGTCTCACAGGTATAGTGGATGAGCTTTATCTTGCCAGGGCATACTCAGTTAACCCTATTGTTGTCTCTTGCACTAAAGAACCAGCTTGGAGCTGACTTTGGGTGCTTCCAAAGCCCTTAGCGCTGCATTACTGTCAGAGCAGATAGAGATGGTCCCGCCTGAGCAAGCGCTATCTATTATCTCTTAAGGATCGCAAAGATTTTGGCCTGAAAAACTGATACATGGGAACCGAGAGCCTGGCTAGATTCAAATCCGATTCCGCTACCATAACTACAGTACGTGCCCGCTCGTTTATTCTGAATCCATCCGTGAATCAGGTGAGCTTCCTTCGAGGGATCAGTACAGGCTCTCCTTTCATCTACTTATTCCGGTCAGGAAATTAAACCAAGAAGGGGGATGAGAACTCAAATTGGGACCTATTGGGAGGTCATGCTCGTTGTACCATAGAGAGGACAGGACAACTATCGAAAGCCTCTCTCCAAATGTCACAATATCCCATCCGCCCACAATACTTACTTTAATTTATTTTATGGAGTCCAAAATTAACGTTTATTTCTGTAAATTCATAAATCCAGGATGTATGATTCTACCTGTAGATATACGATAGGTGTGATATACTAGTATCTAGATAAGCATAAACCTGCTCAATACAGTTTACCACCCCACTGAGAAAATCTACTTATAAACAAAAATTTATAAATGCAACAAAAATGAAAACTAGAACATATTACATTTTCTAAGGCTCCCCACGTAGATTTCCTGTTGAGTTTGTAGCAGGCGAAATAACATTTAACTTCTTATTTTCAAAATTATCATTGTAAACCGTTGTTTAAACCGTTTCTATTTTAGGTGTACATCCACTACAAGGCGAAGCTCAAGATTGTTCAGGCAGAATTCTTCTTGAAAAAACCGTAGAAGCTATTTTTGATGCAGGTTTGAATTTGGAAGACTTTGAAGGAACTAATACAGGCGTGTATATTGGTACCTGTACCAATGAAACCGAACAAAGTGTATTAGTTGAACATCTTGGGCCAGATCCAAAGATAGGTTTTACTGGGTATGTTACAATGCTACATTATGTTACATTATTAATACTGTCAAAATTTTTCTAATATACATAGTTAGCAATTTTTTTATGTGAATTTAAGCATAACTTTAAACATTGCAATTTTTTTGGCAAATGTAAGTCTATTTTCAAAAGTTAAAAAGAAAATAGAAGAAAGGCTTACTCACACTTTTTTTTATGTAACTAAAACGATCAATTCCCACATCGGAAATCGTTTTCAAAAAAGACTATTTTAAAAATTGTGCAAAAAATATAAATAAAAAAAAAATAACGGGTGTAGCAGTTCAGTGGGACTCCGGTGGAAGTTATACTTCTATACACGCGTTTGCCTGTACAATAAAAAACAATGGAAAGGAAGACTTGAAGAGGCTTATGTTCAGATGTGGACGTAAATGGCTAGACGAAGAAGAAGAAGAAGATATATATAATATTATATAATATTATATATATATATATATATATATATATATATATATAATATTATATAATATTATATATATATATGATATTATATATAATATATATATATATATATATGTATATATATATATATATATATATATATATAATATTAAATATATATATACAAAAGGAACATTTTTATTCTCGAGAGAGGAAGAGAGAGAGAAAATATATCTTCTGTATCTATCTTACTCATTATCTTACATATGTAATGCTTTCACCGATTCACTCCCGTAGAAATTTCCAAGGTGGAGCGCGCGTATAGAAGTATAACTTTAAAAGTTAAGAGGATTTTGTTTTTCAAAACTGACGATTTACCCACTTCTCGTCGATCTTGTAGGCATTTGCAATGCTCTTAGATAAAAAAATCTGAAGGTGGTGTCAGTGCCCTCAAAATATTCAATTCTGATTATTTTTTGTGTTTTGTTATATTTGTTTTTGTATTATCCTACAAATATGCCTCCACTTTTCCCTACCTAGGCTCGTGAGCCTAGTTACTGAAGTTACTGAATCGTCAGTCTAAGCATAGAATCTACAAAACAGTATATGTGACCAGTGGTTACATATTGATGTGAAACGTGGACCCTCTCAACCAATGATGAAAATCAACTGAGAATATTTGAGCGCAAAATACTAAGGAAGATATTTCGACCAATCCAATGCAGCGATGGTTCGTGGAGAATTAAAATGAATCACGAGCTGGATGAACTAATGCAGAGCGCAGATATTGTTAGATTTGTAAAGTCACAAAGACTAAACTGGCTTGGTCACCTAGAAAGAATGCCAGATAATCGAGCTGTAAAAGTAGTCCAGAGGTGGAAGCCCCAAGGAAACAGAACAAGAGAAAGGCCCCGTAAAAAATAGCTAGACAACGTAGAGAGGGATCTTAAAACCATGGACATCAGGCAGTGGCGATGGAAAGTATCCGACAGGGCAGAATGGAAGAACACTGTTAAGCAGGCCAAGACTCACAAAGGGTTGTAGCGCCATTAGAAGAAGAAGAAGAAAAAGTTTGTGTATTATGCGTTTCTGTATTGTATGTTTATACATAACTAGTGATTTTGCCTATCACCATGTGACGGGGGATCCAATCAATTGCCGTTTACAGTCACTCCACTCAATTTCTTCTGGCTTCCTTCTATTTAAGGCTATGACGACAACAAAATAATATTTTAGTCTGTTGTATAACTTTCAAAACAAATAAGTCGTTTTTGAAGAATCGCTGAACTTTTGCGGAAAGTCATCTTATGAAATCGATCTACATACACAAACCAGCATAATTTTAATTTGGCAACTTATTCCATAATCGGTTTCCCCCTGTATGAGCCCACATTTTCGGCCCTTCTCGCTTAGATAAGAATACGGTCGGGGTCAGAAAGCCCTGCCTGTCGTAAGAGGCGACTAATGGGTAGGAATCGGGAGGTGGAGAGCCGTCGCTTGAGGTGTCGGGTTGGTAGAAACGCACACGGTCGCTTCGGCGACACGGTCACCGGTCTACATTCCTAGTATCCGAGACGAGACTCTCGTAGGACCACTCTACTCTCATTCCAAAAGAGCCTGGTGAGGTTGAACGAGCTGGGCCCGTAAATACCTCTCCTGACCTTGTGTCAGGCGTGGTGTGGGTGGCCCGGCACGTACCCACCGGGAGATCCAAGAGTGGTAGAGGAGAGATCCTCGGCGGCGACCTGTCTACGCGCGAGGTGGAAATTCCTCCGCCTGCCGAACCTACCCGCCCGTGGTGTGGGAATAACGAGTAGGCAAGGTACTCGCAACACAGGTACTACGGGGAAGGTGGAGCCCCACGAAACGTTTCTGGTATACGTGGCGTGGCACCTTCACTTTGGTGTTAGACTCGTGGGGGCAGAGGTTTCTTTAACGGGCGTATGCCGAAAGGCCAGGTAGCCCAGGGTCCTGCCAGATTTTTAATTTGGAGGGCACAAAT
The DNA here is from genome assembly GCF_040954645.1 of Diabrotica undecimpunctata. NCBI lineage: Eukaryota > Metazoa > Arthropoda > Insecta > Coleoptera > Chrysomelidae > Diabrotica > Diabrotica undecimpunctata. The sequence continues at coordinate 165,049,960 of NC_092805.1, forward strand.
ACATTGCAATGTATGAGCCCACTGGTGTATTATTTATACTATACTACTAATTTGAACGTAAGGAATATTTTAATATAAAGATTTTAGTTAAAAAACGTTGATAATATACTTACATTATAAAAAATTTTTAACTATCTCATTTTTATTATTTTCGGTATTCTTTTATTATAAAAATATTATTTTCTAGATGCACGCGAACGTCTTTTGCTCAAAGGATAAGTTATTTCTTAAAACTTAAGGGTCCTGCAATGGTAGCAGATACAGCTTGTAGCAGTTCGTTGTTTGCTTTAGAAAATGCATATAGAGATTTAAGAATGGGATTAGTAGATAGTGCTATTGTGTGTGCAGCCAATTTGATTTTACATCCTAATGTTACTCTACAATTTTCAAGGTAACTAAAACACATTTTTACATTTTTATATAACTCTTCTGCAACTCTTCCGTGTTTCTTTTAATCTTTTACTAATATATTTAATTTGTAAAACAAAAATTATTAATTTCTTATAATTTTAAAAACAAGAAAATTATCAAATAAACATTATACATTAATCTGATTCCAAAATAATTTTAGATAAGGAAAATTATATTAAGCTATTAGTTATTTTCTGTATTTATTACTGTTTTTTCGATCTAAGATTGGACAGACGGACAGACGAACAGACAAGCATAATCTATAGGATCAAAATTTTCTTTTTGTAGTATTATCTTTAGATCCAACTGTCATTTAAACGCTGGAAAAACTCGGTTTTTTATTCAGAGCTTTTAGAGAGATTTTAATAAAACATTTCAGTTAAAGTTTATTTGTATTATATTAATATGTAGTTATGTGGTTAGTAAACAAGACGTTGGTCTCATACAACTAATTGTCAACAATGAGCCAATTACAAGCTTGAACCATTTTAACCTTTACCGGACGGGCCTTAAAATATTACACAAAAGACGGACCGAGGTCTTCTAAATCTAAAATTGAATAAAGAAAATTCAAAATCAATAGTAAACCCAAGAGAACAGAAATACCTCAATATCATGAACCCACAGCCTCCTAAATTATACTCTTTTATTAAACTACACCAACCGGATCACCCAATAATACCTCTAGTTTCTATTTATACAGCTTCGTCATATAAACTTTCAAAAAAACTGTTAGAGATTATTCTAGAACACAATAAATTTTCACCAAAATTTACCATAAAAAATGCAATAGAACTAGTTAATAAAATACAACATTTTCAATTACCTAACAACTCCAGATTAATTTCATTTGACGTAAGAAATCTTTTTCCTAGTATTCCTCCTACAGAAACTTTTATGCTAGTAAAAAAACTTTTAGAACAAAATAGTACAAATACAATTATTACATCTGAAATTTTACATCTTCTTGAAATTTTCATAAGTCAGGACTACTTTGAATTTAATAGTCAAATATATACAAATAACAGTGCAGGACTTACAATTATTGGCAATCCTTTAAGCCCATTGCTATCAGATATTTTTATGGATCATCTAGAGACAAAGATTTCAAAGCATTCCATATTCAAACATTTTTATATTGACGACGAGTTTATAGACGACGTACTAGTATGTTTCACAGGAACTAACAGACAACTCGACCAATTTTTATCGTATATTAATTCACTTCATAGTCATATTGAATTTACAATAGAAACAGAACAAAACCAATCCATAATTTTTTAAGATTTAAAAATTTTTTAGACTTAAAAACAAACATGACATCTCCGAAATCTTGTAGTTAGCGAAGATATATGCGTAGGAACAAGATACATAGACCAGGTAATGGCCTATAAATACCTAGTTCATGAGATTCGCATAGGAAAAGATAACCAAACCGTTGAGCTTCTCCGTCGTATAAGACTGACTTGGTCAGCCTTCAGCAAGCTGAACCATATTTTCAAATCGTCTGATATATCAATATGCCTTAAAAGAAAAACGTTTAATCAGTGTGTTTTGCCAGTGTTAACTTACGGTGCCGAAACGTTGACCATGACAAGGAGAACAGTTCAAAAGATCCGTGTGTGTCAAAGGGCGATGGAGCGTGCTATGTTGGGCGTTTCACTACGAGACAAGATCCCAAATCGCCAGCTACGACAAAGAACAGGAGTGGCTGATGCAGTAGAGAGAGTAGCAACACTAAAATGGAACTGAGCAGGTCACGTGGCTCGAATGACAGACAATAGATGGACAAAGCGGATACTGGAATGGAGACCAAGAGATGATGCCTACCGAAGTAGAGGTCGTCCACCAACACGTTGGACTGACGATCTAAAACGTTGTCATAGGAATTGGATGCAAGAGGCACAAGATCGAAATAGATGGAAAATTATGAGGGAGATCTATGTCCAGCAGTGGATAAGCGAAGATTGAATGATGATGATGACTTCTCCGTATTTCATAAGCCTACCCATACTGACACGACTATACACAATTCATCATCCCATCCCACACAACATAAACTGGCAGCCTATCATAGTATGATACATAGATTAACAGAAATTCCGATGGCAAAATACAACTTTGAGACAGAATTAAATATTACATATTATAATAAATAATTATAATATAATATAATATAATAATAATATTTATAATAATATTATATATTATTATAACTATTATATCTGTTAGTGAATACTTTGATCACTTCAAGGCAGTAACATGAACATGGATGTACGCACTATGTTGGTATATGTCTTATTTTGTATATTTTATGTTTTATTTTATGTTATGCACATTAATGTATTTTCATCTCCTATTGTATTTTGTGTATGTTATATATTATCTTTTTTACTTATACATATAATTGACTTCCTACAAACAAATATAAAATTAAATATAAGGTTGAATGCTCGAATAAATGAACTTTGATCAGATAAAAGGCATATATCGAGCACAGTTTAATTAAATCTTGCCCAAGTACTTTCGATCCCTAGATCATCTTCAGGGGCATCTGAAATAAGCCAAGAAACGTTTTTTTTTATAACCAAAGAAATTGAATAACTTCGATAAAAACTCGAACCATAAAACTCAACCATAAAACTTCGAGTTTTTATCGAAGTTATTCAATTTCTTTGGTTATAAAAAAAACGTTTCTTGGCTTATTTCAGATGCCCCTGAAGATGATCTAGGGATCGAAAGTACTTGGGCAAGATTTAATTAAACTGTGCTCGATATATGCCTTTTATCTGATCAAAAAAATATAAAATTTGTAAACGTAGTTAAATAAATCTTGAATCTTGAATCTTTGATATGTAGAGATATCATGATGACCGCTGCACTTAGGTCGGTAGACGTGATTCTATTTTAGAAACTTCATTATTTAAGTTTCATGGGTTTTAGTACGAATTTTGAAGAAACTTTCAATAATACTTTTATAACAAGATTTCAAAATTATTTCCAGGTTAGGAGTCTTAAGTTCGGATGGCTTATGTAAAGTTTTTGACAAAACTGGTAACGGATACGCTAGAGCTGAGACTATATGTGTGATAATCCTCCAGAAAAGTAAAGTGGCTAAAAGAAGATATGCAGACATTGTTTACATTAAAACTAATTGCGATGGTTATAAAGAAGCAGGAATAACATATCCATCTGGTGAAGTACAACGGCAATTAATGAGAGAAGTTTATAATGACTGCAATATTAATCCAGCTGATGTCAGCTTCCTTGAAGCGCACGGAACAGGTAAGTTTAAATGTTAAAGTCTCATTCAACAGTTTTCGCCACTGGTGTCATGCATAGGGAGTGCATAAATATTAGGACATAAAAATACAAAAAGTCGTAGGGTCATGTGTTCAACAATGAACCATCCAAAATTTAAAATTGTCTAGATCAGTCCCCTGTTAACCTAGAAACACGAAATTGTACGAGTATCAGAAACACATATTTTTAATATATTACACATAATTTAATTATTAATAAAGATTTATATTTTTGACTTAATATGGTTTTCTTCTTTTAAGTCTCTTTGGTTCATTGTGTCCCACGGGTGGTACACAATGAACTAGTGCTGCGTACACATTGAACCAAACTACTTTATTTTAAACATAGCTAATAAAAATTAGATTTACAGAAACTATAGTAAGATTTCAAATTTTTATTGTTTAAAAGCACAAGAATAGTTGAAAAGAACAATAAAACTGAAGATAGGTATAATTCCTATCTGACATTTAATAAAGAAAAAGACACTGTAAACGCAAAATAGCGTTGTTGTCGTTTTGTGCTGCCACGTAGTATTGGTCTCGGCAAAATATATTTCACATCTTTCTTGTTGACGGAAGCTATATCAGAAACAATGGGCATAACAAACTATTCACTATAATTATCCTTAAGTCTTAAAAATGATATGCAATATTCTCCATCTTGTTCTATCTGTAATATTTTCCCCACAAAATATAACTTGGTGGATGAAATTCTACGAGGACATAATCTTCTACGTTAGGGTTAAAACCTTGTAGGAAATATTTTAGCAACGAATATTGTTCTGAAGCTATTTTCTTATGGCATCTTAAAGTAATTACTGTTTTAATAGGAATAAGCAACAATTGAAGCTTAAAATAAGTTTATTGACGTTTCAAGTTCCACTTCGGAAATCCACTTCGAAGTGGAAATATTGAAACTGAAAATTTAAATATATATATCATCATCATGTGCAGCTTTATCAACCGTTTCCAATTACGGTGCAGCCTCCCTTATTTCAATGTTATTTTATGTTCTTATTATTATTCGACGATGTCTTAGTTATACGTTGTTCTAATAATTTGCGCTCATTTGCGCCCATATTTTTCTATCTTGTGCTATTCGAGACCACGTTGTTCCTGTTAATTTTCTAATATCATAATCCCATCTGAGATTTGGGCGCCCCTTTGGTCTCTTAGCGTTCCTGGGGTACCACATAGTTGTTCTAGTGGTCCATCTGTTATCTGTTCTTCTTGCCATATGTCCTGCCCATTGCCATTTCAGGGATTTTATTCTTTGGATTACATCAGTCACCTGGGTTTGCCTCCGTATCCATTCAATTCTTTTACGATCCCTCTTTGTTATCCCTAGCATACATCTTTCCATTGCTCTTTGAGTTACTTGGAGTTTCGACGTTATTTCTCTCTTTAATATCCAAGTTTCACATCCATATGTCAAGACGGGTAATATACATTGATCAAATACTCTCTTCTTGAGGTATAGTGGCATTTTGGACTTGAAGACTATGGAATTTCGTCCGAATGCTGACCACGCTTGTTTTATTCGTCTGTTGATTTCCGGAAGTAGTGATCCCGATTTATGTATGAGCTGTCCCAGGTATATGTATTCATCTACTACTTCTAGCGAGGTTTCATTAATTTTTATTTCCACGTTGGCGATCAGATCATTGCACATTATTTTAGTCTTTGCTAGGTTCATTTTTAGGCCTACCTCATTGCTGGCTGTATTAAGGTCATTAATTTGCAGTTGTAATTCTTCAGGACTTCTAGCAATTAGAATGATGTCATCAGCGAATCTAAGATGGTTTAGGTATTCTCCATCTATACATAGACCTTGGTTGTTCCAGTCTAATTTCCGGAAGATATTTTCTAAGGTTGCATTGAAGAGCTTAGGGGATATGGTGTCTCCTTGTCGGACTCCTTTCTGAGTGGGAAATTCTGGGGTATTTTCATATATGCTTACTCTAGCTGTGGCCTCTTTGTATATATTTGCTAGCGTTTCGACATATGGTTTATCTACTCCTTGGTCGACAAGAGCTTCTATGACTGCTCTTGGGTATACGGAGTCAAATGCTTTCTCGAAGTCTATGAATGCTAGCGCCAGTGGTAGATCATATTCTTTTGTTCTGCTCATTACTTCCCTTAATGTTTGAATATGATCCATTGTGCTGAAGCCACTTCTAAAGCCTGCTTGCTCTCGGGGTTGTGCAGCGTCAAGTGTGTTCTGTATTCTGTTGTTAATGATTTTGGTGAATACCTTGTATATCACAGGTAGCAAGCTGATCGGTCTATAATTTCTAATGTCTTCCTTGCTACCTTTCTTGTGAATAAGGATTATGTTGGCTGAATTCCACTTTTTTGGAATATGTCTCGATTTTAGGCAGTCTGTGTATATTTTTGCTAGGATTTTCCAAGTTGTTTGACCAGCAATCTTTAGAAGTTCGGCTGTAACACCGTCATTACCGGCTGCCTTGCCGTTCTTCATGCTCTTAAGAGCTGCCTCTACCTCATCCACGAGAACATCTGGTAATTATATATATAATAATTATATTAATAATTATATATATAATAAATAACATATTTATTATATATATAAATATATATATATATATATATATATATATATTATATATATATATATATATATATATATATATATATATATATATATATATATATATATATATATATATATATATATTGTTATGATATGCAAAATCGAGAAAAATATTGGGTTGATTAAAATATTTCAAAGTTCAAAAACATTAAAATAATTCAGATAAGTAAGATAATAAACAACAAACATTTCAAAGAAGGAAAGTTATTAAATTCTTGGATTACCTGTACTAAACAAAATGTAAGCTATACATAAATTATTTCTTTGTTATACTTGAGTGACCCGCATAATTTTAAGTGAAATCCAAAGACAATTGAAACGGGTTTTCCAAAATACATTAATGCAGTGATTAGAGACAAATAGAAGAGATTTTAGAAAGAGGTTTTTGTTAGTTTTTAAGAATTATAGAAAATATTATTTGTAAATAAGTTTTAGGAAATTTTATAATTATAGGTAAAAATTTGTTTGTTATCGAAATGAAAAAATCTGGGAATTGTGACGAGTTTTGATTGGCGGAGATTGAAAAAGGTGGGATAAGTATGTAGGAAAAAGTTTAGCGAGATTGAGGAGAGAGAAAGGATAATCAGTTGGTTTTCCAAGTCTGTAGGACGAACGGTGATTGTTCTCTGGCGGTTTCCGAAATGTAGCAAGCAGTAGTGTTGAATGTTAGTGAGTTTTTGTGGAGTTAGTGTATCTGACAGAAGCTGAAGCAGCAAAATATTGTAAGTCATATTTTCCTACTTATATTCCAAGAGTCACTGTTCAGGCCAACGAGAGATTCAGTTTATCGTAAAGAGAAGATATTCCAAGAGTCATTTTTCACTCGGGCCAACGAGAGATTCAGTTTATCGAGAGGAGAAAGGCTATCATAATTTGAATGATTGTTGCTTTTGAAGGAGATCATTAAGGACGATATACTTGCAACAATCTGTTGTAAGATTGCTGATTACATAGGGAGCGGTTGAGAGGAGATAATACAGTCTACAAGGAACAAGGATTTGGACCACTCATCATCAGAGAGAGATATTTTTGTTTTCTGCAGTTTTTTTTTTCTTTTATTGATAACACAATTTTTACACGTAATTTAGAAAGGATATAAATATTTTGATTAGGAGAGTTAGAATAGTTTGGAATTTTGAGTTTTTCAATTAATATTGTTTGTACCATTAATTTTGATTGTTCACGTACGGAGAACAAAATTTTGAGAATCCTTATATGAGATTTGTTTATTGAAAACTTTTGAGTGTGAATTATTTCATTATTTTTATTTCAATATATAGTGTTAGATCATATGTGTTTTTTATTATTCCGGTATTCTCTGGACCTTACCTTTCACATGTAATAGCATAGATATTGAAGCACGAATTTAACCCTGAGATAAAAGAATTAAAAATTGTGATAGAGTCATAATCATATCATTTAAATAATTTTAATTAATCAAAAATTAATTAGCTAATTATTGCTTGGCTCACCAAGACTTTAAATATCACAATAATATATATATATATATATATATATATATATATATATATATATATATATATATATATATATATATATATATATATATACATAATATAAATAATTAAAATAAATAATTTTATTGTATTTAAAAATCTTTTAAGGTACTTTTGTTGGTGATCCAGAAGAAAGTGCAGCAATTGACGACGTCCTTGCCAAATGCAGAAAAGATCCTCTTCTTATTGGTTCTGTTAAATCGAACCTTGGTCATTCTGAACCTTCGTCGGGTTTATGTTCAATAACAAAAGTAAGTACTAATTATAATGTTTACGTTAATAATAATATTCAATCCAACTCTTCAAATTCATAAATTTCTATACATAATATTTTTAATAAATAGAGTACACGCACGTAATGTAATCAATAAAAAAATATATACACATAAGTAAGTGTAGTAAATAAAAGTAAATGTAAAATATTTAATTTTAGATTCTTTTTAGAAATCAACTTTCTAGAAATAATGTTTTTTGCACTTATCGGCAAACTTATCGGCGAAGTAGGTTATTTATCAAGTCACCAGATATTGGAATAAATAATGTGCTATTGTTAGACGCTAATTTATCTTCATATTTCTCTATTTTTTGGTTTTTAAATCTTTTTAGCATTCCCTTTTACAACGCTTACGTAATATTAATTATATTTTTCTTAAAAATAGATTTACTTTAATCGTAATATCGATTTACTGATATGTCTAAAAGCATCTTTCATCAATCTTGTAATTATTTTGGTTGGTAACATTAAATATGTTTTTGTATGACTTAATATTTTCGATCAAAATTTTGTAGCTTCAACTCATTGCCAGATATATATGTATAATAAACAAGAATAAATTATATCAGTATTGACAATCACTTATTTGTTTATTTTAGAGCATAATAGCATATGAAACTGGTTTAATTCCACCTAATATTAACTTCACTTGCCCAAGAGATGAAATTCTAGGTCTAGTAGAAAAAAGAATGATTGTTGTTACCGAGAAGAGGCCATTTAAAGACAAAAGAGGATTGATTGGTTTGTATATATATACTATTTAAACATATATTATAATGAAATCGGATGCTTCTTTACCTAGCATTACAATTGGACGACGCGACGGTATGCATCACTAGACCAAACACCAAAAATTGATTTTGAGATATTTGACTTCAAAGTTTTCACTCTATTAAAATTCACTATATGTTACAATTGTCGTAATTTTTTGTTTTCGAAGACAGTTTTTTATGTTTTCTCTAAGTGCGAAATAGTAACTTTGCCAATGTTAAAGAAAAACGAAAAATAAATATAAATGCTTTTGGTCGACTTACGATTTTCGCCACATTGTGTAATTGTGTTATACATCAATAGACCAAGCGACATGGAGGTCGTTTTGTCTAGTGATGCGTAACTAAAATATTACTTTTAGTAAATGATTAGTAGGCCACAAGCTATTTTTTCTTTTTGGGTATGACAATAAAAATCGTTGTTTTGAATAGTTTATATTACGTAATCAAAAATATAAAAAAAACTTGAACTTAGTGTTAACAGTTGGTAAAAAACAATTTTGTAAATATTATGAAAATAGTAAATAAACATTACTTATCTTGTATGCCAAAGTCTAAGTCTTCAAATCCGTCAATGTCATCTTCTACTGTATTGTTACCGAAAAGGGAGCGATACAGAGGTTTTGCATTATTTGGTATTAGGTGCATTAAAGATGTAAAGTCCTTAAGCTTAGACACAGAAAGTGGCTTGCCTGTGGACCAAAGAGGAAAAACTGGTTACTTAGGGATTGCATTGTAACGGGCCGTCCTTTTTGAAATTTCTTGTGAAGATGTACTTCGACTTCACTAGTGTTAAAATTAGTTTTCATAAAAATACTCAGTGGTTTATCCTTTCTTATTTCAATTTCTCTATCCAAAACCACTATCATTGGGTAAAAACTATGACCAGGAAAGAGATAGCATAATGTAATTTTTGTCAATGGTAGGTTTAGTTTCCAAAATCGTTTTCAGAATCAAAACTATTTTGATGTTGCGGTTTTGGCCGCCACAAGAGTCTGACCACAAAATTACATGTTTTGCAGAAGTAACATTTTCTTCAATGTGTTTCTTAAGATAACTGCCTACTTCCTGATCTCCCCGACCAGCTTTACCATCTATCCAAACATAATAATGACCTTTGTTATCCTTGCCGCTATGAATACCAAGGCTGTAAATACATAATTGACGCTTATAATATACGATATTTGTTGGAATTCTCGGAAGGGGAAGAGTTTTTTCCAAATCAAAACAAAAGGTTTCCACTTCTGGTTGATCGTTGCTCATCTTCATGTCTAGCTTTCTTCTAGATTGTGCATTTTCAGTTTCTTCTAAGTGCACATCTTTTTCTTCCTTTAACTTGCTTAATTTTTCGTTATCTGCGCAATTTTTAATTTCTAATTCGAAACATTCACATCTACTACAAGTATCTTTTTTTAACTTTTTTCTTTGAAGATTAAATCGTTTTAAAAATATTTTTTTGTGAAACGAAAGTTTAACAGGACCATGGTCTGCTTCTTCAATATATAATTCATACTTTTACTTAATGTTGTTTCTTGTGTTAGGTATTCTCTTCTGTAATGTGACTTGTACTTAGGAAATTTCGTTATGTGCTCAATTATTTTTATACACGATTATCGCTAATTTTATTATGACATCCACTTTGACCAAAGTTTCAAGTTTGGAACCTAACATTACAGAAATAATGGATTCTAAGGTTAAATTCAACGTATCTCATTAATTGAGGAGTGAAAATTAAAACTAATAATGTTCTTGTGTAGGTACTCTGTATTTTCACAAATAAATCCTAAATAACATTAGTTTGATTTATGTTTTCACATATTTTGGTTCTTTTCAGGTAACTTTAGGTTTGTTTAGGTCTTTACGAAATAGTGGTGGTCCTCGTCATTGTAGTACCTTGATGAAGGGATCCTTGGAAAAATTTAATTGAAATATTTTTTCTTTTAGGTTTTTCCTATTTTTGTTTGAGACTAAGAGTTTTATTAATTTTTTAAGGTATTAATAATTTTGGTTTTGGCGGAGGCAATTGTCATGTACTGTTAAGAGGTTATCCTAAAGAAAAAATTAACCACGGTCTACCAAACGACGATATACCAAGAGTAATATGTGCCAGTGGTAGAACGTCTGAAGCACTTTTAACGATTTTCGATGAGATCAAGTCACATACATTGGATGCTGAATACGTTCGACTATTACATAATGTATTTAGGTAAGTGTTATATGGTACAATAACAACTGATATTTTTGTACTTCTTTAGAAACTGCATGTTCTAGACTGTTTTACTCTCACATATGCCACTTGATTCATATAAAGGTTCTTTATGATTTTAAGGTCATTCTCATCTCCCGAACGTTTCTGGAGCAATCTTATTAATTCTAAATGATTAACACAATCGAACGCTTTCTGATAATCTATAAAGCATAGGAAGACATATTTTTGCTGATCTCTGCATTTCTGAAGTAGGACAGTTAAGCTATAAAGTGCTTCTCTTGTGCCAAATCCTTGTCTAAAACCGAACTGTGTGGGGCTAATGTCACTTTCACATCTGTTGTATATTCTTGTGTGAATTATCTGTAAGAAGAGTTTTAGGACCTGGATCAATAAGCTGATCATTCGGAATTGGTCGCAACTATTAGCGTTTTTCTTTTTTTGGGATTGGTATAAAGGTTGATTGAAGCCAATCCTGTAGTATTTGACCAAACCCATAAATATCATTAAAAAGATCTACCAAGGCGTCTATATTGTCTTCACTCAACATTGTTAGAACCTCTATGTATATGTCGTCTGGGCCTGGTGCTTTTCCCCATTTGCTCTGTTTGATTCCCCTTACGACTTCTGACTTCAATATTTTGGGGGAGGGTTCACTTTTATATTCACTTTCAAAGTTTCTTCTAGTATTATCTGAATGTAGTTGCTGTGTGTAGTTTCTCCAATGTTGAAGTAGATCCTTGGGATCAATAATTAATTCATTATCCTTCACAATACTGTTAAAACTGCAAGGTTTTGTATGAGCTGTCACTTCTTTAACGAGTTTATGTATGTTAAAGTGGTCATGTTTTTCTTCCAATTCCTCCATTTTTGCATACCTGTCTAGCAGCCACTGTTCTTTAGCTTTGCGACACTCTTTTCGTATTTGTCGGTTAATCTGCTGATGTTTGGTTCAGTCTTTGTTTTTAAATAATCTGCGGTCGTCCATCATTGATAATATTTCGTCAGTCATCCAATTCTTCTTTTTGTATTTTTGCGAAGCGATCAGAGACTTGGTGGTGGTTACGATAGTCTTTTTAATACAATTTCATTTGTCTTCTATACTGGCCGGCTATTTAGATCTTGCCGTGATATCCGCTATTACCTCATTTAATTTTTCTGTGACTTTTAGTTTAACGTTGTTTTAAGCTGTTTATATCAGTTTTTTTATGGATTTTTTTAAGCTTAATTGTCAATTTTCCTACTACTAATCAATAAAAAAAAAATTTGATTTTTTTATGATGTTGTCATGCGTATGTTGTGAAGACTGTCAGATGTAGAGTCTCCGAGGTAACAGTTTGTATCAGGTATTCGTAATGACTAATTTTTCTTCTTAATAGAACTCATAATCATTAGCATATCACCTCTCTCGCTTCGGTCTCCTAAACCAAAGTCATCCACGCTATCTTCAACACATCCTCGCCCTACCTTCGCATTGAAATCTCCCATAATTATAAGTGTCTGGTTCTTCTTGATCAGTTTCAGTAACTCCTTGATCTCTCTGTACAATTGTTTTCCTTTATTTTCAGGCTTGACCAAGATTGATGTATAGATTTGTATAATGTTAAGGTCAACATGATCGGCTTGGACTTGTAGTAGTGCTGCCCTATCTGAGTATGCTATGAAGTTCTTTACTAATTTGTTTGAGGCTGTGTTAACTAGAAATCCAACTCCGTTATAATGATGAGATAGGTTATTTCCTGAGTAATATAGTGTCGCTTTTTCTTTAGTACATGTACCACTGTTAGGCCATCTGATTTCGCTAACTCCTATGTCTATGCCTAGGTCGCATCATTCCATTTCTTGTATTATGTTGTCTAGTTTACTGGCGGTATAAAGACTTTTAACGTTCCAAGTACCCAGTTTTAGCTTTGGGGTTTTTCCCACTTTCGGGTGGTTCCTAGCAAATTTTACTTCTTCTAATGTTTATGAACAATGGAGATATAATTAACAAAATAATTGTCGCTAACTTCGTTCCTATTATTCGTAAAAGGTTTATTTGTTTTGTTAAATGTGAGTTTTTTTACCAGCTATCGAATGGTTGTACGTACAAGTCTGTAGCTTAAAAAATATAGAAGTTATTACAATTGTTTATAAGTAAAAAACATACCCCTTTTTCAAACGTTTATTTTGTAAATAATTTCAATGAAAACTCAATATTCATTTAACTTCTGAGATAGTATTAGTCTTAAAGAATTCTATGAAATTTGTTAAATGTGTCTAGCATCATTCATAGGGCAAGTTCAATGGTTTAAATAATTAGTCCCAGGGATAAACAAATTGAATAACTTTTAAACTATTTGACCTATCGGGGGGAAATTTCGCACAAATTTAAAGGACGGTAGTTCCTCAATGTTGAAATGTATTAATAACATTTTATTTTGTTAATAAATAAATTGATTAAATTTATAAATTAGTGCAAAAAAACTGCTTTTTTGCATATATCTCCGTAAATTATTCATCAAATTTAATTGAAAAATCGGGAAAATAAAGATATTCTTGATATAAAAAAATGGTTTAAATATTGTTTATTTAAATTATAAGGGAAAAAACTTATAGATAAAAAACCAAATTCTGACCATAAATTATTGTTTAAAAAAAACGCAAGGTAAAAATAGGAGTATCTTTTTATCTATTCGTCATCTAGTAACCCCCACCTATGTCTTAAAAGCTTCAGATATCTGCGAAACATTTTGCCGTGAAATCGATGATTTTTGTATAACCGACTGGGCTACTTCTGTATAAGTCACTAAGGAGACCTTAAAAGCTTGAAATACGTATAAGCGGATGGCAGGGGCCCCGCATTATAATTAAATCTCAAACGTCTTTATGCTTTATTTAGTTACTCAAGTTCGTGAGTACTAGGATTTTTGTCGTGGTAGATAGACAGATCGTGGAATGCAAATTGTAGATTCTCCTTGTCGGCTAATTCATCAATATGTCTGTTTTGTATATTGTAGAAAACACAGTAGCCAAATATCTGAATTTTAGTTTTACCAAGTAAGAAATCTTTGGATTTCTACTATGAGGAGACCTAATAAGGTCGAAATACGTATAAGCGGTTGGTAGGAGCCCTGCATTGATATTAAATCTCAAACGTCTTTCTGCTTGAGTTAGTTTTATTTTCTTTGAGAATCCATCCTTTCATGCATATACAAAATAGTTTCGACTTTTTAGCTGTACCATGTTATCCTTTTTTATTTTAATTTCTTTTTATTTCAGAAAACAAATTTTAAACCATCGCTGTAGGGGTTATTCTATAGTAGGAAAATCTGGAGAATTATATAGATTTACAGGTTATTCCTCTATAAACACGCCACACTTATACTTTGCTTTTGGTGAACTAAATGAATGGTTTGAGCTAGGAAAATGTCTCAAATTGATACCTGCTTTTGCGATTACTTTAGAAAAGTAAGTTTGTATTTTTATTGTTCATAGTGGAATTTCTTTGATTAATTATTTTCTTGAAATGGTTAATTAATGTGTTGTGAATGTTATATACATTTTAACATTTTTAGGGCACATAAAATTTTGCTTCCCAAAGGAATTAATATTAATGATGCTCTCGAAGCACATGAACCAAGTAGTAAAAATCAAATATTAGGAAGTATATTAGTTCAACTTGGTGTAATAGATATTTTCAAAACTTTGGAAGTTCAGCCGATAAACTGTTTTGGATACTCTTTTGGGGAACTACTGGCTGCATACTTTAACAACATATTAACTTTTAAACAAACTCTCGAATGCGCCTGTACTATTAATGACGTCGTTGAGAGAATAAATGCTACTTGTAAAGGAAAAGAAATAAATATTGTAAGTATCGTTATTTTTATTCATGTTTTTTTAACGATTTACTATTATGTAACAATAAAACATTGAAAACTATGTTTTCAAAAGTACCAGCTCGTTGATGCAATAAAAAACATATGCTTACATGTGTACTTTTGTAGATATAGAGCATCTATGCAATCTTAGGCATCGATTTAATTATATTTAGACACGTAACTGCCATGCAGGTTTAAACACGGTCCAATGCACTTTTACCTTGCACGCCAATTCTCTTTAATTGCAGAATTGATCAGTACGGCCCTATAGACAATACGCTCTGACCAAATCAGATTTGTAACTGTTTGACGATTGCGAATTGGAGCTCATTAGTTTTTAAAATATTGGAAATTGAGCTTCACGATTTATTAAAGAACTAACGTTAAAAATTTGATTGGTCCAGAGATGTTGAAAACTTGAAAAATGTGTGCCATTTTCTAGTTCGGAAATATAAATATCTAATTTCTATTCCAAACACTTTAAATGTGTGTACCTTCTTTAAAAAAAGTGTTAATTGCAGGCTAACAATATAGTCAACAACCATGGAACCAGTAATGTATCCGCTTTATTGGATAAATTTAGAGCAAACTTTGGATCAGTGGAATCTTCTTCAATAAGTAGGTATATTATTATATATGGTCTTGTTCATTTTTTTTGATTTGAAAAGTATTTTAAAAAAACAATGATATGCTATTAAATATAATAAGAACGACATTATTTCACATGATTAATGATATTTGATGTATATATAATAGGCAAGTCTTCTAAAGCTGGCGCCGTTTCTCGCATCCTAATTTCCAGCGTTTTCTTTCGAAACAATCTTCAGTTTTTAAATCTCTGCCGGTCATTGCATCTTCGACATCTTCTCTCCGTGACTGTCTTGGTCTACCTCGTTTTCTTCTTGTGGGCAGGGTCCATTTATCTTTGTTTTTTGGCCACCTATTTTCAGTCATTCTCTACAGATTTCCATACCTGTTTAGTCTTTTGGCTTCGATAGTATCTATTATGTCTAGATCATTTTTCATTTATCTACTGTCTACGTTTCCCACCCTATCAAGTTTATTGTGTCGGCAACATCCACTCCAATTATCGATTTCTATTGGCTTAATATGTCTGTTATAGAACAAAGTAAAGACCTACGCCATTAATTCCTGCAATACTTGTGGGATGTGTTTTAATAATTTGTTTGGTATACCTTGTGGTCCGATTGCTTTTCGATTTTTAGGATTCTTATTGCATCTTCGACTTCCTGTTCTGTTATTTCAGCGTCTTCATCGTATTCCACTTCATACTTTGTTGTAATGCTGTTCGTGAATTGCGGTCTTGTTTCAGTTAGAAGTTGTGAGCAATGTTCTATCCAAGATCTTTCTTCTATTAAATCTATTCTACTCATTTCTTTTCTGTTTGCTCTCAGGTTTTTTTACCGTTTTCCATGCTCTTCTTGATCTTATTAAACATATAGATTTGTTGAGCTATTCGCATTTACTTTCCCAACACACACTTTTTGCTTTGATGTATAATATTAAATAATTAAGTACATTATAAGAAAATTTAAGCACTCAATTGTCTCTATTTCTTTCTTCTTCTCATTGCGCCTTCTCCTTTCGAAGGTTGGCGATCCAAATGGCAATTGTAGTTTTGGAAACTGCTGCGTGAAAGATCTCTGCGGATGAGCGGTCGAACAATCTCCTCAGGTCTTTCAGCCACGAGTTCTGGCGTCTTCCTACTGATCTTTTGCCCTGTACTTTTCCTTCCAGTATAACTTGAAGTAATTCATATCTTTCGCCTCTCAGCACATGACCCAAGCACTACATTTTCCTCTCTTTGATTATTCTTAGTAATAATTATTTTTGTTTACACATGCGACGAAGTACCTCAACATTAGTAACTCTTTGTACCCATGGAATCCTCAACATTCTTCTGTATATATACATCTCAAAGGCATCTATTCTTTTTTCTATTTCAGAGTCCATTGTCCAACTTTCACAGCCATACAGTAAGACAGAAAAAACGTAACATCTGATCATTCGGATTCTAAGCTGTAGACTAAGGTCTGATCTTGTAAAAAATGTTTTAATGCCCATGAATGTTTTCCTTGCTTGTTCGATTCTTGATAGGATTTCTTTTTTTGGATTACACTGACTATTGATATTTGTTCCCAAATATTTTATGGAATTTACCTGGTACGTTTATTGGTGTCTTTGAAAATACTAAAGTTTTAGTTTTGGAAACGTTTAGATGTAAACCGAACATTTCGCTGTGGTGAACTACCGCATTTATTATATTTTGTAGTTCTTGTGCGTTGCTTGCTATTAAGACGGTATCATCAGCATATCTGATGTTGTCTATGCTGATTCCGTTAATCTTAATTCCGCCTTGGACCTCGTCTAATGCTTCTCTGAATATAGACTCCGAATACAAATTAAAAAGTAGCGGTGATAAGACGCAACCCTGTCTCACTCCTCGTCGGATTTGTATGTCTTCGGATGTTGTGTGCTCTATTTCAATTGTTGCCGTTTGGTGCCAGTATAGTTCTGAGATAATTCGCAAGTCTTGTTCGTCAACTCCAGTTGTTCTCAGAATTTCGATCATCTTTTGATGATGGTTAACGCAGTCAAATGCTTTTCGATAGTCAATAAAACATGCATATACATCTACATTCAGGTCTCTGCATCGTTGCGTTAACACATTTAAAGCAAAAAAAGCCTCTCGTGTTCCCAATCCGTTTCGAAATCCGAATTGAGTGTCGCTCATATGGAACTCGCACTTCTTGTAAATTCGTGTATGGATAATTCTGAGAAAAGTTTGAAAAATGTTGAGGGAAAACTTATTCCAATTTTATTTACTATATTCTTTGAATATTGTAAAACTTACATTTAGTAATCGTTACTTTAATAGTTTAATAATTTTTTAGAAAAAGAATTAGCGGCCAACTTATCAGAAATTTTGGAAAATCCTTCCAACGGAAACTCTAAGAACTTTAAAACAGCCGATTACTTCATCAAACCTTTGGTTAACGGCATTTCCAATAAATTGGAGCATATGAAAAGTAATTCACTAGTGCTAAGTTTTGGTTCAATTTCAATATTGGATGTTGCTATTGATGATGCTGAAGTTATTCCGTTGGTGTCTAAACACGAGGACAACTATTTAACCGGATTTTTAAAAATTTTGGGAAAGTAGGTATATGTTAAAGTAAAAAAGTACGAATGTTATTTAACGACAATAAAACTGTAATAGTTAACGACAATCAAAAGAGAATTATAATATTTTTAAAACCAGCTAGTGGAACTTCCTTGTTTAAGAGAAAAATGTTGCAGCAAACATGGCTGATGCATTCAAGACAGAGGCCAAGTAAGTCTGAATAACAACAATAATTCTTTCTGACACGGTTAGAAGCTCTTACCAGATCAGTACTATAACTTGAACTTCCAAGACGGTTGGCGCTGACTTCCAAGTGTCGGTGATAGTGCGTGTGATAGACATAATACGGTTAATAGAAGAACAGCAAATTGGAATATTGGTCGACTTATTCAATACAATATACAGTACAGAAATCATTTCCAGAGATTGGCTGATGTCAACATTCATAACATTACCAAAAAAACCAAATGTAAAAGAATGCCAAGACCGCTGGATAATAAGTTTAATGAGTCATATGCTCAAAATATTTTTAAAAATTATACACCGGAGAATACACGACAAACTTGAGCAGGACATAAGTGACACACAATTTGGATTTAGAAATGCACTGGGAACGAGGGAAGCCCTGTTCGCTGTGAATGTACTTGTGCAAAGTGCATGGATGTTAATCAGCCAGTATATATGTTTTTCTTGGATTACAACAAAGCCTTCGATAAGGTCAGACATAACCGTCTTATCGAATTACTTGAAAAGAAAAACTTAGATATGAGAGACATCAGGATCATTAGCGCTATCTATTATAATAATCAGATCGCTGTGGTAAAAGAGAACAAACACCGTCTTTTCAAATGAAATACAGATTGAGAGGGGCGTCAGGCACTGCCGTGTCCTTTTTCCTACTTTGTTCAATTTCTATTTAGAGGAAATAATCCAGGAAGCACTAGAAGAACTAACTATGGGAATAAAAGTAAACGGCCGACCAATCAATAATATACGGTTTGCCGACGACACTATTTTATTGGCGGAATGTCTTGAGGATTTACAACAAATGGTCGACAGAGTGGTAGAAGTCAGTGAAGAAAACGGACTGTCCCTAAACACAAAAAAGACACAATTTATGGTAATTAGAAAAGCCCAACAGCGCCAAGAAAACATAACAATACATGGAGAACAAATTAAAAAATTGAAAAATATAAATATCTGGGTACAATAATTAACGAAAATAATGAGTACACAGACGAGAGAGATTAAGGCAAAAATAGGACAGGCAAGAAATTCTTGAAACCGAAAAAAGAACTCAGCAGCAGGGACATTTCAATTTCTTTAAAGATAAGACTTCTGAGATGCTACGTGTTCTCCGTGTTATTTTATGGGTTGGAGGCTTGGACATTAAAGAAAGATGTTTCGGACAGATTAGAAGCCTTTGAGTTGTGGGCCTACAGAATAACATTAAGAATAAGTTGGGTGGATAGAGTCACGAATATCAAGGTGTTGAGAAGAATGGGAAAAGCTAAAGAGGTTTTAAATACAATTAAAGTCAGAAAACTGCAATATCTGGGACATGTGATGAGGGGCGAGCGTTATAACTTGCTGCAATTATTAATACAAGCAAGAATACAGGGTAGAAGGAGTCGCGGAAGAAGACGCATCTCCTGGTTAAACAATTTGAGAGCTTGGTTTAACTGCATTTCTGCTTTTTGCCTACCATAGGGTAAGATTATGGGGGTAGAAGATTGGGGAATAGAAACTGTGGGGGTGGAGATAGAGTAAGCAAAATAAACGTTACTTGTGCAAACGGGCACTCAGGGGTAAGTTGGAGAGCTGGGGTCGTGGATAAGTAAAAGACAAGGGGGTTTGGATTGGGGCAAATACAGAAAAATGAAATAAAGGGTCATACATCTCTTGGGACAAACAGAATGAAAATAAACCGGAAACACCTCAAGAAATTTAATATAGGGCGCCACTTAAGGTGCCTAATTATACCTATTACAACCAGCTAGTTGTAACTGGAGATATAATTATGAAACATAAAAAAACATATCTTTTCCAAATGGAAACTCAAAAAAAAGGGTTAGTTAAAAAAATAAACAAATGTTAAGAAACAAAATTTAACGTTTATTTTTGTGTCACCACAAATAGTTACAAAACATCGAGAACACAAAAATGCTCAAAAAAGACAATACAAAATATTATAACAATAGCTGCAAAATACAAAAATACAAAAAAAACTTACATGTGTCATCTGTTTACAATTTCCAGGAGTTGGAGATACTACAAAAACTTACAAAATTTACATGAAAGTTAACCTTTCATTAAAAAAAAAACGAATCAAAAATGCTAAAACGGGCTGTCATAAATTAACATTAAATTTAAAACAAAACTGAATAAATAAATTGACAGCTAAAGTCAAACCATAAAATTTACTACTTTAAATATTACAAATTCTTTTTTGTATGAAAGCAATTATTACTTTTTTTAAAAAATGACTGCTTTACTTTAAATTTACATAAAAAAATGTTACCTGGATTTCACTATTTCGCACATAACTCTGAAACTTGTTACATCTCTGGACTGAAACTGCAAGAACGAAACTCTGGAACAAAGGGAAACCATTTCCATAATCTGGAACGAAAATCTGACGTGGATGGAGTTGAATCCTGGACACGAACTCACGAACAAAAGGGACTGGATCTCACACTGCAAATTGGATCGACCATTTGAGGCCGAAGCCGGCACTGAGCACAAAACTTATGACTCTGCCTCTTAAACAACCGGAACAGGTGGAATTAGACGATTAACTGCTACTAAAATTGATTTCCATAACGTAAGACGAAGATTTCCCTGAAAAGGGACAAAAACAGAAAACCACAAATTGAATTTGGACATGACGCTGGAGATCAGATCACCGCTCTTCACCACGGCTCCAACGAAAGTGACGAAATTATCTTTAAAAATTGCTCGCATAAGTTAGAACAAACAAAGCACTTAGGGTATATACTAAACACAACGGAAATTAAGACGTAAATTAATTTGAAAACGCAATATCGTTGATATAAATACATAAATATAAATACAAAACGTGACATAAATAAACAATAAAACGATTTATGATCGACGGCGGCGACCTAAAAAGAGCGAAAAAGATTATAACTTGAAGGATACGAACTAAGAAACATTGAAAACATTCTTGGTTATTATAATGCATATATAAGGGAATTTCAATTAACACATATACGAGGGGACTTCAAAATAAAATGCTACACTGCTGACCTCTTTACAGCAGCGGTATCGAAAGTGCGAATTGCCATGATGGTTGCCAACCTTCTTAGAGGAGATGGATGGATGAAGAAGAATAGTGCGTGCGTACAGAGGGATGGCAAGCCGGCGACCCTCACTGGTGATACCATCGTTACATCTTAGAGAAACAATCTTCATTCTTTTTAATAATTTATTTTTTAGTTTTAGTCCTTTTATAGCAGAAATTTGTGAAACCTAAATATAATCTTCTTATACTTGTACCCTATATTTAGTGTTCCACTTTAATTAAACCTGGAGTATATTAAAATGAAGTGCAGATAATATTAATATAGTAATTGTTTTTCTTTCTAGTTTATATGTTAATGGTTACAATCCTCAGTTGGCTAAATTATACCCAGAAGTGTCATTTCCTGTAAGTAGAGGTACAAGAATGATTTCACCGTTTATTAGATGGCAACATAAACGTGAATGGTTTGTACCATCGTATGAGGTAGATTTGAATAATGCCGTTCAATGTAGTTCAAGATCGGTAACTGTTCAGTTCGCCGATCAAGAGTGGAGTTTTGTGCAAGGACATGTAGTTGACGGTAAGATTTTTTATTGTGTTATTTTTTTCTAAAGTAATGCCCAAAAAGAAGAACCGTGGCTCTTAAAACAAAATTCACATGGAAAATATCGCTTTTTACAATTAAAAATAATACGGAGTCCGTTTTTATTAGGGCCAAAACGACACAGGCTAGCTAAGTAGAACCTGAGTTATAGGCATTTTCCTATAATAAGTTTCCTACTGCCCCCCACCTCTTATTTAAAAAGATAGATTAAAACTGTAACACTAAATATATATAAGTCTTTATCTTGTATCATATCAACATCAATCCCCTTTACCGACATGTCTTGTCCAAGCGTCTCCTCCCAAGTCTTCCTCTGCTACTCCGTATTGAGTGATTAACGTCTCGACGTTGAACATGCCCGACCCATCTTAACTTATGCTATCTCATTTTGGCATCAATTGGTACGACCCCTATGCTTCCCCTAATATACTTATTCCTAAGTTATCCTTTTTTATCACTTCACTCATCTATCTAAATATTCTCATTTCCACCACATCCATTCCTTGTTCCTCTTTCTTTTTAACTGCCTAACATTCAGTTCCGTACATCATAGCAGTTTTGTAAAAAAAATTCCTTCAGTTTCATCGAGATCTTTTTGTCATACAATTCACCACTCGCTTCTTTTCATTTCATCCATTCCCCCATAATTCTATTGTATTCATCTTTATCTATTTCATCACTACTCTGTGTTGTGGAGTTATTTTTTTCCTACAGCATAGGAGAGAACCAAACTTCTATGTCGAAGCAAATTATAGTTCGATGCTAAAGAAATAATAAATTTCAATTTAATATTTTATTTTAAATGATTTTACTAACACTTTTGTTATTAAATTGTTATTTCATATTGTGGGCTGATTTAATAGTGACTTTTAGACGAGAGGAAATTTTACGACTTTTTTTATGGCTTTCCAGTTTTGTTAATTCGAAAAGCATTAAAATGTTTTTTCTACTCTCTTACTAGTAAATTGTATATTACCTACTGTTTGGATGCTAAGCAAATACATCAAAACAGATACTGACACGTAATGACTAGCACGTAATAAAAAAATTACGCTTAAGCTCTATAAAAATGTGTAATATCACATAAGCCTTGTAAGTCAGTTGGTCGAGTTACCATGGATTAACAGACGTTATTTTGACAGATTAAAAATTATTAGGGGAAAATATGAAAAGGTATATCAGCAATTTATGGATTGGCGTACAACAAATAATGTAAATTTATTTTCTGAAAACGTACTTGGCTTATTTTGGTGAAATCACTAAGAAATTTAAACGATCCTCATTATGGGCAATATATTCTATTCTAAGAAGTGTTATAACTTTGAAAAATAATGTTAATATTGAAAATTACTCGAAAATTCGAGCTTATCTAAAAAGGCAATTAGAAGGTTTTAAAAACAAAAAATCTAAAATTTTACATCCTGATGAAATAAAACTTTTTTTAAATGCAGCTCCTGATGTACAGCACTTGTTAATAAAGATATGTTATTTAAAAGTATAACATATATGTGCCTACTTATAATACTTTTATTTTAAGGTTGTTGCAATTATTGGAATATGTGGAGCTTGAAATCTTAAAATCTTAAAATTTGTGACATTGATGATTTAAGTACCATGTTATTGGTTAAAATTCCTGATACGAAAACCAAAATATGTAGGTCTTTCGTTATTTCCGGAAATTTCTATAAAATTTGCAAACAATATATATAAATTCGACTACAGATTAGCGATTCGCAAATAAATTAATTTTTTCTTAATTATCAAAGAGGTAAATGTACGAAACAGGTGGTAGGATTAAACAAAATAGGCGGTGTTCCTAAATAAATCGCCGAATATTTAAAGTTACCAGATCCCAAAATGTACACAGGTCACTGTTTAAGACGAACTTCTGCCACTATTTTGGTAGATGCCGGTGGTGATTTAATGGCTCTTAAACGACATGGCGGATGGAAATCTTCAACAACGGCCAAAGGATATGTCGATTAGTCAATAAATAATAAGACGTCAACAGTCAATAGAATTATAAATTCAATTGAAAGTAATTTACAGACCTTTACATACACTGAAAATACTAATGTTCAAAAAAACACACCGTACAGTTTACGTCATCTCACCATTCACCACGTATTATTGAACAACCGCCAAGCTCGGATAAGGGTATGGTTGTAAATAATTGCCAAAATTTTACAATTAATTATTATAAATAAATAAATATAAGGTTGAATGCTCGGATAATTTGATCAAAGTTTATAAATAAATATTTAATTTAAATTGTTCCGGATTTTGTTAAATAAATAAAAGTTACTTACTATACTTTTTATTTTTATAAATGAAAATAATCGTAGAAAAAGTATAGTACACAACTTGAGTTCTAAGCTTATTACATGCTTGTAAAATTACTGCGCTCGCCGCTACGCGGCTCTTTTTTAATCACATGTAATAAGCTTCTTACAACTCTCGTTATGTAATATACTATTACTAGCGGCTATTAAAAAAATCATTTAATAAGAAGTCGTGAAATATAACGATAAATAAAGCAATTGTGTAGAAAGATCGTTTTTATTTCCTTTTAGAATAATCAAATGAGTTTTGCTCTAGTTTTAATATTACCTCGGGTATTATGTAAAAATTATTTCTTGAAATATATACAAACGATTTTGATTTATGATGTAATAAGATATTTAAGAAAACTTAATTTTTTTGTGGTAATGAGAATATTTACAGAGCCGTAATACTCGGCAATACCGATCCTATAATATTGTTATCGAGCCGTGATCGATAGTTCATGTAAACAAAGAGGTGTAGTCTATAGTCTCAGGACTGGATTTGTTTTGTTTGGTATCATTCAGTTATGTTCCGTCTATCGATATTTCGGTAGGTCTACCGAATTTGATACCTATATACCAATCCATCGAAATGCCCTTTGGATCTAATGATTTAAAAAAACATATTTTGCAGGGTGCATGAAAATTTATATATGAATTTTGCTACTAAATGCGCTATGTTTAATAATTTTATCTTTTACATATCTCGTCTTCTTTTCTCCGATTATAAGAATCTATAAAAAAGAATTTGGTGGCAAATTGTCTGTAATTTTTCTTTGTATTGTTTATTGAATATTTCTGGTTTAGCTCTAGTAGCTAACATCGATTGTGTCTCTCTTTATATGTTTTTTGTTTATGTGAAAGGAAAAATGTCGTAAAAACCACACCCACATCTCCGACTCTGAGCAACGAGGCCGCCTTTCATTTGGTGTACCTCAAACACTGTCTATCGTTTATTCTGTTATAACTTTTTTAAAAAATTTCGGACTATAATGTCCTTAGCAGTAGTTTATAATACGAAAACTTCGATAGTCCAACATCTCCCTGCAAAACGTTTGTCTCTGCCGCTGGATATGTGGCACTAAAGCTTCGGGTCATGAGGGTAGGATTTATTAGGAGGGCTAGATTATATTTCTAGAACCTTTAAATTATTCATGTGAATTCGTGGATGTTGCTGAGAGTACTGTTGCTTACAGACAACTTACACTGCCTTTAACATTCACTACCCATCTCTAATTATTACAATTTTATTTAAAGTGCTAAAATCTTATTTCGTTTTAGGAAGAGCACTTTTTCCAGCTACTGGATATCTATTTTTAGTTTGGGAAAGCCTTTCCCGAATAGAAGGTATTCCAGTTAATTTTAAACAAATCATATTTGAGGACGTTAAATTTATGAGAGCTACTACCGTGCCTAAAACGGGAAAGGTAACATTTACAGTTTATCTGAATATTATATCTGGTCAGTTTGAAATTGTGGAAGGTGGAGTTTCGATAGTAACAGGAAAAATATTTTCAAACGACGAAGATGATGCTACTTGTTACGGTCTAGATACAATTGCCGAGCATTCTAATAGTTTAACGGGAAAAGATGTCTATAAAGAGTTACGTTTACGAGGCTACAATTACAGGTGAGTATTTTTTTATTATTGTTGCAGTTTCGCCACTGTGTTTAACCCTTAACTAGTCGCTACATGGTCAAAAAGACCGCACGTAATAAAAATTGCTAATATTTCGGAAAAAAATTACATTTGGCAACCACGGCCTTCATTAGATTACTCATTCGACACAAGGAGCCTCAGTACTAAAGCAGAGTAGCAAGAGGTTTGTTGATTAGAAGATTAGGACAGCGCAAAGGTCATAATTTCCGCGCGCGTCTAGTCAGCTAAAAAGTTTTTATAAATCGTTTTATTGTGTTTCTTATCACCTTAAGGTAAAAGCTTTTTGTATAATAATACCTAATAAGATAGTTAAGATAGAAAAGACAGATAAAAAGAAAATAGCTATACGCAAACAAATTAATAATGCTAATTTTAATATTTGCATCCTACTCAACCAACACCATGCTAATCGATTTAGTATTAAATAGCCTCACTAACTCATACCTATACGACCATGCCTCCCTAAAAAACCCTACTAACTCGCCCCAGCTCGTCCCTGTCTCATTATAATCTACTTTCACTCTACTAATTTTATTTCTACCCAACCACTTTAACCTAATCTGTCTCAACACCGAACATTTTCCCAAAACATGTATTACATTTTCTCTTTCCTTCATGTTACACATTGAGCAAAGCCATCTTGCCATCAACTCCACATCTTAATTAGAATAGCCATCGAATGTCCCCAAAATTTTCCATTTCCAATTTATAATGTATGTTTACTCCTTCTTCCCGCAGTTCTTTGTAGTGTCCACAAAAATTAGATTCGAGCGCCCTATTCTCAGCTCGACTCTGTATCTCCTTCTTCTTTTTTTTTTCTATTATACTCTCAATCAACTATCCAGCTATCTCTCCATTCCCATTCATACCTTACCTCAATACCAAATTTTTCTCCCATGCTCATTCAATCTTTCCAACAGTGACACTGTCAGCATTTCTTTCAAAAGAAATTTTGGCAACCTATCATTCGAATATCCTAGACTTTTTTCAATATATTTTTTATGTAAATTCATTGTATATAGGTTGTAAATAGTAATTGTAGGAAATATGAAAACGAATTGGTAAATTTAAGATTTAATTTCAAATAAAATGGTTCTACAAATTATGCACAAAATCGCTTACCTTAAATTGGCGTTCTTTAGGATTTTGTTAATTATGCAGACCCAAATGTGACTACTCAATTCATAACTGCTCAATCCCTTCAATGGATTCCTTCCATGAAATTCCTGTTGGACGCGAGACGGTACCGCCAGTTATGTAACGTTCCGAATTCTTAACCGTTTTCGTTGAAGGCTGGAAGCGAAGTCGTACCTTTTCGGTTAAAATCTACTCACTGGAGCATGCCTATTTGGATGTATGAGCGATTTGTGTGCGTCGAAGTAAAATCATATTATATCGCGCTTTGAATGAAATGCGACCAATAAGCACATAAGGTTATTCTGCATCATTTCAAGGAAATATAATTATCAAAGATCTAAAACTTATTCTGCCCGAAATAAATTAGGTATTATAATAATATTCAATATAAATTAAAAAATAGGGATTCCCGAACAGGATGACTCTAGCAATATCTGTCTCCAAATCTAACATAAAGTTAGGACAATACCTTGGACAAGAAAACATTTTTTTTATATAAAACCTTTTGATTATTTCCACCGCATCGTACTCAAAAAGACCCCATACCTGAGACCTATAAGTCAAAATTGATCTTACGACTTATACACTGTTACTTTAGCCAAAAAGGGTATATCAGCCTTAGACACTAAACTACTCCAAGCCCTATGAAGAAGCAGTGCTACCATTCCATTAGAGTAATGTACAACCTATACGATTTGCTACAAATTCATGTTTTTCTGTGCTCAACTGTACTGGGGAATTGAACTTCGAATATGAGCTGATCAACATGTATTAACTTAACATCTTGACTGCGTCACGTATCCAGGGGTATGTGCATAATTTTTCAACTGTGCCGTAGTAAAATTGGTCAAACAGTCGCATCTTGCGGTAGCGATTAAAATGGTATTTGTACGTCGTTTTAAGTGTAACAAATAGCTATCGATAGCAAATTTTTAATTCTCGTTACTGATGTCGGTAATATAAGACATTCCCCCGGAGACACGTGCCGCAAATAAATAAAAATGTATTGTTACTATGCATCACAGACCCCGGGAGGCATGTGTCATTGCCATTCGTTTCATCTTGTTGGTGTCTGACCATGATACTATAACTAACAAGATAAGTCAACGCGCATGTTCTTGCATCTCTCTCGCACACCTGTGACGTAAGCCCGAGACAACTTTAATGATGTTAAGTGCTCTATCTGTTGCTTTCCTGTGTACTTCAAAACCTAGTGAATGAGATTTTTATTTATTCATTGATGTAGTAAAGACTTTTTATATTATATTGTTATATAAATTTTGTGGTGAAAACCTGTAGCTGCTTTATAAAGAAGACTAATTATTGGGTTGCCATAATGTATTGTGCAGTGGTGGGTTGTTTAAACAATTATAATAAAAAAAGTAAATCTTTTTCGAAGTGTCGTTTTTTAGTACATCCCCAATAAGACTCATAAATATGGAGTGAAACTATACAAACTCTGTTCTCCTAAAGGATATACTTTCAATGTAAGTATTTACAGAGAAAAAAATTAACAACAATGAGTTAGTGCAGCAAACTCTGAAGTAGTTCTTGTAAAATTACTTCTGTGTATCACAAATAAAGCTGCCAAAATATTATTTGCTGATAACTTTTATTCATGAATCATCATCATCAGCCGTTTTGAGTCCACTGCTGGACATAGTCCTCCCGTAAATAATTCCAATGCATTCTATCTTGAGCACCCTGAATCCAGTTGCGCTGAATGCGCTTGATGTCATCTGACCACCTTGTTGGAGGACGTCCTCGATTACGATAAGCATCGTGTCTAGGTGTCCATTCCATCTTTTAATCTGGCAACATGCCCCGCCTAGTTCCATTTCAATGTTATAATCCTTTGAACTGAGTCAGTAACAACAGTTTTTCTCCTAATTATTGTATTTGATACTCTGTCTCTGAGGGATATATTCAGCATTGACCTCTCCATCGCTCTCTGTGCCACTTGTATTTTATTGATTACTTTTCTGGTAAGGATCAATGGTTCTGCTCCTTACGTTAGAACTGGGAGTATACATTGATCAAAGACCTTCCTTTTCAAGCACATGGAAATATCTGATCTAAAGACTTCTGTCAGTTTTCCGTAAGCCGCCCATGCCAGTCCTATTCTCCTGTTTAGCTCCGTTGTTTGATTATCTCTTCCTAATTTAATCTCGTGGCCCAGATATTTATAGCTATACACCTGTTCAATTGGGGTGCCGTTAGTTAAGATGTTTTTCGCCAGTACTAGGTTGGTCATATATTGTGTTTTGGAGAATTAATTTTAAGTCCAACTCGTGTACACGAGCTATGAAGGTCTTGAAGAAGCTGGCATGCATGATCTACCAGGTTTGCAATAAGAACTATGTCGTCTGCAAATCTCAAGTTGTTCAGAAATTCTCCATTTATGTTGACTCCAATATTCTCCCAATTATTCTTTCCCATAACACTCTGCAACAAAGCGGTGAATAGCTTAGGAGAGAAGGTATCTCCTTGTCTAATACTGTTTGCCTGTTTTAATAAGGCACATAATTAATAAGAAGAAGCAGAAATTACCAATCAATTTTAAAATGCGTTTGTTCTGTTTATTTTAAAATATACTATTTTGTTTTTATAAACACCTTTAATTTTATGCAATTACCTCCAAGAGAAAATTTGTTTAGCTGTCTGTGCTACACCGGATGTTGGCGGCATGTCCTGTTTAAGAGGAAAGTAGAGTAATATTATATTATTATTAATAATAATATTAATGATTATAATAATTAATATTAATTAATTAGGATTAATATTATAGATTATAATAGTTTTCTGTATGTAATATATGCAAAAGTTATACTTCTGTGTACTAGAGGGCATGAAGTACTTACATGTACACACATGCCATAGGAGGCATGTGACGCAACACAGAATAGACCATATCTCCGGGGGCATGTAACGCAAGAACTAGTATATTAAGTATTTAACCGCCGCACTCAACGTGTTAAGGTGTAATTAGCTGCCATCTACTAGTGATTTTTCCATTAGTTCTGTTAGACAAAATATATTACCTAATATTATATTACCATCTTATTTTTAAATAATATATAAAACTATTCATTTTAGTGGCGAGTTCCAAAATATACAAGCATTTAATCCGTCGGACAACACAGGTCTTATTAAGTGGACCGAAAACTGGATATCATTTCTGGACAACATGCTTCAGTTGAAAATTCTTACTACTGACACCAGGTTACTTTATGTACCAACGTATATTTCCAGGCTAAAAGTACCAGCTAAAGCAGTACTTGAATGGATCAATACAAGTTATTTGCAGAAGCAACTAGAGCCAATTTTACCAGTTTACATTAACGAGGATACCTCTGAAATAAAGTATGTATACTCGATAATAAAATTATTAGGACATGCGTGATGATAAAAGTCTGATGGACCAATGATTTTTTATTCCAAGTTTTGGTTAAAACACTTTATAAAAGATATAGCTCCGGAAAATAGGATTTCTCTCGGGACTGTGACAAATCCAGGTATAGAATTTTTCATATAAAAATGATTGCACGTAATTCAAGATTTACGACGTCAGAACCCCAACAGCGTTACCAAAACATCAGAATAGTTAGTAAGTGAGAAATTTTTAAAAGGTCAACTATTTGTCAAAATGTTATATTAACAGTAAATTCACTTAGTTTTAAGACTACTGCAATACACTAAAATGCATAGGAAAATATTTCAATACAAAATTATATATTCTAAATTTTCACAATCACAATCACAATACACAATAATAATTAGTTTTTAAAGATATTAATCTAAATTTAATATGTATTTACAAATACACTCTATTAATATATAACATATTATGATCAAATTGTGTAAGAAATCAAAACATAAACAAAATTCTTACTCTTCTTACTAAAAAAGCGGCAACACTTTAAACAATTTTGCCACACGCTGAACTGTCATTAAAATTTGAAGTACTCCCGTATAAGTTGCGAATAATTGTCTAATCTATTTAATTAAAGTTATTATTTTGCGGAATATTAGACATAGATTTATTTTATAAAATTTATAATATTAATAATATTAAATATAAATATAATTTATAATATTAACAAATGTTTTTGGTTATTCAAATCAGTATAATTCTAAAATTTCCAATATAATGAAGATTACATTTTTCTGATTATTATACTATGTTGACACCTATGAAAGATCAAGCAGTTCCGCATGGGTTTCATATTATTAGCTGTGTTAGGAAAATTTGAACTCTAAGGTTGACGTTCTGGAAATTTTAAATATAAGTGACGTCACTTTATATAAATTGTGTCGTGCAACGTTTTTCCTTTGAAAGATGGTACATATGAAAAATTTTATAGTTATTATAGGCGCATATAAAGGATAGTTTCGAAACTATCTTACCGATTTTTCTATCAGATGTCGCTATTGCGTCCATAACGAAGCCATTTTATTTTTGCTTCCTAATAAGACAGAGAAGATTATTTTTCACGTTAAGAACGGCTATGAATAACTGTTCTGATGAGACTTACTAAGTCGAAATACTTATCAACAGATACATAGACGCTTTGAACGTGAAATCAAATCTTTTCTGTCTTTTTCATTTTATTCGGATCTACTCTGTATGAGTACAAGAAACAAATTCGTTAAGGATTTCTGCTTAGTTGAGGAGACATGTCGTGGAATGCAAATTTTAGATTCTTCATGTCTCTATTAACATCTTTATCAACGTCTGGCTATGCCTTGCAATTTTTAGAAGGCTCCAGATTAAAGCAGAAATCTGAATTTGTTTCGAAACTATCTTACCGATTTTTTTATCAGATGTCGCTATTGCGTCCATAACGAAGCCATTTTATTGTTGCTTCCTAATAAGACAGAGAAGATTATTTTTCACGTTAAGAACGGCTATGAATAACTGTTTTGATGAGACTTATTAAGTCGAAATACTTATATATTTTTCATATTTTTCATTGAATATTGCAGCTTAAATTACAAAACTTCATCTTTTAAAGCATAAAAAAGCTTTAAAATGGCGATTGCTAAAAGTTATAAAATGAATTTTTTGCTTAGCAATAATATTAGCAAAAATAAAACAAAATCGTTCATTGTTTATAAATATTGTAAAAAATCAACCTAGATATTTACTTTTTTTTAATAACATTAATTAGAAAATAATGAAGATATAATACTATTCTGTAATAATAGTATTCTGTGAATACTAATTACGCTGTTGATGGAAAAAGTTGGTCTACTCATTTCCAAAAAAGATCCGTCATGTGTGAATGTGTCAGTACTGAACAACGCCTTGTAGCAACTTTACGCTTTTTGGCCACTGGAAGGTCATTTGGGCAGAATAACAAATATCTTGGTTAATTTTTGCAATAATAGTTATTTACAATTAACGATTGTGGCTTACTTTGCAGTTTCTTAAGCAACACATTAATTTTACAACTTTTAGCAATCGCCATTTTAAAGCTTTTTTTATGTTTTAAAAAATAAAGTTTTGTAATTTTACCTCAAATGGTAAGTAAAAAATAAATAAAGCTTTTTAATGGTAAGTAAAAAATAAATAATAATTAATTAATAATTAAAAAAATACGACGAAATTTCTGCAGCAAACATATAGGATTACGTTATATAGACCTATAATAATTAAAAAAAAATTCAGATACCTGGATTTGTCACAGTCCCGAACAGGGTCTTTTTTGCTTATTTTCCTTTACTAGTAAGAAGGAACACTAATCAAGTATTAGTAACAAAAAAGTTGGTCAAGATATATTTTATTTTTAGTTTTTATGACTTTTCGAACTTTTTATCTAGTAAAACGCCGTTTTGACTGTTTTCCTTAAATTTGTTTTAGATGCGGAACTATAGTACTTCAAGGTCTAATAGCAAGTTCAATTGCCAGAAAGAAAGATGTGGGAATACCAGTTCTGGAATCTCATATATTTGTTCCGAACATAACAGAATTGGGACTAGAAGAATCCATGAGAGTTAATCTTCAAATTGTCTACGAAAATTTAGCAGCAAGAAAGTATAAATGTATCGAACTCATAGACGAATTTGTTACACAAGAATGTACTTTAATTCCTCTAGTAGAAACAGCTTTAGGAGACCAACCACTCCTACAAGCAATTGTTAAAATATTAGCGAAAAGTCGACCTGAATATGTTCCAGAAACCATTGAAGTAGAAGATAAAGAACTGGAGACTGAAACTGAATGCCATTTAGTTATTGGATCCAAGCTGATTAAAAGAAAAGATGTAAGATTTCTTATAATACCTTTAAAATTCGAATACTCCTGTTGTCGTTTCTAAATTTTCAAAAGATTTATTCAATTTTCAAGTTTCATTCAATTTATAATTAAAATAGCTAAAATATAACGATTTTTGCGTAAAAAAAGAATTTTTACAAAAAGTATTTTAAGAACTAAAAATAGAGCTTTAAACCTTCAATCATGTATTTTGCATAAAGTATTGGGTGAAATTTAATGTAGCATAGCTCAAATTAAAGTTTTTTATATGTATCTTCATAATATTGTACTCCTTTTATCCTAAAATTTTCATATTTTATAATAAAAATAAAAAAAAACACTGTTTTTTGCACCCTTAAAGGCCATAAAAAAATTATAACGGACAATTTGGAGTTGGAAACACGTGGAGGTTACTCCAGGCATTGCCCTTCATAACATTGTGCTGGTTTTAAAAATTCAGTAATTAATGCTCAAAATCATATATTTGTGTCCCTACAGCATGGAGTAAACACATTATTCACTAATCTTTTATACAGTAGTTTGTTGTAATGTATATACTTGCAGTGTTTAATTTATTTTAGGTTTTAACAAGTGCGATCAATTCCTTAAAGGATCATGGTTTTCTTATATCTCGAGAAGACCTCAACTTTGATAGTTCCATTACTGAAGTAGAAGATTTTACAGTATTTACCGTGCACAAAACTCCTTTAGAAACGTTGGTTCTTCTTAAGAAAAATTTCAAAAACAAAGAACTCATTACCGTTGACGTAGAAAAATCAGACGATTTATCGTGGATTGAGGAATTAAAGGAAATTATTAAATCAAAAAAGAGTGATAATGTACTAATCTATGCTCAAAATAAACCTTTGAGTGGAATTATGGGATTATTTAATTGTTTAAAGCAGGAAGCTGATAGTAATTATATACGATGCCTCTTTATGTTTGACATCGATAAGCATTTCGACAAGGATGATCAATTTTATAAAACTCAATTAGATAAAAATATGGCAGTCAATATCTGGAAAGATAACAAGTGGGGTACGTACAGACATATACCCTTAAAAAACCTAGACACTACTGAATCAGAACACTGCTATGCAAATCTCACCGTTCGAGGAGATTTATCCAGTTTAAGATGGATTGAGAGCAGTTACAAATACGACATGATTGTACCTACTGAAAAGCAATTGGTATACATTCACTATGCTTCTCTAAACTTTAGAGATGTAATGACAGCTACGGGAAAAATCAATGCCGATGTAATAACTCGAGATAGGATTGAACAAGAATGTGTTCAAGGATTTGAGTTTTCAGGATACACTGCAAAGTAAGTAGCTAATCTCTATTTTATTAAATTGTATTTTTCTTCTTAGAGTACCGTCTCGCTACGGAAGTTAGCAATCATAATGGCTATTTTTTTTAACTTGCTGCTCTAAACAAATCAATCGATGTGCATTGATACCAATCACGTAGATCCTTCAACCAAGAATTCTGCCTCTAGCCAACAGATCTCCCTCGAATCTTTCCCTGTATTATAATTCTCAAAATTTTACATTTTGGTCCTTTCTTTATGTGGCCTAGGTAATAAAGTTTTCTTGTTTGTATAGTTTTGATTAGTTCTGTTTCTTTACCAAACCTCTCCAGTACTTCTTTATTTGTAATTCTATCAGTCCGTGATATTTTGAATACGCTGCGGTATAATCAGAGTTCGAGAGCCTCGATTCTTTTTAAATTGCATTTTTTTAATGCCCAAGTCACAGCTCCATATAATAACGTATGGTCCTAAAGTTTTGGGAAAAATTTCAAAAGCATATAACTCTGTATAACAATAATCTTATATTTTTATTAAATTATTCAACAATTTAACTTAACTATCCTTATTATAAATCAAAATTCAAATGACAGACAAGGGACCATTATTTTCGATTTGCCTAATAATTCCCCTGACACCATCCTTCCATCATCCTTTGGACGACCTCGGCGTCAATTTCTCTAATTTTTGTATATATTCGGCGTCTTAACTGTTCCTGATTTTGTGCTTCCCATCCGTTATTATAGACTTTCCGACTTAATATTGCCCAGAACTCTTTAATTGGACGAGCCTGAGGTAGGTTGGGGGATTGTCTGCTTTCGGTACAAAGGTAAATTAAAGTTTCGACTTGTTGACGAAATGCTCGTATTAACGCGCGGCAACATCTCGGAATTCTCTCTAATTGATCAGCTGTGTATTTTGGAGCTTTCCTTCTTTTCCGATAGATAATATTGTTACTCGATAGGGTCCTGTATACTGTAGTCTTTCCAACATGAAATCTTCTGGCCAGTTTTCGCTGTGAGAACCCAATTTTTGTTCTTAGCTGCTTCAATCAGTCTTGCCTCTCTTATAAGGTTCAAAATCCGCGGTCGGCCACTTTTACGCAAGTTAACACATGGTATCCCTTCTTCACATTCTCTGATTGTGCGATAAATTGTCGATTTGCTTATGTTTTGATCTCGATAAATATTAACAATATCTCGTTTCGACATTCGCCCAACCATATTATAAACACCTCGACGAATATCAATTTTATAAGACATTTTGCAGAGCACAAACCAAAATATTCTGCTTTGTTTATTAAATGTCAATAACTGATGACATTTCAATTCCATGGCCTTCTTTGTTAAATGCATTTTGCTTCTCAATCAGACCAGGTGAAATTTTTCTCAAAACTTTAGGACCATACGTTAATATTGAAAATATATACGATAGGAGTGGCTTCATTAGTATAAATGCTGTTCTGGCAATCTCTATTCGTCTGTTTATTTCAGTATGATCATTAGTTTCATTGATCAAAGTTCCCAAGTACTGATATTTTGCTACTTGTTCTATCACGTTATCATTAATTATCAATATGTGGTATACATTTTGAAATATTAAAATATCAGAATTTTACAAACAAATAAGCAACCTTATAAGAGATATACCGAGACATGAGCTCCTTATAGTCATGGAAGTATTCATTGCTAAAATAGATAACGGAAAAGAAGGGCAACATATTGGTCCTTATGGATTAGGAGAGTGAAGTCAACGAGGAGAAACAATGAGTATCTTTGCAGCTGAACATAACTTAATCGTGCTAAACACATTTTACAAACTACCACCTATAGAAAATGTCACACTGAGAGTGCAGTACGGGTAAGATACGGCAATGCTTTTCTTATGGAGAATAAACGCGCAGGGTTGTCGGTTTTTTCCAGCTGTTGATTGCTTATTGTCTGACAGGACCGGCTTGGATAAAATGCATCTGCCGGCAGTACGAGTAAAATATTTTATATCATGTATACGTATACAGTAGAATAAAAAGGCATTGATGAGTTATTGACAACGAAAACTATGAGTTTTGCATATAAAATGTCAACATGAGATATACAATTGAATCATATTCATAAGAGTAACATTTGAACACCTCTTTACAAGAACAACATACAATAACTGTAGTTTTAATGTTTTACATAAAATAGAAAAAACCTACATAATGTCTAGGAAAGAATTTGGAAACTTGGAAATGATATTATTTATAGATATTATATATAATATTCAAATTTCCAATTCTTTCATAGAAATTAGATTTTTTCTATTGTATGTAAAATATTAAAAATACAGTTATGTTGTTTCTATAAATAGGTCTTCATTTCTTTTGTAAAACTTCTGCTACAAATTACCATCATTAACATAATCACCTAAATATGGCCATAAACTTGTTTGTCATAATTAGTATTTGATAAACTCCAAGCTTTCCCTATTTCAACCCCTACCCACCCTAAGGATGGGTAGGGGGTGAAAGTGCTTTTGGAAAACGAAACTACACTTCAAAATTTAGTCCGAGTTTCAACAGAGAGCATGGAGTCCCATAAGTTTAAATCCGGTGAATTATTTAACGGTTGCGCTAAACTCGTAGTGTTAAATGTGTTGTGTTTTTTACAAAATACGGAACAACTTAATGTAAGTGCTGCTGTAAGACGTACTTCGTTGATGACTGGTGTTAGCGAAAGAAGCATTTACAATTTCAAAAAAGAAAAAGTACAGAGTGGAACATTGAAATCGCCAAAAAACGTAAAAAACGAGTGTGTCATTCAAATTCTAGAATATTCACATATGACGAGGGTGTAAGAAGTATTCTACGGAGAATTGTTCATTGCGAATTTTTCATGAAAAATTTGCCGCCATTTTCAGGAGGTTTCCTTCCTGGCACACAGTGTGTTTTTCTGGCAAAGAAAAATGATGGCGACTATCACGATGAAATGGATGCCGCATATTTTAAGTCGTGGTTTAAGGAGACATTAATATCAAATTGACTATATCTAATTGCAGAGATATGACTTGCGTTATCTGCACCTGCTTTGTGGACTACCAAACAGCATTTTACACAGTTCAATGCCGAAAAATGATGGATGTTCTAACAAAAGTCCAAATAGATGATAAAGACCGGCGTATAATAAAAAATTTATACTGGAACCAATCAGCCACAATAAGAGCAAATCTTGCAGATGAACCGACGGAAGCGATCCAGATTCTACGAGGCGTTAGACAAGAATGTATACTTTCACCTATATTATTCAACCTATATTTAGAGGAAATATTTAGTAAAGCCTTGACAAATTACGAACATGAAATCCTTTTAAATGGAGAACGCCTAAACAACATCCGCTATGCAGATGACACCGTTATTTTTGCAGACAGTTTAAACAGTTTACAGCAACTGATAAACAAAATAAATGAAGTAAGTGAAAGATTTGGACTACAAGTAAACATATCAAAAACTAAATTTATGGTAATCAGCAAAAATAAAATTAGAGACGTCCACTTGCTTATCAAGAATACACCAGTGGACCGGGTAAAATAGTTTACTTACCTTGGAACAATAGTAAGTGAACAATGGGATTGCTCACAAGAATTAAAATGTAGAATAGAGAAGGCTACGAGTGCATTCAACAACATGGCCAAACTCTTTAAAAGCCACAACTTTAATCTGGAGATAAAAGTAAAGCTCCTACGATGTTATATATACTATGGAGTTGAACCCTGAACACTCACAAAAGAAGAAAAAGGTGGTCTTCTTCTTCTTTTTGTGTAAGAAAGGAATTTTGTGGTCTTTTTGTAATTAGCATATATTTCGTTTTTCTTTTTAGCGTTTATAGAAATTTCCATTAATATGTGTTGTATATTTTGTAGTATTTTTGTAATTAGCATATACTTCGTTTTTTAGCGTTTATAGGAATTCCCATCTCAGCACTATTCATACTTAAGCTTTCGATAAGATGTTGTAGATCTTCTATACTCGTAGCAATGATCACAGTGTGCACATCTGCATTTCGTAAGTTGTTATTTAATTTTCCATTAACGATAACTCCCACTTTGATATTATTGAGCGCATTTTTGAAAGTTTCTTCAGAATATAAGGTAAACAAGAGTGGCGATAAAACGCATCTCTCTGTAACTCCTCTAACAGATCTTCATTTCTGTTGACGGTTGCCCATCAATTTAAACAATGGCACTTTGGTTCCAATTTAATGATTAGATTATCTTTATGATTTTACTGTCAATGTGTTCATTGATAAGGATTGATACTAGTTTTTCATGTCTTTCTCTTTCGAAAGCTTTTTCGTAGTCAACAAAGCACAAGTTTGGGTCAACGTTTACATTCCGACATCCTTAAATTAGTATGTCGATAGCACATAGTCCTTCTTGATTCCATTTGGGGACCCGAACTTGTAGCATTTTATATTGAAGACCCCTCGTATAAGTGATACAAACCATTTTAGAGTTGTTTATTATTTTAAAGATGTGTACTTTGTCAGCATTCTCTTTTAATGTTTTATTCGAAGTCGCCTTATAATTTTGGTACGTCGTAGAAATGGAATCTTCTGCGTTTTAATTCCTGTCAAGTGTTTGTTTATTTTCAACTTATATGAACGAATTTTTAAATTCGTCATATCGTCATTCATGCTTGGGTCGCTGTAGGTGCAAGTGTAGATCAAATTCTTACTTGGTTCGCTGTGTGGATCACAAGTATGGATCCGCAAATTCACCGTCGAATTTGTGTTTTCCTGTTTTTGGCCCCTTTGTGTAGAAGTATGTAGCAGTGAAGCCTTAAGTGGTTAGTGTATCCTAATAGTTGGGGGATTTGTGCAGTACACTGATGAAATTTTGAAGCAGTATATAGTATGTCGCACCAGTTTTGTTGTCATTTTCCTGTTTGATCCAACTCCATCTACGTCAGATCTTCGTTCCAGATTATGAAAATGATTTCCTGTTGTTCCAGTAAGTTCCTGTTTGATTTTCAGAAGTTTCAGTGCAAAATTGCTAGTGAAAAATCAAGGTAACATTTAATGTTTTAAATTTTAAAGTAAAGACAGACATTTTTTTGCTAAAGTAATAGTTGCTTTCATTGTTTAAATGGATAATTTTTTTTATTTGTAAAATGTTTTATATTTACCACAGTTTATACGTCAGTATCATTAGTAAGTTTTTGTAGCATCTCCTGAATTTGTAAATCAGTAGAACGCATGTAGGTTTTTTGTATTTTGCGACTATTGTGGTAATATTTAGTATTGTCTTTTTTGAGCATTCTGGTGTTCTCTATGTTTTGTAACTTTTTGTGGTGACACAAAAATAAATGTTAAATTTTGTTTCTTAACATTTTTTTATCCTTTTTAACTAACCCTTTTTGAGTTTTATTTGAAAAAGATATGTTTTTTATGATTAATAATTATATCTCCAGTTACAACTAGCTGGTTGTAATAGGTATAATTAGGCACCTCAAGTGGCGCTCTACATTAAATTTCTTGAGGTGTTTCCGGTTGATTTTCATTTTGTTTGTCCCAAGAGATTTATGACCCTTTATTTCATTATTCTGTAGTTGCCTCAATCCAAACCTCCTTGTCTTTTACTTATCCACGTCCCCAGCTCTCCTACCAAAGCCTGAGTGCCGTTCGCATATGTTTCGATTATTTTGCTTGCTCTTCTCCACCCCCAGTAGTTTCTTCCCCCAATTTTCTACCCCTTGTATTAATGCCCCGTGTGGTAGGCAAAATATATCGTTACAAACTGCGTCTCACTAATATCCTCTTTTAACTTTTCATAGATTCTCTTATGTATTACGTTAAGGAGTACTTTTAAAGAATTACTTTTGGGGCTCAATGTTCGATAGTCAGAGCACTCCTTCGCTGCTTGTTTTTTAGGGATGGTTATAATCGCTGACTTCATCCACTTTTGCGGTATTATTCGCGCGTCGTACTCAGTTTTGAAAAAATCTGCCAATACTTTCAAGATATCCCCTTACACTAGATTTAACAGTTCTATCCCTTTCATCTTTTCTCTAAAAAGTTGTCTAACGTACTCCTCTCATATTCTTAATTTCTTAAGTAAATCTATTAGCAGTACTTTTTACTTATTCTTTATGTGTCCTTGGTTTCTTTTTCGGCCCATTCCGATTATTTCTCTTATTTTTGTGCGTATTTCTCATATCATATTTTGTTTCTAACTCTTCTATCTCTTTACATTATTTTTTCAAATACATTTCCTTAGCTGTTTTGATTTTTTCCTTAATTATTCGTTGTATTTCTTTATACTTTTGTAGATCTTTTCCTTTATTTTTCCTTCTTGTTTCCATCTGTAGTAGTATTTCTTCTGCCATCCATTGGTTTTTAGCCTTTGACCCATATTGTGCCAAACTTTCTTGAATTGGTTTCAGTAACTTTTTATTTACATCCATAATTTGTTTGTTGTCAGTTTGTGTTTATTCATATTAACATTCACATTATTTTTTAATTCGTTTTTTATTTCTTCGTTTTTTATTATTCTTATATTAATTTTTGGTTCTTATCTTCTGCGTTTAATTCTTTTTAATTTTGTTTTCACAACAGCAACTAACGGACTATGGTCTGAGTTAACACCTGCTCCAGGATATTTTAACCGATATTGTAGATTGTATTAGGTATGAAAATTATGTATGAAACTACATGTATATTATTGATTAAGTTTAATTTTACTTTCCTAATTTATATTCATAAACCATATACATATGCGAGTCCATTATTCTGATGATTCCCATTCTCAATTTATCATCATCATCATCCCGAAGCTCCTTTGCGCTAATCGCCGTGTAGAAGCCAGTTGTCCAATTAGCTTGCAGTCTTTCTCTCTTCCTATATTCAGGAGTTTGCCACTCCAGACAACAATTGTGTTCTACATCTTTCATGATTGTTTTTTATTCTTATATAATTTGTAACGCCTTTATTTCCTATTTTACCTCTTCTGGATATCCGCAGTTATCTTTTAGTTACATCCGTCTCCACTACTTCGACCTTTTTTCGACTTTTCGCTGTTATTCTTTAAGTTTCTATTCCATATAATTTCTTGATTATATTCCATGACAAGATAAACTTTATTTTCTTTCGAATTAACCCATAAATACCTTGTTTGACGTCATGTTGTCCAATCCCCATCTTGAGTGGGAGAAGTTGACTCAAAAATATTAAATTAATAATATCGATGCGATAACAAAGCAAAGTAATCATATGCGAATACAAGCAGAAAATATATTTTCTATTATATAACTATATTTCTCGTAATTTTTTTCTTACAATATATATTTTGTTACAGAGGTAAAAGAGTTATGGGATTGGTAACACACGGCGCTATGTCTACCTTGATGTTGAGTGATGATTATTTACTATTTGATGTACCTGATAATATTTCTTTAAAAGAAGCAGCATCTCTTCCAGCTGTATATATTACTGTTATGTATGGATTGATAAATGTAAGTATATTTATTTATATGAGAGATAATGGTCGGTTTTCTTGAAGTTTCTTTCAATTATAATGTTTTCTGTGTCTACAAGGTTGTTTCTTAAGCGAAGCCGTGAAGCTCTTGTTTTGGAATCTATAACTGTGTTTACGCTAATTGTATCTAGAAAGGCTAGTGTGCGATCTTCGTATCGTAACTTATGTGGTGTTTATTCCCTACTTAGCGCGGACAGATGGGTCTTGCCTTAAAAGGTATATTTTTGTTAAAAAGTCGTTTCGCCATATTTTGGCGTTTATTTCCTTCTTCTAACTGGTGATTCAATTGTACTTTTTAAGATAAATACTTCTCACTTATTAAAAAACTTATTAGCTACACTCGCCTTTATCGATACAATTAGCGTAAACAAACTGTATTTAGAGATTATCAAGTAAATTTGATCTAAATGTTTGTATTTAAATAGCCAAATAAGGATATTTTACGACAAATAAATAATAATTTATACATTTGTTTTGAATAAAAATTCTCTCTCTAACTCAGACCCTTGGTTTACACAGCATGCCGATTTTCTGCCTTCCATGCCCCACTTTGTGTACTTTATGTATATGTTAACGTCTTTAATTTTTTTTTTTTTTTGAATTTTTATTGGGATCATTTTATGAGAAATTTTAGTTCCTTTTCGTTAATAAAAACACTGTTTAGTACAATGAAAATTACATTTTATTATAAAGCATATTTTTTGTTTTAGAGAATAAACATAAAAA
Organism: Diabrotica undecimpunctata; assembly: GCF_040954645.1. Taxonomy (NCBI): domain Eukaryota; kingdom Metazoa; phylum Arthropoda; class Insecta; order Coleoptera; family Chrysomelidae; genus Diabrotica; species Diabrotica undecimpunctata. Next base: position 165,092,855 of record NC_092805.1, read on the forward strand.
GAGGTTCTAGCATTCTAATTCACTCTGGAACAGGTGGGGTAGGCCAATCAGCTATCAGAGTGGCATTATACTACGACTGTAATATTTTCGTTACAGTAGGGACACAAGAAAAACGAGAGTACTTACTAAAAACCTTTCCACAAATCAAACGTAAATATATATATTTTTTAATACTATCCCCTCATTTAAGTTGTTTCTCTTATTTTGACATACATATTTGATTAATTACAAAGTCATACTATAAGGGGATATTGGGTGGAAAGTAGGATTCTCGAGAATAAGGTTTCATTTCGTAATTACTTCACTGTAAATAGGTTGCAACGCACAGGTTGAGGTAAACAATGATAAAACACATTACTAGATGCGGTGTAACGCAAATGAAATAGAACAATAGACTAAATTATTAAAAACTACATTATGCAGTCTAATATGGACGTACACACACGTTGATTGCTGAAGAGACAATGATAAATGCGGATGTCGATATGACAGCCGTTGACAGCATCCTACGTCAAAATGGGTGGCAGGGTTGCCAAGTATAATTTTTGTTACAATACTGTTAGGGCAGGTTGTTCGAACGCTATTCAAAACTTGATTGTAATCAAATATTTAATTAAAATCAAATATGTCACATTTTTAGGTTATGTTGACTGATTTATTTTATTAAATTTTATTATTTTGCGTTTTAATTTAAAATTAACCATAATTAAACTCTTTCTGACGTTAATTTCATGTTTTTATTTAAAAATCAATATTAATAATAAGCAATTTTTAATAATTTTAACAGCTGCTGTGACGTATTTGCTTGTAATTAAATATTTGATTACAATCAAGGTTTGATTAGCGTTCGAACAACCGGCCCTTAAAGTCATGAATCGCACACATGAGTCATTATTTTTAAGTCCTTAAATTTAAAATTAATTTATAAATCGATTTACCTAAGACAATTTGGACTGAGTAAATAAACATTTAAATTTTGTTTATTCTTGTTAGAAGATTTGGAGATACAAGTCGAATATTTTACTCCAAGAGGCGAAAATACCACTAAACCTCTAAAAATCATAAGAACACGCTGAATTTTGCTAAGAATGGTAATTTTTAAACCCCAAAAAAGATGCAAAAAAGTTTACCACTTTTACCCCCGAGCTTCCTCCTAAAACCCACCTCGTTGGGGGGTAAAAACGCAAAAAATTGATTTATCAAGAATATGCACGTCGTAGAAAAACATGTTTTAATAAACTGAGACGAACTGAGATAAATCTCTCAAAAATAACGCTTGAAGAGACCATCGATTTTGAAATGTCAGTTGCGTGCACGTTCAATAAAATTTGTATCAGCTCGACGGTAAAAATTCGATATCTTTTCATTTAAGTGTCCTATCGACAAAAATCAAGATGCGTTTTAAAGATAAAATAGCTTTCGTATGCAGTTTTTGTATTTTGCCGGGAATAATGTTAAATAAGTAAAGGTGGCGCTAATTTTGCCATTTTTTAAGATTATCATGAGATCAATAAAATTGATCACTTTCATTGACCAGTCGTAGAAAAATTTCTATGTTTAAAGATCAATCCTTATACCATATGACATGCAATTTCAGTTTTGAGTTGTGGCAACAAAGAATGGCAACATTTGAAATATGAATAAAAAACTCAGAATTTAATGCTTTAGCCGGTTTTTAAGTATTTTCTTGGGATTTACTGTGACTACCTAAAGTAACTGTCCTTGCAAAAGAAAATTCAATAAACCAATAACCAAAATGGCTATAGCCAAATTCTATGCTTTAAATTTTCAAAAAAATATTGTAACGAAATATTTTACCTACCACGTAGGGTATAATTATAGCGGATTTGAAAACTGGGGACAGAAACTACTGGGGGTGGAGATAGTGCAAGCAAAATAAACGAAACTGTGTGAACGGTACTCAGGGTTTGTTTGGAGGGCTGGGTCGTGGATAAGTTGAATGGCAGTGGGGTTGGATTGGGGCAACTACAAAAATGAAACAAAGGGGTACTTACATGAGTCTCTTAGAACAAACAAAACAACAGGAAGGATCTCTAGCAATTTAAAAAGGACGCCGCTTCGAAGTGTCAAATTATAACGATTACAACAACTAGTTGTAACTATTGAAATAATTATTAGAAATACAAAAATGGTTAGGAGACTTTTTTAAAATAAAAAGACAAAATGGTTCAGAGAAATAGATCAAACATTTATTGTTGTGTCACCACAAACAGTTACATATTTACAGATGGCACAAAAAAATACTATATAAATAGTTACAGGGATTTATAACAAAAATAACAAAGAAAACTTACATGTCATTATCCTTTTACAAACTCAGGAGATGCTACAAAAGCTTACAAATGTTACTGGATATAAACTGTGGCAAAAGTAAATCATTACAAATAAAAATTATCTTTTTAATTAAAACTATTCATTCGAAGGGCCAACAATTCTGAAATCTGAAATCATAAATGCAATTAATCATCTTAAAACAAATAAAAGCCCAGGTCCAGACGGAATATGCCCAGAAACGTTAAAATTAATCAGCGAAGAAAATATCGAAATATTTGTCCTTTTATTCAATCGCATTTATGATACAGGTAAAATACCCCAAGATTGGCTGGAGTCAATATTCATCCCACTTCCAAAAAAGCCAAACCCACAACACAACAATACGTTCCATCTGATAAGCCTTATGAGTCATGCAGTAAAAGTCCTAGCAAAAATCGTACATAATCGTATCTATAGAAAGTGCGAAACAATCATCGGAGACGATCAGTTTGGATTCAGAGCTGGCATGGGAACGAGAGAAGCCCTGTTCAGTTTACTAGTTCTCGCCCAAAAATGCTACGACCAACAGAAAGATATATTTATATCCTTTATAGACTTCGAAAAAGCATTTGATAGAGTAAGACACTACCTACTATTAGAACGTTTGCAAGAAGTCGGTTTAGATGGAAAAGACATCAAATTCTTAAAAATCTTGTACTGAAACTAAAACGCCAGAGTTATGATCGAAGGTTCCACATCCGCAGAAGTAGAAATTAGGAGGGGAGTGAGACAATGATGTGTTGTGTCGCCTCTGCTGTTTAATCTTTACTCCGAGTTTCTATTTAAAGAAGCATTGGAGGATTCCAAGGATGGAGTCAATGTGAATGGCGTAAATATCAACAGTATCAGATACGCCGATGATACAGTGTTAATTGCGGATTCCGACTTAGGTCTACAACGACTCATCGACAAGACCAGCTCGATCTGTGAGCAATTTGGTATGAAAATAAATATTAAAAAAAAACAAAGTGATGCCAATCCGAAAAAACCAAAACGTACCTCAACCTTGCACAATAAATGGGCACATTTTAGAACAGGTCAACAGATTTAAGTACCTGGGATGTTGGATCGATAGCAGCCTAAATCCTGATCTAGAAATAAGATCAAGAATAGAACAGGCCAGAAAATCTTTCGAAAAAATAAAAAAACTGCTTTGTGATCTCGAATAAAACTCGAAATTCGACTACGTTTATCGTAATGCTAAGAGTCTGGTCTACTCTTCTCTATGCAGTTGGAACGTGAACCCTTAAAACATTAACCGGAAATAAATTGGGGGCCATTCAAAGGTGGATCTACCGGAGAATCCTCAAGATTTCATGGACATTGCATACTTAAAACGAAGAAGTGCTTCATAGAATAGGCAAGGAAAGAGAACTTTTTAACACAGTAAAAGTTAGAAAAACATCATACCTAGGCCACATACTGAGAAATAATAAGTACCAATATGCCCAACTTATAGTGAAAGGAAAAATCGAGGGAAAGAGAGGCCTAGGAAGGAAAAAACTATCGTGGCTCAGAAACATCCGACAATGGACAGGGCTAAAATTTTAACAGCTAATAAGAACTGCTGAAGATAGAGAAGAGTTTAAAATTGTAGTAGCCAACCTCCATTGAGGAGAGGGCACTTTAAGAAGAAGAATTCATAAATTAATTGTAAAATTATTAATTATAAATTATTAATTATAAACTATTCATAACACATTTTTCCATAAAAAGAGGACGAAGAACGAGAAAACAATACAAATTCGAAGAAACATTTTTGACTAACACTATAAGCGACTTTAACAAACAGCCGCCTTAGCGAGAGTGATCTTTTATATAATCTTTTAAATTCATTCGCTTACCTTAGCATAAACAAAACATGTAAACTGGAATATTTATTTGAAATGCAGAATATCCTAAAAGCGATTTCAATCAAAGAAAATACCAAGGAAAAACGCATCTGTAAAATATAGACAAACTCTAAAAATGGTTTATTTTACTCGGCGACGCTAAGAGGAATTAAAGAAATTACTTCGTTTTTTAATACGTACGCGGGAATTTCAATATATTTCAATATATATTTCAAAGAATTTGCAAATGCTACAATATTAAAAAAAGGCTGACAAGTTTCAGATTTTAATTTGTATTCTTCTTGCATATATAATATATAAATACGGATATATTTCTAATTATATTCGGTATTGCTTTCAACCTTAGAGACTTTTTAATTTAAATATTGCTTTGTTAAGTTTCATTATTCATGTTAAGTCCTAGATTAATTTCAGCCATCTCAAACGCAAAATCTAACAGCTTCTTTAATATTCAATATATTTCTGTATTTTAGCACACCAAATAGGAAATTCACGTGATGTTTCCTTTGAAGCAATGGTAAAAAAATATACGGGTGGCAGAGGTGTAGATGTGGTTCTCAATTCACTAGCGGAAGAAAAACTTCAAGCATCGATTCGATGTTTGGCACCCGGTGGTAGTTTCGTAGAAATAGGAAAATTCGATTTGGCTAACAATAACAAAATAAATCTTTTACTTTTGCAAAAAGAGTGTAGTTTTCACGGAGTCATGTTGGATCAAATTTTTACTGAAACTCCGAAGGCAAAAAAGGAATTGGCTAAGCTATTTGAAGAAAATGTTGGTAACTTTATTCTTCCTTTACCAGTAACTTGTTTTAAATATGATCAACTGGAGGAAGCCTTTAGATATATGGGCAGTGGTAAACACATGGGAAAAGTTGTGATACAAATACGAGAATACGAGCAGCCACCTCAACCAGTCCCCGAAAAATTTACAGGAATACCCAGGTAAAATAATAATATGATTTTCGAGAATGATTTAGCTAACATGTTTTATATTGTAAGCATAAAAACAGAAATTACAGATTGTTTTTAATCTGTTTTATTTTCCGATAAAATCTTTCCAGCTTTTCGTCCTTTACCATTCCCCCATTTTCCTCAATATCGGTGACTATTTACAGCCCTAAAGTGAGATAGCTCTAATGTTGGAAATATACTTCTTACAGAAAAGTCGAACGTTGAACGTTTTATTTCTTCCAAATGTTCCTCGTTTTGTTCTTATCCTTCTTCAATGGTTTGAACTCCAAGGCCTTGTGAAGTTTGACTCTTTGTCATCTTATAGTTTGTCATACGCTTCTCCATAGGATTACCACACTACGAGCAATTAAGTTTTGAATACTTACTGTAGTTTATTAAATGAGATATGATTCTATTGTTGGCCCTTAAGAATCAATTGTAAACTGTCGAGAGTATCACGGTGATAGGCAGCAGATTAGGAAGCAGACTCTTAAATAAGCATGGTAATACCTTCTTCTTTTTTGTGTGCCGTACTTGTTTTTAAGTGTTGGCTATCGTCGTATCAACAGGCTGATGAAATGTTTCTTCTTACGCGTTTTCCTTTGATTTTAACATGAATGATCAACCGGAGTAAGCGATTTTTAGATCGTCTCATTATATGACTGAACTATTGCATCTTTCTCTTTTTGATAATGTTTATCAATTTAAATTGTCTGAACACCTACGTAATAGAAATATCTTTAATTGTCTGAATTTAAATAAACCAAGTCTTTCTGCCTCAGATCATATGACTGATGATCATGGCGATCCGGTAATAGACATTAAACAAACAAAGAATATATGGAAGAGATAAGTTGAGAAGACATTCGATGACGACAGAGATAATAACCAGGTAATTATGGAATACGACACAGGACTACCAATCACTCAAGACGAAGTCAAAGCCGCAATTAAAACAACCAAATCAGGTAAAGCACCAAAACCGACAACTTTCATTCAAAATTTCTAAAAATCACGGGAGACGAAGAACTAAAATGGCTTACGACAAAGTTCAATAAAATCTATGACTCGGGAAAAATCCCAGAGAGCTGATTAAAATCTACATTTATTGCTATACCTAAAAAACCTAATGCAAAGAAATGCGAAGAGCATCGGTCTAATGAGCGACATTCTTAAGACCTTTTTAAAGATCACAGAAGAATTTATCAGAAATGTGAGTCACAGATCTCACGAATGCAGTTTGGATTCAGGGATACTTTAGATACAAGAGAAGCTATGTTTGCGGTTTAGGTATTATTTCAAAAGTACAGAGACATCAACTGCGATATTTATGTATACTTTATCGACTACCAGAAAGCTTTTGACAGAATCAAGCACGATAAGCTCATGGATATACTAGGTAATTGATCTAGATAACAAAGACCTTCGAGTAATCAAGAACATATACTACAACCAATGAGCAACCATTCTGGTGAAAGACCATTTAACAGAAGTAGTTGCTATAAAGAGAGGACCACGACAGGGCTGAACACTCTCTTCCCTATTATTTAACGTCTATTCGGAAAACGTCATGAGCCAGGCCTTAGAGCATATCGAAGAGGGCATTCTCATAAATGGTCAGCGCCTGAATAACATCGGTATGCAGACGACACCAAGAATACGGGCTTACTTTTAATATCAAAAAAACAAAGTACATAGTCATCAGTAAGAAGCATATTCCACCTAGTCAATTACTGGTATAGCCAATATGGAGTCATACGTCGCCATGTTATCATATCCACTGGTAACTCTAACATCTTAAAATATAATACCAAATAATGTAAACCAAATTGTAACAGATAAATTTTAACAGGTTTTTACCCTGATATTTAGTGGCTCAAAACATGTCCACCTAGACACTGATGATGGAACATGGTTTCCGAAAACGTTTTGTCTTCATGACATAGCCCGTTTGGGTTTTTAATTTATATACCTTTTATAAAAGATTTTTACTTAAATTTTTACAAAAGGTAATGGTTTTGAAAGTCACTATAAAAATAAGTTAGAATTAGCTAAACAGCTACAGTTAGCGCAGAAACAGATAAAACAAGTAAGAATAAAATTGGGAAAGGTTAAACCGAAATCGTCCATGAAACTTTTAAATGTTCCAAAAATAAAACTAGAAGATAAACTTACTAGTCTTAATTGGAAGAAAAAAGCTGTCAAGAAAGCAAAGAAAGAAATATGAAAATGTGACCATACACCAGCAGGAACTTTATGTATTCCCCTAGAGACTGGTTGAATGACGGGTCCAGAGTTTTTACAATGGTTGCAGCATTTCCAAAAATATGCCAAGGCATCTTCCACCGAGAAGGTTTTGTTAATTGTAGATGGACATTCAAGTCATAAAAATCTTCACGCTCTTCTGTACGCCAAAGAAAATGGCATTGTACTTTTCTGTTTGCCGACTCACTGTACACATCGGATGCAACTTCTCGATGTAGCATTCTTTGATCCACTCAAAACCTATTATGACCAAGAAATAACCAAATGGCTCAAAGCTCATCCTTGTCGAGTTGTGACTCAATTCCAAATTTTTTGGTCTGTTAGCCTATCGAAAAGTAGCTAATGTCCAGAATGCTGCTCATGGATTTTCCAAAACTGGTATCTACCCGATAAACCTCGATGTATTCCCCGACTACATGTTTCAATTATCTGAAACTACAAATATTGTAGTAGATAGTATCAAACCTGCTGTAAACGTTTATGATAATAATGAAGAACTTGGACCTTCCTCTTCTACCATAGAAGTCCCTAATGTGATGACATCTCAGTCAAAATTGCAAAATCCAACAAGTGGCATTTTACGAGTGGTCACTACGGCAGATTTAAGTCCAATTCCAGTAGGACCATTTGTTTCCGGCCAGGGAAAAACAAAGGCAAGGAAACGTTAAGGCACTTCTATAATTAACTCAACTAAAAATTTAGTGGAGACAAAAGAAAAAAGCAAACCGAAAACGAAGATCCCTCCAAAAATAAAAGGAGCGGTAAAAAGGAATGTTTTTATAGAATAAGAGTCGGAAAACGAAAGATAACCTTTTTCTGCTGATGAAGAAAATAATGATGCTGCTTGCATTTACCGTACAGAACTGCACAAGTTGTCTAAAAAAGGTGAGCTGTGGCTATCCTGTTGTTCGTGTCAAAAGTAAGCACATGCTGAGTGTGCCGGACTAGACAAGAAAACAAAAATATTTGTTTGCGAGCTTTGTACCGACTGAAGAATATTAATCGCTATTAATTTGTCATTTTGCCCGCCAGGTGAGGTAAAATGAATTTTTCTTGTTCATTTTTATATGTTTGGCTAAAAGTTTATATTTTCTTCTACTTTGTTAAAAACTGGTCTAAAGTGTTTCAAATAATTTGGTTTGTGTTCTATCCAAGTTTTTTTAATGTTTTATTAAATTAAAATATTTGGCTTTTTAAAAATGTATGTCATTTTGTACACCCTTCCCCTACACCAAAGTGTGCTCTGAGAGAAAGTGCTCCGCTCGGATTTAAATGTTTACTCACTTCAAAAATACTTTTCTTTTTCCTTCTTTTAATTATTAAAGATATTGAATATTTTAATTGCGGCGAAGATAATGAAAATGTAGCAATAGCTCCGAAATTATGGCATTTAGGTACAGGGAACATTACATGAAAAATAATTAATATTTCTTAAATACTTCCAAAAGCCCATAATGTTGGTTGCATCACAAGAACCTGATACACCAAAATCTATAAAAGTCGTTTCAATGTATAATTACAATGCAAGCCGTGTTTAAATTACCGTTTGAGCAATACACAAAAGGAAAAATTTATTTTGTGAACAATTGTAAATTTCTTTTAGATATTTCTGTCATCCAGAGAAAAGTTATATAATCATCGGTGGTCTAGGCGGATTTGGATTAGAGTTAGCTGACTGGTTAGTACTAAGAGGAGCCAAAAATTTGGTACTTGTCTCAAGAAAAGGTGTCACTACAGGATATCAAAGTTTAAGAATCAGGTAATCTTAATTATAACTTAGTATCGGTAAACTACACAAGCTATTTTCTGTATGGTCAAACCATTTAATACTCATTAAAAAAATAAATATATTAGATTACTTTCATGGTGGTTTCAAAATTATATTTTGGATTTACATAACTCAACTATAACTACTGCTATGCTTTATATTAGAAGTTTCGAAAGATACAGGAAACCGTAAGTTTGTGTGGGCACCTGAAACTTTTTAATTTTTGATTTAACTGAACTGCCACCGTGTTTAGGAGGACATGTAATGATGTCGGTATCGGCTACGTAAGTAAGTAAGTTGTTAGAATAACACTTACATCTCAGCCAGAAAGAAACACGACTGAAAGATATAGAATAAGCCAATTGGCAGCACTACGACCAATTACGACAACCGATGGCTTCCTAAAAAAAGTGGGATAATACTTTTAGTTGCATTGGTAGTATGTTGGCTAAATTTTGCAGGACATCATGCTGTTAAAAAATTAATTTAGGCCTTCAATGACCTTCTCCAATATAACAAAAATTATAATAAAATTATGGCATCTCTTGAAATAAAATATTCTGAAAGCAAACTGAGCCTCTGTTCAGATTTCTGGGCAAGGACTATTTCATAGAAAATGCCAATATAGCTTATAAAAATCAGAATGGGGTCTTGGCATCTTGAAAGTGTTACAGTTAGAGTATGGAGTTGGTAAATGCTCATTGGAGTAAATAGTGAAACGATGAGCCAACAATATAAGTTGTTTATCGAAAAGTAAAGAGTAACTATACCCAAATATCGTGGGCGATCACAAAAAATTAAGTGTTGAATATTAAAAGATTAAACAGGAGGCTTATTCAGGTAAAAATAGTAAATAAGATGTGCTAAAATGTAAAAAGAAGTTCTAGTACAATTTGAAGGTTAGTATTATTAGAGTTAATACTATTGAAAATCTAAAGAAAGAAGTTTTAGAATAAAGAGACCTGGGGGTGGTCAAACTAAGTTCAAGAAAAAATAAAGGAGAAAAAAACTATATAAACAGTGGCAAGAGAAGAGGTTGAACACAGATCTTCAAAACTATAAGGTCACCAAAAAGAAAAAGGTAAAGCAGAAGCATATATAAATCTTTACGATCTACTTGATACCAGGGATGGTGAAGCAAAGATATATAAAACAGCCAAATACAGATTAGATGTATCTGAGATAAAAATAATAAAATACTAGGTCAATAAAAAGATGTCAAAACGGGTTTGAAAAAGTACTATGACAGTTTATTAAATGGAAAATTTGACAAAAACTTAGTTGAGCTATCGGAAAAAGTTACCAATGGTCACAAAAATAACAAACGTTGTCAAAAATGGAGAAAAAGGAGTTTAAAAGTTTAAAAAATGGAGGAAGGTAAAGTGGTTGGATCAGATGACATCCCTCTAGAACTGTGGACAGCTCTAGGAAAGACACGAACAAGTTGGCTAACAGGTTTGTTTATTTGAATTATGTAAGTGATACAAATGCCAAACGAATGAGAAAGAAGTATATATGCAGGTTCATAAAACTAATTGGTAGACGGATACGTAAAGCAACCTTAATATTAGCTTGATTTTATGCAAAGCAGATCAACAACAGATGTATTAATCATTATAAGGCAGCTGATATGGTAATTATTGATCTTAAGAAAGTATATGACACAGTTCCCCAGGAGATTCTTTGGTGGGCGCTCTATAAGAAAGGAATTTCCCTAAATATTGTGAAGAAAATGTATAAGAGAGTTACAACTAGTGTTAAGACAGCTATATGAGAGACTTATAAATTTGATTTGGAAGTAGGGTTACATTAGAGCTCGGTACTTAGTCCTAATTTATTCTCATTAATGTTTCATCCGGTAACAGTTAAACTACGGGGTACTTTTCTCTAGTGCTCAATGTATTCTAATGATGTTGTGTTAGTAGGAACACCGAATTTACACCAGGATTTAGAACAAAAATCCTGGCCAGTGAATACAAGCTCTTAGGAAAAAAAACTTTAGTAGAATAAAAATAGAGCATATGAATAGTTAATAGAGAGAGTTACTTCAAATAAAATGATAAATTTGTATGGTGAAATGATTGTGGAAAGTAATATTTTTAAGTACCTAGGATTGGTATTACAGAGTTATGGGAAAATACATAGATGGAAATACATGCAGTAGACTTAGAGTAAAATGGATGAAGTACAAGAAAGCGAATTGTTTGTTGTGTGCTAGAAAAATTTCAATGAAACTGAAAGGAAAATTTTATAAAACTACCATAAGACTAGCTAATACGTATAAAACTGAATGTTGAAGAGTTAAAATGAAAGGGGACAACAAATGCATAGCCGAAAATTAGAATTCTGAGATAGATGAGTGGAGTGACACAAAAGGAGGAAAATTAAGAAGTATATTAGGGAAAGTCTAAGTGTAGCATCAATTGATGTCAAAATGATAGAAACATAGGTGAATATGGTTCGGGCATGTTCAACGTCGCGATGTTATTTACCAATACGAAACATTATTGATTTATAAGTTCCTGGGGGGAGTAGTAGAGGAAAAACAAAGAGGACCTGGGCAGAAGCTAAGAGGCAAATGAATGATAATAATTATGAAAGAACCTCTCCCTATGTTTCACAACCAAAATACTGTAATTCATTTTATAGAATACATTATGGCATATATTCTTTTATTTCTGTTGTAAATTATTTTTACCATGTTAATTAGCGATAATTACTTTCAAGTCTCTGGAAATCGTATGGTACATATGTCCATATATCTCAGGACGACGTTTGTACTGAAGAAGGTTGCAGAAATCTACTGCAAACAGCCAATCTATTAGGAGACGTCCATTCAATCTTTAATTTAGGTGTTGTTTTGGCGGATTCAGTTTTTGAAAACCAAACTATAGAGACTTTTAAAACGTCACTTGGTCCAAAAGCCGTTGCGACACAATATCTGGATAGGCTATCAAGAGAGATGTGTCCGAAATTAGAGTAAGTATTTGTTTTTAAAATTATTAAATCTTGGTAGAATATATATGTTGCAGTTTGGACTTGGTCGAAAATATTTAAAATAATATCAGAATATGATTAAATTTTATCGACGAATTCAAACTTTTAAAATATGAATAGAATAAGTTGTCTTGTTAAAAACACAATATAAATAAAATCAGTAATAGTTTTTGTTGAAAATATTAAAAGGCAGAGAGATTATGGGTAAATTTTTTTATTGCCTAAGTAGAAATCTTTGTATACAAAAATTTAACATTCAAGACAATAGATTATACGGAAACGTTGAGGTGGATAAACCATATCGATTTTTAGATTCTTTTATTTGATAAGGATGTACACGAAAATGGAGATTTGTTTATGGGAATGGGAAATTACTAATGATATAATTGATGTTTAAAAAGTTGTCTACTAAATAATGTGATTAATTGAAAATACTGGCGTGGTGTAAATGATGCTAGGTGATGATTGGACAAAAGTGAAAGAGTGGGACCTGAGAGATGCCGAGAGAGTTCTGCTGGCATATTAGCGACATTGTGTTCTGAAGAGTGGAACGAGTGGGTTAAAAGTTGGGCAGCCATAACCTGCAGTAACAAGAAAAAAAGTTTACTTGTGATTGATAATAATAATTGTGTATATTGTTTTAAAATGTCTGTCGAACGTGCCGCAAGAAGTCCATAATAGGTCACAGGGAAGTTACAGCCTGAAAAATTATAAACCGGTGTACCGTAGATGTGTAACGCTAATTGGGAGAGTGAAAGTCCTTTCAATTAGTAAGGAAGTGTGTCTTATGGTATAGGATTATCCAGGAGGTGTTGGAGATACTGTAGGGGCGTTAGTGTGGATGTGAGAGACTTTCAAACAGCTCAGAAGAACGGGGTTTTTGCAGAACAGATATAAAATTAATTTCTGAGATCTTCTTTTGTGTACGAATAAAAATTAATATTGATAATTGGAGTATAAACAGTAAAGAATTTTAGATTTAATCGAATGTAGTAGAGCATAGGGTATATGTTTATGTTTTAATTAAAATTTATATTTGATTTGGTAATTTAATAAATGGTATGATAATTTATTATCATAAACTTATTGAATTTCATTTATCTTACCATTTGTTCATTTTCTTCTCGAAGGACACATCATCGACATTACTTGGAACCTACGTAGAGTAATTAGAGATAAAAAAATTAGCCCTAAGATTATTAATTAATTAAAACAATTTTTAGTTGTCTTGGAAAATTAAAGCCTTGTGCAAAATTTAAAGTTTGTATAAAAAACAGCAAAAAAGGGCACAGTTTGCAATATATATATATATATATATATATATATATATATATATATATATATATATATATATATATATGTGTGTGGCCAAAATTCGTTAAACTTCCCGTGCTCGAATTGGTATCAATAAAGTGTTATGAATCATTTCGGCCTATCCCAGCCTCATCAGACACTCGGGCTGATTCAAATCCAAACTGGGAAAGTCCAACAAATGTCTCTTAAAACTTCACTACAGCAGTAGTTAGCGTACAGAGACACCACCTGCTTTGGCGGCCATGAACGATAACGATATGATAATGTCGTTTTTTGTCCTCTGGACTATGCGAAATGTGTAAAAGATTAAATCTTCTAGCAAAAGCTGCTATTGCTTTGTTGAATTAAATGGCCAAATATATGGCCTAGGAGGACAAATTCGATAAACTTCCCGTGCTCGAATCGGGATCAATAAAGTGTTATGAATCATTTCGGCCTATCCCAGCCTCATCAGACACTTGGCCTGATACAAATTCAAACTCGGAAATTCCAACGTATGTCTCCCAAAACTTCACTCAAACTAACTGTTATTGAGACAATTGGGTCTTTTTTCTATTTCTATGGCTTCTCGGACAATTCTTGGCTTATAGAAGCGGATAGAGTTATGGTTCTGGAGTTTTCAAAATTAATTTTGTGACCTGTATGGACCTGTTGACCTAGAGCTGAAATTAAGTCGGAATTGCGAACAGAAATGGAATGTTCATAAATCCTATTTTGCATTCTACGATTTGTTTGGCCTATGTCAGGTTGGGAGCAGTTTGCACAAGAAATTTTATAAACTTCGTGTTGTTCATTTGGAATGTTTTCTTATTGATCGGACAAGAGATGAAAGTTTTTGTTGGGGAGTGAATATTGTCTTCATTTCTCTTGATTTAAGAACTTTGTGGATTTACACCTTTGATATAAGAAAGAAAAGCTTTCGTATGATGAGGGTCTGAGTCTTTGGGTTTAAATTGAGTGGGAGATTGATGTCTTTGGATGCTCCTGTTAATGTGATTGAGAGCCCAATAAGCTCACGACTATATCCAGTAATTGCCAATATCTTTATGGAATACTTCGAGACCCGAGCACTATCCACATCAATGCTCAAACCTACATGTTGGCTACGATATTTTGACGATACATTCGTCATTTGGCTTCATTGCAGGGATGCTTTGGTATCTTTTCAAGACCATCTGAATGGTATACATTCTAGTATCCAGTTTACGATGGAGGTGGAAACTGATTCATCTACTATAAAATTACTTTAATTATTTAATTTAAGGGTCGTCTGACCTCGTTATGTCACTAGTTTCAACTACTGATAGGGCTGAAAATGTTCTGAAACTTTAAAAATTAATTTTGGATGTTTTTTTAAATTTATATTAAATTTATACCATTTTAAACAGAAAGTTTTTACTCTATAGTAAGTTTTTAAAACAATACTATACGACCAATCACTAGCATTGTGTAACTGTTATTTCCTTTTGTAATTTATAGAGACTTTGTGGTTTTCTCATCGGTTTCATGTGGTAGAGGAAACGCTGGACAAACTAATTACGGAATGGCAAATTCTATTATGGAAAGAATATGCGAATTAAGGAAAAAGGAAGGGTATCCAGCATTAGCTATTCAATGGGGAGCTATTGGAGACGTAAGTTAAAATATTTCCTAATTTTTAATTGAATCGTCATAATTTATAATTTCATTAGGTACAATGCCTTACTCCCTCTATATTCGTTATTCGTATTCGTATTCGTAATAATAACAAAATTATTGTAAATAAGCATGAAATAAAAAAAGAATTGCAGCTGTATATATCAGAGTTGTTTGGAGATGACAGGAATATTATTGCCGAATTCAACCAAAACTGTACTGACGGCCCAGAAATTATGAAATGCGAGGTAGAACACGCTATAAATATTGCAAAAATTAGAAAAGCTTGTGGTCCAGATAATACACCAACTGAGTTGCTGAAACTAATAGAGGATGATCACATAAAACTAGTAGTAAGACTTTTTAATTCAATATATAACACCGGAGTGATTCCCACAGATTGGCTCAAATCCATCTTTGTCGCAATACCTAAAAAACACTTGAACCACACTCTTAAAATTTTCCTAAGAATACTTCACAACAGAATTAGACGCAAATGCGAAGAAGATCTCGAAGATACTCAATTTGGTTTTAGAAATGCTATGGGAACCAGGGAGGCACTTTTTGCGCTTAACATCCTATTACAAAAATGCCGTGGCCAAAGAAAAGATTTATTTTCATGTCGTGAACTTCGAAAAGGCATTCGATAAAGTACAGCATGTAAAATTAACAGAAATACTGAAATATATCGGAATAGATGACAAGTATATTCGTGCCATTAAAAATTGGTACTGGAATCAAACTGCTATCGTAAAAATTGACTAAGATAACTACACCGCAAAGATAACTACACCGATGAAATCACCATACAACGAGGAGTCAGACAAGGTTGCATTTTGTCGCCAACATTGTTCAATGTTTACTTGGACCAGTTATTTAAAAAGGCACTTGAGAGACAACCATATGGAATAAAAATAAACGGGGAACTACTTAATGTGATTAGATATGCAGACGATATAGTAATTCTGTCAGATAATTTGAAGGTCTCCAAATTCTGCTTGATCGTATTCACGAGATAGGAGAGGAAAAGGGCATTAAAATAAACTCAAACAAAATCAAATTTCTAGTGTTTACTCGTGACCCACATCCCGATGCAAAGCTTCAATTAAACCTCATTAAATATTTCATTTAAGCCAAAGTTTCGCAATTATTGCTTGACCCTGTATAATTATTATTTATACTTTTAAACTTTTTTTTGTTTTAAACGTTTTAATTTAAATTTTTTTGGTTGTGGTGGGTGGGGCCTAGGGGTTGAGTTCTCTTTCATGTCATTTTAGTTCCCCCTTACTATCCTAGAAACGGTTTCAAGCATTTTTCGGTATCAACTTTTGTTCGTGAGATATAGCCCATTGTAAGTTTAAAAATTGACACACTGTATACTGACTGTACAATTAACTACTTACAATAACTATATATCTAACACAGACCACAGGATCGCCATGTAGGATTTTCTGTAATAGGTTATTATTAATTATAAGTAGCTAGAGTTGAATTAAACACATCTTTGCTAAACGGAGGCCCAGTTTGTTCTATAGTTTATTTTTATAAACGAGAGAGTAATTAGCATAATTTTAACTGGTAGCTCCGACCACTCCATGGGCGTGCTCAAGATTAATTGAAAAATTACTTTGAATAATTGTAAAAAATAAATGAATTATTTCAGTGTTATAAAGTGTTATATGTATGTAAACAAAAGTGACCTCTTTTATCACACACTATATTAGAACTGACTGGCCTACATTAAAAAGGGTTTTAAAAAATTCACATTTTTTTTAATTTTTAAAAATTACAAAAGAGAAAAAGAGTTTTTAAAACCGTCTAAGGTATGTTAAATAGATGAATAAAAATAATAATATAAAACTTACAGCTACTTGTTACAAATCCAAATCAGATTCAGAAGATGAACTTTCAGAACCAAGATTTATAATAACTGGCTCGATCATTTTATCAGTAATATTGTCCAGCTTCCACATTTTTTCCTCTTCTTTAATACTGTGATTTACTGCCTTTTCCCAGTTTTCAGGTTTTACATTATTTACGGTCTCCAAAAACAACTGTTTAACATCATGAATTTTAAAAGTGGTATTATTTCTTGAAACTTCACTCTTTATCTGTGCCCATACCAGTTCAATCGGGTTTAATTCACAATGATATGGTGGGGATCTAAGTACTGTCATTCCACGATTTTTGGCAATTTCATTAATTTCGTATTTTTTAAATTTTTCTTTATGAAGGGCACACAACGAATAAAGTTCCTTTCTTATAGATCCGGGATGGTACGTAATATTTTTTGAACTCAGCCAATTCTGCAAGTCTTTTTTTAACCACTTGGTTGTGGGCAGTCCTTCTATAAGTCTGGAGTGATAACTTGCATTATCCATTACTATTACACAGTTCTTAGGAAGAAGATCTATCATTTGTTCGAACCATTCTTGAAAGACATCAGCGTTCATGTCTTCATGGTAGTCACCGGTGAGTTGATTCAAAAGTTAATAAACCACCTTCAACAAAACCGTCTGAACTGCCAATGTGTACTATTATCAGCCTGCGTCCCTTTCCTGATGGTGGGTTTAAACCAGTAGATAAGTTATTTACAAAAGCGTGCCTTTGACTTGTAACAGTTTCATCCTGCCAAAATTTATTTGGTGTATGACCCTCGTTGATCCATGTTTCATCAAGATAAAATATTTTTCTTTTTTGGTTTCTCATTTCCTTTATGGTTCTTAGAAAATGTCTTCTCCATATGACAATATCGCTTCTTTATAATAAAATAGACTTTCTGGGATTCTTTTTCCAGCGGAAGCCTATTTCTTTTAAGAGTTTCCATAACGTACTTCGACTCATTTCTGGGTAATCCTTATCATCTCGAACTGAGACAAGAACTTTATCCAATGTTGGAAATTCTTGTCTAAAGAAGAATTCATGCACTTTCCGTCGAAGTCCTTCTTTAAAATGATATTCTATTTGAAATTTTGGTTTCCCTGGAGCATTACGTGGCATTTGAAAACTACCACATTTCTCTTCTTTAATAACTCTGTAAATCGTAGATTTCCCAATACCAAGTGTACTGCTAACTAACTCAACGGTCTCATCAACACTTTCACATAAACGTTTGTCTGTAAATGATTTAAAACAATTAAATATTAATGTTTTTTCATTAACTGTTAGAGGACCAATTTTTCGGCGTTTACACGGCACTTCCAAATTTTCCATAACACTAGTATACACAATAAACTGCACCTTGCAACTGAAGTACCTACTTTTAGTGAACTATTAAGAATTTTGAATACGCCACTTGGACCTTCCTATATACAAAATGGAAAAACCCACTATCACATTTTCTGTGGAATAAGTTTAGAAGGTAATTATCTAGTCAATTACTGTCGTAGATTCCTGGAATTAAAGAATTAAATGTTTGATTGTTGAAACCCTTACTTCGTGGAATGCACTCATTTCAGATAAAATAAAACGTTTTATTTTATCTAAAGAATTAAACTTTATTTTGCAAATAGGCAAAGAATTAAACTTTATTTTGCAAATAGATAAAATAAAACGTTTTATTTTATCTAAAGAATTAAACTTTATTTTGCAAATAGGTAGGTACTTATTAAACTTTTATTGGTTATATATAACCAATAAAATAAACATCTTACATTTCTTGCAAATTCATTAGTACCTGTTAACCTCCATCACTCCGACACTGGCAACCTTATTTAGGGATTAGTAACCCTCACAACTATTGTATTCCATTCTGCTCCAACCTTTATACCTGGTGGTCATACTCAATTTAAAATTGTTTTCCTATATACTTCTGTAAACTTGTTGACAAATATCTGTTTTTCATTGAGTCACCCGTATCAACAGTTTAGGGATTTGCATACATAATTTATTGTTTTATTACTCTCTCATACATAACAATACACTATAGTTCTTAACTTCTGTTTCTTAATCAAATGTAGAAATGTTACATACGAGCTGCCCACATAGCACTCGCGTCCAAAATTAAGACACTTCCATGTCGAATTCCCGTTTACAAAACAATTAAACTACACCATATTACATATTACACAATAGACAATCTTGACATAGTTAAATATTAAATAATATTTCATACTAATTAATCTTTTTTATAGATATAACAATTTTAATAATTATTTTTATTACATTACGCTAGGTTGGACTAGTAGCAGAATTACAAGCAAATCACACGCAGCTAGAGATTGGTGGAACTCTACAGCAAAAGATTTCAAATTGTCTAAATGTTTTAAATACATTGTTAAGACAAAAAGAGGCCACAGTAGTTTCGAGTATGGTAGTTGCCGAAAAACTTAGTGGAGTAGGTTCGTCTGATAACCTTGTCGACATCGTAACTAATATTTTAGGTAAGTCTTAAAACTTATGGATATGGTTTAAGTATCTTATATTTTTTATTATAGTAATAGTCTCCTTTTATATCGCTAGAGCGGCTCTGGGATTATAGCAGGGTGGTCTACCAGTGCTATGCTTCAACCGTCTATTTACCCGAGATACTCATTTTATTTAGGCTGAATCAACCTGGAGCCTGCAGATATTTTAAAATATCTGGATGTTATCGCCGCCGGTACAAAAAGCAAGAGTACGATTAGAAAATGAACTGTCCGAGATCTTTACAGTCTAAAAAGGAGTTAGACAGGGTTGCATATTGTCACCGGCATTATTTAACATATACTCTAAAAACATCTTTAAAGAGGCCTTGGACGAATCAAAAGATGGGATTGCTGTAAATTCCCAACTGATAAACAATATTAGATATGCAGACGATACAGTGTTGCTGGCAGATAGTGTGCGAGGGATCCAAAGGATGATGGATAACGTTGAAGAAGCATATTGTTCTGAAGCTATTTTCTTGTGGCATTTTAAATTAATTACTATTTAAATGGAAATAAGCCACAATTAAAGGTTAAAATACGTTTATTGACGTTTCAATTTCCACTTCGGAAATCGTTCTCAAAATACAAACATTAGTAAATTAAACAAATTTTGTTTTTTGTTACTTAGTGAAAAATTCTTCTAATAATTTAATTTTATCTGACTCATCTATATTGACAATTCAGACATACATTATACATTTTAAAGTAGACGACTTTAAAATGATATTGCCAATATTGTTGAGTTGCGTTCCTGGGACGACTTTACTTATAAGATAGTTCATTCGATTACATGAAATCAACTTTAACTTGAGAATATCCATCAGAAAAAATCATAGCATGTAATTCGTCTTTAAAAAGACAAATACATGCCATGATGACAGTAAAATTCTTCTGTTAGTGATTCCATAGTAAATTATGAGGGAAAAACCAGGAAAAAACCTCATAATACTATCCCGACATGGTAAGTATTTGATCGTGCATTTAGTTTACCTTCAATAAACGCCAAATTCCGATTTTATATGTTTGTTATTTAAAAAACATAAATGATGCATTCTCTATATGTTACTGACTTACCAATACTGGTATTTTCCTTTTAATAACTTCCCCTTTCAATATCGGTAACCAGATCCTACTACATTCTGCCGAGGAATTCGCGACACAATTGGTCTCATTTAGCATAATTAGAGCCGCTTCTTTGATTTTTCTCTTTTTACCATCCGTTTCTTTTAGGACTATATTTGAATCATTCCATTGAACCCTATGTTCATTATCCCATGCGTGTTTACATATTTGAGATCTATCAAATTCTCTATTTTTAATATAGGATTGATGTTCACTTATTCTAACATTTAATGGTCTTGATGTTTCACCTAAATAAAACTGATCGCATTCACAAGGTATTTTATAAATGCAATTCCTTGTCCTTTCTTGTTCACTGTTAGGTTTGGTTTTGGACAAAATAGATCTCAACGTGTTTGTTGTTTTGAATGTTGTTGAAATGTTGAATTTATTTCCTATCCTTTTAAGCTTTTCCGGTAATCCTTTTAAGTATGGTATTGTTACTTTCCTCGTATTATTCCTTGTAGATGCTGTAGGATCTCATTCTAAGTTGTTTTGTTCTATTCGATCGATTGTTGAAAATTCCTTATTTATAAACGATAAAGGATAATCATTTTTTAATAAAACAGATGTTAACAAATGTTTTTCCTCCAAGAACGAATTTTTGTTAGAACAAGTAATTTTGGCTCTATCGTATAAGGATTTAATGATTCCCTTTTTAATATTAATATTGTGATTTGATTTGAAATTTAAATATCTGTTGGTGTGTGTTGGTTTTCTATACACCTAAGTTTCGTATCCAGTATCGTTCTTAGAGATTAAAACATCCAGAAAAGGTAATGTGTTATTATATTCCTTTTCCATGGTAAATGTTATTGTCTCTTCTTTATATCATTTAGGAATGTGTCCAACAACTCTGATCCATGAGGCCATATTGAGAATACATCATCTACATATCTCCACCATACTGAGGGTTTTAAATTTTGTTTAGAAATAATATTTGTTTCAAAATCTTCCATAAATATATCGGCTAATAATGGAGATAAACTAGAGCCCATTGCTAGTCCAAAACTTTGTTTATAGAATTCATTATTTAGTTGAAAATATGTATTATCAGTACATAATGTTATTAACTCCATTATAGCTGATATATTTAGTCTTGTTCTAGTTGCCAATGTATCATCACTCTCTAATTTTGTCTTGACTATATTTAAAGTCGTATCTAATGGCACATTCGTAAATAAACTATTTATGTCAAAACTTACTAAAGTATTATTTGAATTAAATTCAATATTTGATAATTTTTTTAAAAAATGTTGTGTATTTTTTATAAATGTGTCATTTTTATTTGCAATTGGTTTTAAAATATTTAATAAAAATTTTGATAGTTCACTACAAGAAGAATTCATGGTACTACAAATGGGTCTAAGTGATATATTCGTTTTATGAACTTTTGGTACTCCATAAAAATGAGTTTAATTTAGGTAAAACATCAAGGCCATTAAATGTTAGAATCAGTTAACATCAATCCTATATTAAAAATAGAGAATTTGATAGATCTCAAATATGTAAACACGCATGGGATAATGAACATAGAGTTCAATGGAATGATTCAAATATAGTCCTAAAAGAAACGGATGCTAAAAAGAGAAAAATCAAAGAAGCTGCTCTAATTATGCTAAATGAGACCAATTGTGTCGCGAATTCCTCGGCAGACTGTAGTAGGATCTGGTTACCCATATTGAAAGAGGAAGTTATTAAAAGGAAAATACCAGTATTGGTAAGTCAGTAACATATAGAGAATACATCATTTATGTTTTTTAAATAACAAACATATAAAATCGGAATTTGGTGTTTATTGAAGGTAAACTAAATGCACGATCAAATACTTACCATGTCAGGATAGTATTATGAGGTTTTTTCCTGGTTTTTCCCTCATAATTTACTATGAAATCACTGACAGGAGAATTTTACTGTCATCGTGGCATGTATTTGTCTTTTTAAAGACGAATTACATGTTATAATCTTTTCTAACGGATATTCTCAAGTTAAAGTTGATTTCATGTAATCGAATGAACTATCTTATAAGTAAAGTCGTCCCAGGAACGCAACTCAACAATATTGGCAGTATCATTTTAAAGTCGTCTACTTTAAAATGTATAATGTATGTCTGAATTGTCAATATAGATGAGTCAGATAAAATTAAATTAGAAGAATTTTTCACTAAGTAACAAAAAACAAAATTTGTTTAATTTACTAATGTTTGTATTTTAAGAACGATTTCCGAAGTGGAAATTGAAACGTCAATAAACGTATTTTAACCTTTAATTGTGGCTTATTCCCATTTAAATAGTAATTAAGTTGAAGAAGCATGTAACAAATACGGCCTAAAACTAAATTGCAAGAAGACAAAAATAGTGAGCATTAGTAAGAAAACCAACATAAACGCCCAAATTACAATAGACGATACACCGTTAGAAAGAGTGGAAAAAATATGCTATTTGGGTTTCAATATTAAGGATACTTGGTATCACAGCTACGAAATAAAAACTCGTATTTAAAAAACCCAGAAGCTCTTTCAACAGCCTTAGAAAGATTATCTGCAACTTATCTTTAAGTATCAATATACGCATAAGAATTCTTAGATGTTACGTCTTTATTGTCCTCCTTCAATGGAGTAGAAAGCTGGAGCCTTACAGAAGATGCCATAAAACGATTAGAGGCATTTGAAATTTGGTGTTACCGACGTATGTTGAGAGAGTCTCATATATACACCACACAAGTAACATAACTATTCTCCAGAGGCTAAGAAAAGACAAAGGAATTATTAACACCATAAAAAACAGAAAATTGGCTTATCATATCATGCGTAATAATAAATACCGACTTCTACAGTTGATTCTACAAGGCAAGATTGAGAGTAAGAGAGGTCCTGGACGTAGACGTACATCCTGGCTGGCCAACCTTAGGAAGTGAACTGGTCTAATGTCAACTGATCTATTTCGAGCTGCTGTGAATAGAATAAGATGGGTCAATGTGGTCGCCAACATCTCTAGAAGATAGGCGCACTTAGAAGAAGATCGCCGGTGCTCGATCTCCGGGATTCTGCGTTGAACTCAGACACATCGCCTGGGCTAACCAGCCCGTTAATATTTTTACACACGTTAATTATACACGTTACATGTTTTTTATTTATTTTATTATTTTTTAGGTCTTACCGATTCGAAGGTAGTAAGTCATCACGCAACGTTACCTGAATTGGGTATGGATTCAGTTACGGGGGTGGAAATTAAACAAACATTAGAGAGGGAGTTTGAGATTTTCCTTTCACCGAAGGATCTGAAGACAATGACTTTACACAAGTAAAAAAATCTTAATTATTTTTTTTTCGTATAAAAAAATTACCATACAAAAAAACTGACTGTTGCTCTGACTGTTGATAAGATGCTTGCTTCTTTAACTTGTATGATTGCTTACGCTGACGCCATAGCAAAGATTATATATTTTGATTTATTTATAGTCTTTCCGATTTGAGTATGGGAGAAACGACGGAAATGATGTAAACAAAATTGTCGCGTGTGACATTTCTCTATGTGTCAGAGATTGGTTGAATTAATTCTCCTTCGATTGTGACCAGTCCATCTCGGTCTTAGTTCCCAGTTTCTCCAAATACGCTTGCTCTCTCCTCTTTCTATCATTTTCGATAAAACAATTCTACAACTGCATTAATCTTTGCCCAACTCCTCACTCAAACTCCTAACTCCAGGAGCAACTCCTTCTCTTCAGTCATAAGAGTATCTCAACTGATCGACTTGATCAAATATAAACTATACATCTGTTTTTTACTTACAGTATATCATCTATTTCTTCAACTTCTTTTACCTCCAACACAGTTGGAACTCCTTTCACAAAACACAAAACACACCTTTTTACAAAATTTACTTTTTGAAAACTCTGCTGATTAGCACCGTCGTATCAGAAAAACTCCGGGTGTTCAAACCACAATAAGTATTTCTTCTCCTGACAGGACTCACATCGACCCCTCAAACCTCTCTCTATATGTTCTAAACCAATCAAAATGCACAAATATCCCTCTCATTCCAGCCGTTTTCTACCGATCAAATTTGAATGTTGTCACAAAAACCCACTTCCACCAAAACTACATCAATCAAATATTGCTTAATAAAGGGTCTTAAAAATTTGTTCATTTTCTAAGAATAAAAAGATAGGTAAGTAAAAATATGTCTAAACAAATTCACTAATCCTGTGGGTTTATACATTTTCTTATCGTTCGTGGTACGATTTAGAATACAAAGGCATCTTAACATTTTATTCAATTTTTTTGTTTTGTTTTTCATTTATGCAGACAAAATTCTTGTCTGAATAAATGGTCGAAAAACTGCTATTGTTCTTTTCCCCGTGAATGTCCCCTTTGTCTTTACATAATTATGATTCACTAATTCTGAAACACACTTGATATCCCTCAAACCTAGTTTATATTAAACAAACTTAATATTACTCTGTATAGAGTGTTGCGATTTCAATAGTCAGTGATTTGATTTTTTTGTTTGAACATTTTCTTTTTATTTTTTCAAAAATTTCACATCCTAATATCGATGTTTATGATTACTCCCCATTTGTTATTAAAATAAACAAACTTCAATGAGGTTATAAATCCATAATTAATCAGGGTTTTTGCTTCTGGATTGTAGGATTAACTTATTTTAAATTATCATACACATCTCTTGAAAATCTGAACAACTGAAGATATTTTACAAAGAGTGTATTAGAGCTTAATATTTAGTTTCTGTTTCTGCTTACTTTAGTCAATTTTCTAGTTATTTTTCGTTTGCAAATGCGTTTTAACCTGAATATTTAGTTTCTGTTTCCGCTTAGTTTAGTCAATTTAAGTTTAGTCAAGTTGTTTTTAGTTATTTGTTCTTAGTTAATATTTAGTTTAAGTATTATTGTTAAACGAGACGTTTAAATTTTTACAAAGGCAGAATGGTACATACTGTAGCCGACAAAGTAGCAGCTGTGTTAATAATCGATAAATGTTGCAATAATTTCCATTCAGCAGAACGTCTTTTTAATGAGAAGTTCCCCGATCGCCCTACATCTAGGGCTTAATTGAGGACACTTCTTTCGAAGTTTAAACAAATAGGTACTGTTCAAGATGTCAAACGATCTGGTCGACCAACAATTAGTGATGACAAAATAATTGACATAATTTCAGAAATGGTAGTGAACTCTACTTCTTCTACAGCCCAAGTTGCAGCTATCTATGGAATCAGTCAAAATACAGTACACCGAGTGTTGGCTGAAAACAAATTTCATCCATACAAATTTAAAATTGGGCACCAACTTTCAGATAATGACCCCGACCGAAGACTAGAATTAATGTGAAAATATGTTCAATAAAATTAACCAACAGCCCAATTACATAAAAACAGTTTGTTTTAGTGACGAAAGTAGTTTTACTCTCAATGGAAATGTTAACACACACAATGTAAGATATTGGAGTGACACAAATCCTCACGTCTTTTGTGAAACACATACTCATTTTCCAAAAAAAATAAATGTTTGGGCAGATATTTTGGGAAACTACATAGTTGGGCCTGTTTTTCTCAATTCTTACTTGGCCGGTGAAGTGTATTTGGAGATGTTACAAAATGCAATTAAAATTCTGGGAGATAATCCAGATGAATTCGGCAACTTGGAAATAACGTTTCAACAAGACGGTGCTCCTGCACACCATTATAGTGCAGTAAGACATTACCTAGATGAGGAATATCGTGGTAGATGGATTGGACGACGAGGTACGATAGAATCGCCAGCTCGGTCACCGGACTTTACACCATTAGATTTTTTTCTGTAGGGATACTTGAAATCTAAAGTGTACGCTACAGCAGCCGACAATATTGACATTTTGAAACAACGAATTGTTGAATAATGCAGGGCAATTTCCACCGACACTTTTTAACGAGTACGGCAAGAGTTTAGAAATAGGATGAATTACTGTCAGGAAGTAGAAGGAGGAGATTTTGAACACTTACTATAAGAACTGGTTGTTAAATATATTTATTAATTAAATAAGAAGCTACAATTTTAGTATTTATTTAATTTATTCATCAAAATGAGCTTAAACTCAAACATAATTATTATGACTGAATAGGTATTTTTAATATCTTTCAAAAGAGGTATCACTTGCCATAAGATCCTATTTAAAATTATCTGTCACACTAGCGCTGTAACGTCATCTGTCACTATTACGTCACCTTTTATGACTAGTTGAGAAGCCTAAGTCTGTTTATTACCTCCTTCCAAATTTCACTATTATAACAATAACCGTTCAAAAGATACGAGGGGGATAACGGATGTTTGACTAGCACTGCGTAGAACTATGAAGATAGAAAATATAAACATATCCAATAAAATTAACAATAAATGTTGGTCTATTGCTTGTCAATAATAATCGATTCGAATCTATGAGACTTTCGATAATCATTTTGAATTTTGTTCATTTCGAACATTGTACAGTTTAGGAGTACAATGCTAGAAGTAGACAATAATTTCCGTAGAATGCTGGAATGGTCCAATTTTGGACCTTCTGCTGTTAATTTTTTTTAAGTCTGATTGCTATTTGTTTATTAAGTGATTATATTAGTTTCAATCATTTGATAACTGTGTATATATAGTGTCTTAAATGTTTAATGTTTAGTTGAATCTCAAAACAATAAAATTATTAAAAATTGCAATTACTTACTTTTCAGATTAAAAGAAATACAACAAACAAATACCGTAACGTCAGAAGCTGACAAATTTAGTGATTTTAATGCAATATTATTTAATAATTTGACCGAAGAAGACGAAACGTATATAAACGATATTGAACGTGTACTACCTACAATGTCGGAAGAAAATGGAAAGAACGACACAGTTCTTCTTTTCCCTGGTATTGATGGGTTTGCTAAAACCTTTAATACCTTGGCATCTCGACTAACAGCGCCAGCCATCTCCTATCAATATTGGGATTGTGTGGATTACGCAAATGTTCAAGTATTGGCCGAATCATTATTACCGGTAAGTTGACTATATCATCATCATCACTATTCTGGCTTTACAGCCCTGCATGGGTCCTAACCTCCTCCAGAATTTTTCTCCAGTCGTCCCTATCCATCGCTTTTCTCCGCGAAGCCCGTATTCCCATATTTCTCATGTCTTCATCGATGTTATCAAGGAACCTTGTTCTGGTCTTCCTTTTCTTCTCTGACCAATATCAAGGAGTGTTTTTCTAGCTGGGTCATTTTGTTCCATCCGTATTACATGCCCTATCTACCTCAGACGTCCTATCTTAATATGTTTTACGATATCAGGTTCCTGGTATATTCTATAAAGTTCGAAGTTGTATCGTCTTCTCCACGGTCCAGTTTCATTCACTGCTACACAGATTCGCCTTAGTACTTTTCTTTCGAAACATCCCAACATTTTTTCATTATTTTTTGTTAGAGTCCAGGTCTCTGAACCATATGTTAGGACTGGGCGTATTATTGTTTTGTAGAGTTTTATTTTTGTATTTCTCGATATAATTGTGGATTTAAGAAGGAAATTGAGCCCAAAATAGCATCTGTTGGCCGTGCAAATTCTGCGGTTTATCTCTGCGGTAGTATTATTTTCAGTGTTAAGGAGCGCTCCCAGGTATAAAAATTCGTTCACTGCTTCGATGACGTCGTTTTCTATAACGAGTGGTCGTAGGATTTGTGGTTGCGTGCTTATTTTTGTATACTTCGTTTTGTTGGTGTTTATTATTAAACCCATTTTTGTAGCTGATTCTTTTAATGCTACATACGCCTCTCTTACAGCGTTTTCCGTTCTCCCATCAATATTGATACCATCAGCATAGGTCAAGATTTGCACTGATTTATTACATATTAAACCAGTATTTGTGATTTGTGACATACTTATTACTTTTACCAGAGCCAGATGGAACAGTATACAGAAGAGAGGGTCTCCCTGGTGCAGCCCATTATTTGTTTTAAAAGGTTCAGACAGTTCCCCCTGAATTCGTACTCTACATTCAACTTTATCACGAGTTAGTTTTGTTAAATTTACCAACTGGTTTGGTATTCCAAGCTCATTCATTGATTTCAACATTTCTCTTCTATTCACAGAGATGTAGGCTGCTTTGTAGTCTATAAATATGTCATGAGTATCAATGACATATTCCAGTGTATTTTCCAAAATTTGGTTCAGGGTTGCAATCTGATGAATTGTAGATTTACCACCTCTGAAACCAGCCTGGTATTTTCCTACTATCTGTTCTGCATATGGTGCCATACGGCTACATAGTATCGTGGAAAATATTTTATACGCTGCATTTAGAAGCGTAATTCCTCTCTGGTTAGAGCATTCAAAGATATCTACTTTTTGTATATGGTGCAAAGTATTCTAGTATTCCAATCATTTGGGAGGGATTTTTGTATCCATATTGCTTTTATAAGCTGCTGTAATGCCATAATGGCAATATGACCTCCTTCTTTATATAGTTCAGCTGGGAGATTATCTATTCTGGGTGATTTGTTTCTTGCTAGATTTTTAACTGCATCTTTAACTTCAAGAATCGTTGGTGGTTCCTCTTCCCTCTCGTTTTATATACATCTTTCCTTGTTGTTAATAGGTCGCCATTCTGACTTCTGCATTGTCTTGCGTTTGCCTTGAATTATTTTCTGTTGATGTTAACTTTCTAGTAGAATGCTCTTAATTCTTTCTCTCTGATAACGTTTTTTATATATTTAAGTTCCGTATTTAGGTGGTTACGTTTCTTTCTTTTGTGTATCCTCTTTTCTTCTCTTCTTTTTGTCTGGTAATTCTTTACAGTTATTCTAGTTCGTCGGGTAAGCATCTATCTGTAGGCTTCATTTTTCTTTTGAAATTCTAGCCCTTAATATTAAGATCACTAGGCAATGATCTGAGTCTATGTTATATAGACTGTTAGATATAACTTCCGCAGTTTATTACGTCGGTTTCATGCCTTTAATCTATTAAGATGTGATCAATCTGACTCGTTGTTTTCCATCAGGAGAGGTCTAGGTTATCTTGTGTATGTCCTAGCATGGGTGCTAGGATAGGTGCTAGCAACTGTTATATTGAGTGCTGCTGCTAAGTTTATCAGTCGTAATCCATTATCGCTACTGATGTGTAGGCTATGCTTTCCTATCGTAGGGATGAAAACTCGCTCTCGTCCTATTTTTGCATTCATGTCCCTAGTAACCATTGTGGATTTGGTTTTATCTTCTCTCTTTCGCCCTATTATGTCAATGTCATCTGCGTATGCAAATAAAATATTTATTATCGGATACAATTTAATTTTAATGTACATAACATGTACGAAATATAAGTTTATTATGTGATGCATCATTAGACCAAGTCCAAAAAACTAATATTTCAGAATATCCGAAAAAAATCG
The DNA here is from genome assembly GCF_040954645.1 of Diabrotica undecimpunctata. Taxonomy (NCBI): domain Eukaryota; kingdom Metazoa; phylum Arthropoda; class Insecta; order Coleoptera; family Chrysomelidae; genus Diabrotica; species Diabrotica undecimpunctata. Next base: position 165,122,909 of record NC_092805.1, read on the forward strand.
AGGACACCACTTGTTTGATACCAAATTTTTTTCAATTGTACAGAGATATTTAAATTTATGGGGTAGTAATTTTATTCCGTTTATTAGAATACTAATTCAGCCTAGCTTCATTCATAGCTATCAGCAACTAAAACGTCGAGTTAGCACAGTCTTAGATGGTCAGATAGTAATAAGCAATACGCTTCCTTCTTCCTTAATGTTATGTAAGCGTAAATCGCATAATTCACAGCTTCTGCGAGAGCCAAAGATACGGCAAATGGCTACCATCTTCAAAAATAAACTTCGTAATGTCCGGAGCATCTGTAAAAAACTTCCGCAAATCGTCTTCCTTGAATACATACGCCTTCTTGGCCATTTCATTCTTGCTAATTGCCTTCATGAATGCATGCTCTTTCACAAATGATTTTAAATCGACCCCTTTGTTTATTCCCAACGTACTTTGCAATTTCGAATAGATAGCCTACATAGTCGACGGCTTGTACTGTTCCGACAATTTCTGAAGGTAAGCAAGCATAACTCGTTCATCTGTATCTGTTAACTTTTGCTGTTCCATCCATTTAATGAACTTGTGGTATCCTTTGTTATTAGCGTCTTTCAATGTTTTCGATATTAACTGCGATTCTGCTTTACTTTTTAAGCAATCAATGTTGGAACTCATTTTTATGCAATATACAACCAGTAATAACGCTTAATCTTATGTGACTTTTAAGATTGAGACTATGAGATTGCAAATTAATTTTTTTTTCCTTATTTCCATAACAATGAAAGGTATACTGATTTACATCACGAACCTTTAATCTAACCCTTTAAGACACTTCTATAATATAAATTGACTAACACATTGTTTTTTTTTTAGAAAGTAGAAGATCGCATAAACAAAAATAAAAAGTTTAAAATAATAGCTTATTCTTTTGGTTCCGCAATAGCCCTAGAGGTTGTACATTTACTAGAAAACAAAGGATATATAGGAGATGTAATAATAATAGATGGTGGCCCGACATTTACAAACAAGATAACACAACCTTTTAAGATGCTTTCAGACGGCGAATTTCAAACATCTCTTATGTGCTATTTACTAACAGCGTCTGTAACCAGCGATATTATTTTAAAACAACAGGTAAAAATGATTTAGTTAACCATCATCTCCGATATCAATATAATATATATATATATATATATATATATATATATATATATATATATATATATATATATATATATATATATATGCGTGGTTTCCGAGGTTTCCGCGGTTAGTACAATTAAACCTAGAGCTAAGATTAATACTATAACAGAAATTAATATTACTCAAGAGTATTCCGGGTTGAACCGCGTCGATTATCATCGCATTGAGCTTTCGACATCCTCTTCGATGTCTTCTTCAGGGCTTCCGGAGGTCTCAGTCTGCAGAACCCCCAGACACTACGACACTTATCACTAACCAATGCATTACTTGTGCTGAGAATAGAGGACGGGTAATATATACCGTCGATTATGGCGTGGTTTGGGTGGAGGTTGGCGTGGGGTTTAGCGTGGGAGGGTTGGCGCGAAGATTTCTGACACTAGGATTTTAATGGGTGGAGAGGACGGTATTTTCTTTATGAAAGGTCTCCAAGTCGAAAGTAACCGTATGTCGTCATCTCTGTTATTGAGACAATTTGGCCTTTTTTCAATTTCTAAGGCTTCTCGGACAATTCTTGGTTTATAGAAGCGGATGGTGGCTATGGTTCGGGAGTTTTCAAAATCAGGTTTGTGACCTGTATGAAGATGGTGTTGACCTAAAGTGGAAATTGAATCGGAATTGCGAACAGAAATAGAATGTTCATAAGTTCATAATAATATTATTTTTATTCCTCTTGTTGATTTTAGAATTTTGTCGATTTTTGTCAGTGACACCTTTGTTGTAAGGAAGAAAAACTTTCGTATGATGAGGATCTGAGTCTTTGGGTTGAGATTAAGTAGGAGATTGATATCTGTGGATGCTCCTATTGATGTGATTTTCGCGGTAACCGTTTTGGATGAGGGCTTGTTTTAAACTAGAGAGCTCAGCAGGTCTACTTGCATCATCGCAAAGGCGTACTAATCTGGAGACAAGCGAATTAATTTGTGAAGGGGGATAATGAGAGTTAGCATGCAAGTTACGTTTGGTGTGGGTGGATTTTTGATAAACAGAGTGATGAAAACCTTGGGAATGGTTTTTCTTTATGATAACGTCGAAAAACGATAAAGATGAATCAGTTTTCGCCTCCATCGTGAACTGGATACTAGGATGTATACCATTCAGATGGGTTTGAAAAGACACCAACGCATCCCTGCCATGGGGCCAAATGACGAATGTATCGTCAAATATTTCAATATTTCATCAACAGACCTGCGACTTAAATATTTTGTGTTTGTATCATTGATGTCATTTACTATGACGCGGATGGCGTACATCGGGATTCACACTGTACCAACCGTAGGTGTTTTCTTTAGCGTATCAAATTGGTTTTGCGTACTTACTATTTAGTATTTAATATTTCTAGTACATATAAAAGAAATCTCAATAATTACTCCCATCGCCTCACACGCGAGCAAACAGCAAATTCATCCTGTTAACTCTCTGCAATAGCTCTCTGGTAATAGTACTGGAAAAGTAATGGAAAGGTAATGGAAAGAGTTTATTCAGTTAGTGAGGAATACGGCTTGAGCCTCAACTTCAAGAAGACAAAGTGGATGCTGATAAGCAAAAAGCAACAACCTGCTCGACAATTACGGATAAGTAACATACTAATTGACCATGTAGAATCTTATGTGTACCTTGGCACCAACGTAAATGTAAAATGGGAACAGGCCACAGTAATTAATGCGAGAATAGAACGAGCTAGAGGAGCATTTAATAATATGAAAAAGCTCCTCATAAGCAAGGATTTGTCTCGTCCCCTAAAACTACGTCTAGTTAAATGCTACATTTTTCCGATCTTACTAAGATTGAATATCTAGGCCACATATTGAGACACGATAAGTACCGTCTACTGCAATTGATTGTCCAGGGGAAAATAGACAGTAAGCGAGGGCCAGGCAGGAGAAGACACTCGTGGCTCCAAAATCTGCGGAAGTGGTTCGGGCTCACATCGGTCGAACTATTCAGAAGCGCCGCAAACAAGATCAGCATTGCCATGTTGATAGCCAACGTTCGCAACGGACAGGGCACTTGAAGAAGAAGAATAGTCCTCTCTATAATTCTCTAATAGCCTATTTTTTTAAAGAGTGGCATTCTATTTGATATTTCTCAAATATCAATAAATAATAACAAAATAATTGTTAATTGTTTAGTTACGTTTTGGTAGAATTAAAGTGCTGTTTTTCTTGATATATCCACGCCATTTTAAAAAATAGTATGGTGATAGTCTGAATTTTTATTCTATAAATTTATTATATTTATCTTTTCTAGGAAAACATAATAAAATGCAGTACGTGGAATGAAAAACTTGATTTTTGTTTAGATATTTTGAAACAAAATAATTTTTCCGAAGAATCGATAGCCTTCAAAAGGTTCCTAGTAAACGGAATTTACAATAAAACACAAATGGCTATGAACTATGTGCAGTCGTTTACAAAAATTAAATCAAAAATAACTCTTATCGTGCCAGAAGAGACAATAATACCGGATATTGAAACTGACCGCGGAGTATCAACCATTGCTGTAAATGAAGTGGACATAATACAGGCCAAGGGAAACCACGTTTCTGTATTAGAAAGCGAAGAGATAGGAACAATTGTTAATTCAATTTTAAATAAAAATTAAATAATGTACATAAGAGTTAATTAAAAACGTTTAATTATAATTTTTGTTAAATGTGTTTCCTTTAATTTATTTAATTTATTAGTACACAATTTTTTTAGTACACATATTTACAACAAAGAAACATACTTTATAAGATAAGAGCCTAAGTAAGAACAATGATAGTGGTGGTATGGAACTGGGTTGCATAAAAAGACTAATTATCTTTGAAGTACTCGTGCAAGGTGCAGGAGACCGGCTGGAAACGGAATAGCGCATATAGCTATTGCTAGTTTTCTTTAATATTTATGTCGAAAAACTTGGATTATGAAAAAGAGCAGGCTTGTTTGTTAAAATTGATAGAGAAAGTTTTAAGTGTCGATGCAAATTATGATAATGACGATGAACAAAGTGAAGTTGACAACATTGAGGAAAGATCATATGATAGTGACAACGAGCAGGAGCTTAGTAAAAACCTAGAGAATTATTACCTTAAGCACCAGCATGACCCATATTCCGTAGGGAAATACAATCATAGAAAAACCGAACACAGTTGTGTGTTCGGTTGTTCTCTGATACAATACTGTAGACTCCCGTAAGTTCGGCCTCGGTTAGTTCGGTTTCCGGTCAGTCCGGCCGGCTCTCTGAGTTACACACATCAGTTACACACTTGGCGAGCGCCAGCCAGATGAGAGCAGGTAAAGCGCTCATCTTTACGGTAGGCCTACAGACAGTGATTCTTGTTTCACTTGCGATTTTTATTGTTTATATAGATAGTATACTTGTTGTGTGTGTGGTCAATAACTACTTCGCGTCATGCATTAAACTGCTTTAAAATGAGTGAAACTCGTAAACGTAAGTACAAGTCAATGAAACAGAGACTAACTCTGGAAAGATTGGACAAAGGAGAATCCGTGCAAAGTATTTGCAGAGATTTAAACGTGTACAAAAGTACAATTAACGACTGGCGACGCAATAGAAAAACTTTTAAGAAATTGTAGAAAAATTGTAGAAAGAGAAAGGCTTTTTTACACAGATTGAAATTGAAAAAGTTCTACAAAAGCATTGCACACTGAGAAAACCAAAACACGAATTGGCAGAAGATGCTCTGTGGTAGTGGTTCGTTCAAGAACTAAGACGAGAAACCCCGTTAAGTGGACCAATCCTAAAAGAGAAGGCTATGATTTTGCACTCAAAGCTTCTAACGTAATATTTTGCCTACCACATAGGGTATTATTATAAGGGGTTGAAAATTAGGGACAGAAATTATTGAGGTTAAAGATAGGGCAAGCATAATAAACGAAACTTATGCGAACGGGACTCAGGGTTTATTTGGAGTAGCTGGGTCGTGAATAAGTTTAATGGCAAGGGGGTTGGATTGGGGCTACTACAAAAATTAAACAAAGGGGTACTTACATAAGTCTCTTGGAACAAACAAAACAAAACACAAGAAAAACCTCTAGCAATTTAAAATAGACGCAGCTTCGAGGTGCCAAATTATAACGATTACAAAAACTAGTTGTAACTATTGAAATAAAAAAAAAAAAAAAATTTGTTTAATTTACTAATGTTTGTATAATAATTATTAGAAATGAAAAATATATATTTTTAAATAAAACTCAAAAAAGGGGTTAGAAAGTTAGTTAAGAGAAGTAAACAAAATGGTTTAGAAAAAAACATTTATTGTTGTCCCACCACAAACAGTTACAAAAATAGACAATACAAAAATACTTACGATATAAATAGTTACAGGGATTTATACCAAAACAATAAAAAAAACTTCTTCTTCTTCTCGTGCCACTCCTAGCGGAGATTGGAAATCATCATGGCCACTGCGACTTTGTTAGCAGCGCGCCTAAAAAGTTCAATCGAACTACACCCGAACCATTCACGTAGATTACGAAGCCACGATATTTTTCTTCTTCCCACACTTCTTTTGCCCTTAATTTTGCCCTGCATGATATTTCTTAAAAGTTCGTACTTTTCACCTCTCACAATGTGCCCCAAGTATTCCATCTTTCTAGTTTTTATCTCATTTAGAATTTCGCATCTTTTATCTAAAGTTTGGAGTACTTGCGTGTTAGTGACGCGGTCCATCCATGATATTCTGAGAATGCGCCTATAGCACCACATCTCGAAAGCTTCGATGTTTTTTGTGGTCAACTGTTTTAGTTTCCAAGCCTCTACTCCATACAACAGGGTAGAAAAGACATAACACCGCAGCATTCGTATTCGTAACTTTATATTGATATCACGATTGCAAAAGAGTTTGCGCATTCTATTAAAGACTGATCTAGCGATTTCTATTCTACATCTAATCTCTTTTGTTTGATCAGTATCGTCTGTGATCCAAGCACCTAGATATTTATAACAGGACACACGCTCAATCGTTGTATTGTCTATTACAAGATTAGCTCTGATGTTCTTTGATTTCGTGATTACCATAAATTTAGTTTTTTTCAAATTAATTTTCAAGCCGTAACTGTTACAGTATATATTGAGACTTTGAACGAGATGTTGTAGTTCTACTAGCGTTCCCGTTAGGAGAACCGTATCGTCAGCATATCTTATATTGTTGATCGTCTCACCATTTATTATCAGACCAAGATCTTCTTCCTCGAGTGCTTGTTCACAAATAGCTTCACTATACAGATTAAATAAAAGTGGCGACAAGATGCATTCCTGCCGGACTCCTCGACGGATTTGAATTTCTTCTGTTAGCCTACCCTCAACCTTCACATTTGCTGTTTGATTCCAATATAGGTTGCATATAATTCGAATATTTCGACTGTCTATATTTTTCTTTATTAGAATTTGTCTTAGTGGTTCATGTTGTACTTTGTCAAAGGCCTTTTCGAAATCAATAAAGCAGGTGTAAATTTCTTGGTTCATTTCTAAGCATCTCTGTGAGAGAACGTTCATTGCAAACAGAGCCTCCCTTGTACCCAGCCCTTTTCTGAATCCCATCTGAGTGTTACTGATGTCTACGTCTAATTTCCTATAGATCCTATAATGGATTATTTTCAGGAACAATTTTAGAGCATGACTCATCAAAGCTATCGTACGATATTCGCTGCATTCCCTTGTATTTGCCTTTTTTGGCAGTAGTATAAAGGTCGAACGGAGCCATTCCCTAGGTATTATTCCAGTTCTATATATTGTGTTAAATAGATCTAGGAGTATTTTAATAGATTCATCGTCCATAAGTTTGAGCAGTTCTACGGGAATTTCATCAGGACCGGGAACCTTACCACTTTTCGCTTGTTTGATTGCATAATCTATTTCTTCTCTGATTATATCAGGCCCTGTATCATCTGTATATTCGTTTGAGATTTCTTGTCTATCTTTGTCATCAAAAAGTTGTGATATGTATTCTGTCCATCGATTCATTTTTTGTTGTAAATCTGTTATGAGTAAACCATCTGTATCTTTGATCTGTCCTGTCTGTGTTGTTCTTCTCCTTCCTGTCATTTCTTTAATCTTTTTGTGTACATTAAAAAAGTCATATTTTCGCTCCAGTTGTTCCAACTCCTGGCATTGCTCACTTAGCCATCTTTCTCTAGCTTCTCTTATTTTCTTTTTTATCAGTTTATCTGTTTCTTTGTATCTTATCGGATTATTTGTTTTGTGTACCCTTCTTTCACACATCAACTGTAGTATTTCCTCATTCATCCATTCTTTATGTTTCCTTTCTTTCGGTGTTAAATTTTCTCTCCCTGCCAGCATTACGGCATGTTTAATATTCTCCCATTTTTGGTCTATGTTATCAGTATTTCTATTCAGTTTCTCTATATTTTGTAAATTTTCTTTGATGTTCACTATTGTTTTCTCTTTTATATGTTGTTCACTCAGTCTTCTCACGTCAATTTGTTTCTGTATGTGTTTTTGAATGATCTTTAGTTTTATTCTTAATGTGACTACTAGAGGATTTTGATCCGAGCCTATATCTGCTCCTGGGTAGGTTTTAGCTGAGAGTATAGAGTTGCGGAATCTTTGTCTAACAAGGACAAAGTCAATTTGATTTCTGACTACTCTACCTTTGGTGTCACTCGGAGATTTCCATGTGTACAGTCGTCTGTTAGGTAACTTGAAAAAAAACTTACATATGTCCAATTCGTTTAAAAACTCTGTTTACAAGTGAGAGATGCTACAAAACTTACAATAAATTGTTACTGCATGGAGGTTAACCTTTAAGAAACCAAAACAAAGCAAACTAATGTCAAATAGGATTAGATAGTACAATATTAATCATTTTTATTAAAAAAATGTCTATCTTTACTTTAAAATTAAAACACAAAAAAGTTACCTTGATTTTCACTAAATTACACTTGAGTTGTAAACTGGACTTCTCAAAAACTCAACAATGGCTGGAAATCTCTGACACGCGAACAAAAGGAAAGTTGGGGTACTAGAACACAAACCTTGGAAAACTCGTCTTCTTAAAAGACTGGAACAGGTACAACTGAATACAATGGCAACCTGTGGTTATCTTCAAAATTTCACTCAGACTGCAACTACATATTGAACTGCTACTATTCTGCCACAAAACACTAGATCTCCATAACAAGGAAACAATAAAAAAACATTTACGAATCTGAAGAAAATTCGGACTAAACGCTGAAGCCTACCGCATTTGACCACGCCTCAGCGAGAGTGATCAATTATCTTTTAAATTCATTCGCTTAACTTGGTATAAACAAAACACTAAACGGGAATATTTATTTAAAACGCAATATCGAGTGGTTAAACGATCAAAGAATGTCGAGAAAATACACATCTGTGAAATAATAAACAAACTCTAAAATGGTTTATTTTCGACCTGTGACGCTAAGATGAATTGAAAGAATTCTAGGAAGGAAGGAGGAATTTTAAAAATGCTACAAGCTTCAACCAGACGGGGCATTCTCAGTTAGTGAGGTATGGCTCTCCTGATGGCAAAAGAGACACGGGGTCCATTTGGAAGCAGCAGGGACGCCTGCTGCTTCCAAAATAAATGAAAACAAGAAATTGTTACAATTAGAACAATATGGAGTTTGGAATACCTCAACCATTGTCATTTGAAAGTAACGTGGTTGAAAACTTTCGGCGATTTAAACAGTTATTTGAAATTTATCTCTTGGCTAGTGACAAGGCCGAAAAGAAAGACAATAAAAATTATTTCGAGATGTACTATTTTTGCAATCAGTATTGTTATTAGTTTTTATTTTAGAATGTTTTTATTCTTAGTTAATTGTTGTAAGTTCTATGTTTTATTGGAATAAAAAGATATCATTAGACTGAATAGCTCATGAATGTAAAGTCCTGGCAGGACTATGACATGGGACATTATGATGCTACTGTATTACTAAAAGTAATAATAATAAAGGTGTACAACAGTCCGTATTGAACATTATTACAGTCTACTATCATTATTTTTGTTTTTTCAGTCTAGTCCAATCTCAGAAGAAACGTTAAAATACATAAATGTCGCAAACTTAGACAAACTGGTAAACTTATGTCGGGTTTAAGACAATATACACAACATTGTCCTAAATATTGTTTAAGACATTATACAGAAATAATGGCTTGTTCTCCACATTTCACTAACCCTAATATAACCGCTAAGGATTGCAGAGAACGTTCATGCAATATCATTAAAAACTTATATTTTCAAATTGTTGTTGAATATCATACATAATCGCATAAATAAAAAACTGTAAGACCGAATAGGAATAATTTTAGGAGCCAGAGAGGCGTTGTTGGTTTTAACGTGATAGCTCAAAGGTGCATGGATATGAATGTGGACGTGCCTTTTTGTTACATCGATCTTCAGAAAGCATTCTACACGTTAAAAACGAAAAATTGGCCCAAATTCTAAAGACAAATAACTTGGATAAAACGAACTTTAGAATAATAACAAATTCTTACTGAAATCACAAACACTAATTACTGTAATACATAACAAACCCAATTCAGAAATTGAAATCAGGAGAAATTGGGGTAAGGATATATTATTATATTCCCATTACTATTTAATATATTAAGTGAATTCATTTTTAAAGAAGCGCTGTTATCTGAAAGTGATGAAATAATAATTAACGGAACAGCTATCAGCAACGTAAGATATGTAGATGACACCGTAATTATGCTCTGCTGAACTATATGAACAAAAATGAATATCAAAAACACTAAGTATATGAGAATAACAACGAAAACAAATATATAAACAGAGATTTAGGGGATGTGTTTATAGGAAAGAGTCAAAAATATAAATACCAAGGTTTCAGGAAAGATCTTAGATTAGAAATGAGGGTAAGAGCTTTGAGATGTTACAAGTTTTAGATACTACAATATGGTCTTAATAGCTGAATACTTAAGGAATAATACATAGATAAGGGACAGTTATTTGAAATGTGATATTGTAACCTCGGAAACCTTTTTTGGATGGTGCTAGAAAGGCCACCAATGGAGACACTGCGGACGGCAGCCAGATGGTTGGTGGAGAGCGAGTCGTGGGTTCGAAACTAGCTTTTCTAACCGGGAATGGGTCCAACGGACGAAATAAGTAAAGATATGACAGGATAAGACGTATTAGAAAAGATACCGAAATAAACAAAAAGATAGATGGGTAAAATTACCAAAGATAAGATAAGATAGGAACAGAAACTTAGAAAAGAAAAGAGATAAGGAAAGATATTTTGGTTCTGAGACCAAATCCAAAGAAAGATACCAACAGTTAATTATTAAATAAATTTGGTCAACACACTATATAAACAAATAATAAATATGTTTGGTGGTACACCTACTTACCTACGAAACTTAATCAGCCTGATCTTTCTTCTGGTCGAAAGTATAATAATAATTTAATATAATAAGCAAATATTCAGAGTTATTATGTTATCAGGAAGCTTGTTAGGAGTCGACAAATAAAATTCATACATAAAACAAAAACAATATATTAACACAATGATATAGGCGGCTGAATGTACACTCAAGTAATAAAAATACACCATCAATTATTAAATGGTGGTATACATATAAAAAATTAACAGTATTATGATTGATAAATACCTTTACAAATACAATATAATGGAATCATACACAAATTAAATTATCAGCGAAGAGAGTCTGATGCTAGATAAAAATTTCAACTAAAGTTTATTAAAGAAAGTCTCTCTCTGCTCTTTAATGAGCATATCTCGAGATACCGGGTACAGTAAATAAAAAAATGAATAAGAAAGAACACAAAGTTAGTTAAAGTTACATTCAAAGAATACGACAAGATTACAGAAATAAAAATTTAACCAACCCGCACTGGTTAAGTTAATTATCTGTTCGCACTGTTGTTTAATGATTATCGGAGAATTAAATGTTCGTAATTATTATTTATTAGAATTTCTTAGTAGCTGATGAAAAGTTTGTAAGAAAATATTGAATGTTCTTTAAATTGAATGCAAAAAATCAATAGTTACTTTTAACTACAGGTGAAGACATGGATGAACGTAGATTTGCCCAGATAATTGAAGATAATATGATACCATAACCATACCATATTATTCGCCCAGATAATTGAAGATACTATGATTACTTAGAGTAAATCTTGATGACTGCTACACTGCACTGAAGCTATATAATATACTTGTATCAAGCACTGAAGTTATTTAAATTAAAAGGTACTTTATACCAATATTTAATCTAATATGATATTAGATTAAAAGAACTCAAATATAGAAGTGTATACACACTTAGAAAGAAAATGCACAGAGAACAGCAACGGTAAGATATGTAGAACGTCCTTACGCAAAGACTGTCCCGCCAGAAGTAATGTTCCTCTCAAAATTTCACAAACTCTCCCCAAAAATAAGGTGTGATATCCCCCACTTAAAAATGACAGGCCAGTCTGGATGGATTTATAAGAGGGTGGATCCTTTCGGATTAAGTTCTCTCAGAAAATTACTATAACGTGCCTTCGACGATATTTACCAAATTTATCAAAAAGAAATCGCCTGAAACCGGAAATAGTTAACCGAGGATTAACGAGGATAATAAGTCGGGCCTTCCGTCTTTTCGACATAGTCCGTAAATTCCAATAAAATTTCCTAATGGTCAACACGACCAACCACGTATATATTATTTGCAAATACGGCCATCGGCGTCTCAGCAACAGTGGTAAAAGGATTAAAAATTATTTAATATTTTAATTATAAAAAAAATGTTACAATATTACAGAAAATACAAATAATACAAAATAATACATACAATAAGAATAAGAAAGTAACAATATCTGGGATATGTAACCGATATGAAATGCTAAGATTGATAATACAGGGAAAGATAAGAGAAGTACCGGACGAAGGAGAGTGTCCAGCTTGAAACATTAAAGAAACTGGTTTAAATGTAGTTAAATATAATTTTCCCGGACAGCGATAGATAGAGTAAATATAGTGATCATGATATCCCACCTCCGATTGGGAAACGATACTTAAAGAAGAAGAACAATTTTGCTGTTTGTTTATTAATAGTCAGTGAGTTCTTTAATTTGGTCCACTCTTTGTATAATCCATTATATAACCGTCCATGTGTAATCGATTCATTGTATAATAATCGTCCACATTTTTAGTTTCTCAGTTTCTTTTTTGTTTTAGTTATGGTGACTATGTTCATCTTACGATTTTCTAGTTTTCTATTTCGTCATTTATTTCGTTCTATAACGGATGCAGCTATAGCAGAAAGTAAGATTATATGGGCAATACTAGCGGCAAAAAATGAAATAAGATTTAGCCCCTATAAAGTGAGTGCTGAAATACTAATATTTTTGGGAGAAAATGGAATTAAAGCATTGTGGTCGTTTTAGAATGTATGACAAAATACTAAAAAAAATCGTGCAAAGAATTTTTTTAATGCATATTTACAATCTACTCATAAACAGTACATTGAATAATTAGTAAATGTGATGACAATATTGACTTGATTTGGGTACCGTCCTCTTCAGTCTTCGTTCCTCCATTGGTGGCTGATATAATTCACTGATAATTTGGCTGTGGTGGGTTGAATTAAAAATTTGGATTTGTTGGCTTGAAGTGATATAACATCTTTTACGGTTGGTACTCCTAGGTCATTGTGGATGGTGGCATTACTTATATACCAAGGCGCGTTAGCTATCGTACCCAGTGTTACTGATTGGAAGGTCTGCAAAATTTTTGTGTTTAAAGGCTTGCTTCAGCCCCAAAGTTCTACGCCATAAGTCCATATTGGTTTTAGTATGACTTTGTAAAGCAATATTTTCTTCTGCTATGACAGTTGTGACTTTCTGCAAAGTAACCAATTCATTTGTTTTAATTTTATATTGCGGTGAGTTTTTTTGGCGTTAACGTGTTGCTTGCAGGTGAGCTTTCGGTCCAAATGCAACCCAAGATATTTCACAACGTCTCTAGCAGGAATCGGGGCATTGTTTAGACTAACTTGTGGACAAGTACATCTTCTTGTTGTAAATGTGTTTGGGCTGATTTTTCGTTCTTCTTCTTCTTCTTCGCGTGCCATATTAGAATTATCCGACGTTGGCGATCACCATTGCGAAGGCTTCTCGATCTTCTGCAATATGGAATAATTGTCCTGCATTTGATATCCAAGTCCATTCACGAATATTTTTTAACCAAGAAACTTGTTTTCTTCGTACACCTCTACGGCCATCTATTTTGCCTTTAAGGATCAGTTGTAATATTTTATATCGACTTACCCTTACTATATATCCCAGATAAGACATTTTTCGATGTTTAACAGTCTTTAGCAGTTCTCTATCTTTGTTAACGCTCCTTAGTACTTCTTCATTAGTTTTCCTTGCTGTCCAAGGTATCTTCAGCATTCGTTTATGAACCATCATTTCCAATGCTTCAATTTTGTTTATGATCGATACTTTTAGCTTCCACACTTTTGCACTATACAAAAGTACGGACCAAACATATCACTTAACCATTGACCATTAACCATTAACTTTGTCTTAGTTCTAAACTGAGATGATTATTGAATAATTTCATTTTCGTAAAAGTAGTTTTAGTTATTGCTATTCTACGTTTAATTTCTATGTCTGGATCTAGTTGATCCGTTACCACAGTTCTCAAATATGTCATTTTGTGGACTTTCTCAACTTGGACTTTGGTTTAATTGAAGCTTTACATCGGGATGTGGGTCACGACTAAACACTAAAAATTTGGTTTTATTTGAGTTCATTTTAATGCCCATTTCCTCTCCTACCTCGTGAATACGATCAAGCAAAATTTGGAGACCTTAAATATTATCTAACAGAATTACTGTATAGTCTGCATATCTAATCACATTAAGTAGTTCCCCGTTGATTTTTATTCCATATGGTTGTCTCTCAAGTGCCTTTTTAAATAACTGGTCCGAATAAACATTGAACAATGTTGGCGAAAAAATGCAACCTTGTCTGACTTCTCATTTTATGGAGATTTCATCGGTGTAGTTATCTCCAATTTTTACGATAGCAGTTTGATTCCAGTACAAATTTGTAATGGCAATTTTTTTTTAAATATCCTTGTCATCTATTCCGATATTTTTCAGTATTTGCATTAATTTTACATGCTGTACTTTATCGAATGCCTTTTCGAAGTGCACGAAACATGCAAATACATCTTTTCTTTGGTCACGGCATTTTTGTAATAGGATGTTAAGCGCAAAAAGTGCCTCCCTGGTTCCCATAGCATTTCTAAAACCAAATTGGGTATCTTCGAGATCTTCTTCGCATTTGCGTCTAATTCTTTTGTGAAGTATTCTTAGGAAAATTTTAAGAGTGTGGCTCATTAGGCTAATTAATCGATATTCTGACCATTTTCTCGCATTGTGTTTTTTAGGTATTGCCAGAAAGATGGATTTGAGCCAATCTGTGGGAATCACTCCGGTGTTATATATTGAATTAAAAAGTCTTACTACTACTTTTATTTTTCGTTATTGACTTTAATTTTCCATTTTGTATATACAGGAAGGGACATAGGATACTTCCCTGAAGAACTTCGGATTGTATTCAGTGATAGGTTGAGAAATAATTATTGAATTTTACTTGGAACGAACGTTCGTTAATTTAGGACTTTAAGCCTGCTGAATATCGAGAAATACTGAGGTACACCTAGTCTTTTCTTATAAACCTTTCTTGATTTTATTTACTATTATATATCTATGACACTATTAGATTGTTGAATATTTTTGACGGAAATCAAACTGATGTTCTGGTAATATGTTCTCGAGTGGTACAATTTCGCTTATTCTATTTAGCTGGAGTCTTTCAAATATCTTGGACATCAGTGGTAACAAGTTTATCGGAAGATAGTAACAAGGTTTTGTACCTGGCTTTCCAGTCATTCAAATATCAGCATATTTCCATGAGAACTGCTTTCCTGGGTAGATATTTTAGGATTTTCCCATAGATTAAATCATATCCTGGGACTTTGTGAGAGTTAGTACTCAGTATTGTTCTGCAAACCTCGAATTGGGAGAATACTTTTATTGGAGGTGATAGTGGGCAGTGTGCATCTAGATATTCGCTAACTACATCATTATTTATGTTTTGACCCAAATTTGGAGTAAATTTATTTTGTAAATATTCTGTAAATACATTAGCTTTTTCATTGTCAGTCTGCGCTCAACTTTTATCAGGTTTTCTTATTGGAGGAATGGTGTTAGTCTATTTAGCTGTGTCTTATCGAGTGGATTTCGGGACATTGTGCAAAGAAATGCAGTGGTTTATTAGATCGGACAATAACTCTGATGAGTCACGTTTTGAAGATCTTCCTGTGAGTAATACGTAGCAGGATATACACTATATTAGAAGAGAGAATCAGCAATACTCAATACGGATTTAGGAGTGGTTTTGGTACGAGGGAAGCCTTCTTCAGTATCCAAATATTGAAACATATATGCAGAAATATTGTATAATATACATATGTCTAAACGATATTTTTAGAACACTTTTTACAGAGTTCGACATAGCAAAATACCAGAAATATTGAAAACAGCTGAATTGGATAAAGATTTACAAATAACTAAAAATCTATACTGGCATCAAGTAGTAAGAATAAAAGTTGTACAAGAACTGTCGGATTAAATAAATATAAAAAGAGGAGTGAGACAAGGCTGTATACTCTCGCCTTTACTCTTTGTAGTCAGAGAAAATATTTTTGGTAGCTTTAATGAAGAAAACAGAATGTAATATTGTAAATGGTTTAACCATTAACAATATTAGATATGCCGACGAAACATTAGCGCTAAATAATTGCAAAGAATTCATTCAAAATCTAATGAACAGAATAAACTAGATCTGTGGTCAATATCGATTATAACTGAATGGTAAGAAAACTAAATATATTATAGACAGCAAACAAAATTATATACAGAATGATTTATTAAGGTATAAAGTCGAAAATGCCGTACTGGACAGAGTAGAGAAACTCGTGTATCTCTGCAGTAATATTAAAGAGAGCTGGGATACAATCTTAGAAATTTAAAGCCGAATAAAGCAAGTCCGAGCTACATTTGTGAAAATGAGGAACGTACTTTGACGCCATGATCTTAGAATTAATCTTCGCGTTGGAATGACATATTGCTATATTTTCTGGTGCTACTGTATGGAGTGGAAGCGTGAACTCTAAGTTAGGTCATACTTAAACGTTTGGAAGCCCTTGAGATGTGGTAATATAGACGACTACTGCAAATAAGCTGGGTCAACAAAATTAAAAATGAAGAGGTCTTTGGACGGCTGAACCAAACACCACAACTGATCAATATAATAAAGAGACGCAAGCTGGAATTCTTCGATGACATTATAAGACACCCTGAAATATAAATATTTGCATATGATCATTCAGATGGAACCAGAAAAAAAAAGTTTATTTCTTGTTCTCTGACCGTAATCCTCTACAATTCCTTGACTTGTTTGTTTCTTTCTGTATTACTTAAAATCGTGTACCTTAATCAGGTATTATGATTGACTTATCAATGAAATGATTATATTTTTAAATTTAAATTATGGGAAAGAGAAATGTAAAATGACAACCCTGTTTATTTGGGCGGAAATTAAAAAGAATGTAACAATGAGATATGTAAATCAAAGGTTCATATTTGTTAGAGGTTAATATCTGAGTAAGTGACTGAACTTTGGCAGTATATATACCGTAATTTATACATTTTCAAAAAGTTTAATATTCAGTTTTTGTTGTGTGTTATTAGTGTCGTGGTTTAACTCCAAATATTGTGCTTTTTAAGGTGAAACGTTAATCGAAAAACTTAACAGCTCTCCAACAGTTCATAAAGCAGGTACCAGTAATTTTCTTTTTAAAATATTAAGATTACACTACTTTATATTTTTATTCTCTTTATGTTCCATATTTTTATTGTGATTTTCGTTGATTTTTTTTTATTTATTTACGCTGCAACCACAAGGGTTATTAGCGACCTAAAAAATATAATACAGGTAAAAGTAGAAAAAATTACAATAATTGATACAGTTCTGAGTCTTTAAGATAACTTATTGTGTTTTTTAATATTCATGTTTTTTCCTAAGACTTGTGATGGAACAGACATGAAGTCAACAGTGATATTATTATTCTTTAGAGGAATTATTTACCGATGAGTCGGAATCTTCTTCCGATAATGAAGTTTTCACTGTAGAGAGTAAACCTATGTGTTTGCCAAGTTTTCGTATTAATTTGGTGCTTATGGTTTTCATTCTTTTGTCGATGTAGTATGAATGTAATTCCGTTAGAAACTTTATAAGTACATAAGAGTCTTCTGAGTACAATTTTGTTACGCTGATTATGTCTTTTGATCCTTGTATATTTTCGAATAGATCCACTACTTGATCGAAGCTTAACAATTGCTTTTCCCTTTCTACATATTCTCTAACTGGTTCCAATAATGTTTGGAGATTTGGTATATCATTTCTTAAGTTTTTGTCATCAGTTTTGGTTTTTTTCTTTAATTGAAGCTTAGGTTTTTCAAAGTTTTCTTCGGAGGGTGGCGTGATTGCATCTTCTAGGGTTCTTTTTCCCGTTGCTTTGTTCGAAGTTACTTGGGGTTCGTAAGAGTTCAAATGTGTATTTTTATTTGGAGGTAAGTGTTGACTTGTTTCGTGTAAGGTTGATTTATGTTTTTGGGTATTAGAGGATGACTCAGACGATGTAGGTGTTGCGATTGTAGTGTTAACTGAAGAAGTGGTCAAATGTATGGATGTATTTTGTAGTGAGCACTGTTGGGTTTGGTTTATTGATAAATTTGGGATTGCTACTCTTTGTAATGTGGTTTGAGAAGACGTAGTAAGTGTGGAGGGAGTGGTATTTGAGATTGCGGGAGTATTTTGTAGATTATCTTGTTGAGTATGATTTATTGATGAATTTTTTCTTATTTCTGTTTGCATTGCACTATCATTGTGAGGATGGTTAGAAGGTGAAATATTTGGACAATTAGCTGCCTGGTGTCCAGTTAATTTGCATTTGAAACAGTTTTCGTTTTGGGCTATAAATATGCGGTATGATGTTTGTTCCAACTCGATAATAAAAGATTCAGGTAGTACAAAGTTGTCTGGAAAAGGTGAAACGAAAATTTGTCTTCGGAAGCTTAGAATATGACTAAAGGCAGGATTGGTTGCTCCTATCCGTAGATATGATATGTCTGAGAGAGGATTTAAACCTAGTTTTATTAATTCGTTATTATGTTAGAAGGTATGCTTGGACATACATTGGACAGAATTAAGCGGACTGATGGAGTTATTAATCTTCTCGCTTCTAGTATATTTCCATTTACTATTATTTTCTTTGTTTCTGCTATAATTTATCTACTAGGTTTTTGGATGATAGATATATGCATATTCTACCGTTTGATATACGGGATGCGAAAATTATATTTTTCGGTTCTATATGCTGACTCAATCCTTCAAGATAGTCATTAATTGTACAATTCTCTAGAGTGTTAAACAAAATGGCTTGATCTCTGCTTGGGATTAATATACTACGTGGTTGACTAACTGCTTTTGAGTATGATGCATTTTGTGGTAGCTGATTGGAAGATGACATCTTTTAAATGGATTTTAAAATCCGACTAAAACCGGTGCTGTTTTACAGCTTTCGTTGTGATACCAGTTCATGTAAATTGGATAATAGTTATAACTGATTGCAGTTGTTTACTTAAATATATAAATCCAAATAGATGAAAAAAGTATATTTTATCTAATCACGATTCCAATATTCAGTATACAAATCACTTTCACTTTTATACTTAATTACTTTTCTTAAGTAGATTAGACTCGAACATGATTTTGATTTTAATATAATTCACTATTTACATGTTCAGAACTGAAGAAATAATCGTTTAAATATTTAAATTTTTAAGAGAAACTTTGAAATGCGTCTAAACACTTTGACAGTTTTTTGACGTTTTTTCATTCTCGTTGATTAATTTATTAATAAGTGGTATTATATTTTAGTTGTTTTTGTCCTTTCCATTTATTTCATTCTATACTGGAACCAAATAGCAAAGGTGAGGATTGATCAAGACCAATATACGGATGAATTTTAAATCCGGAAAGGTGTCCGCCAAGGCTGCATACTCTCTCCGATGCTTTTTAATTTATATGTTGAAAATATATTTGCGGAAGCAGTAGAAGACACGGAATTAGGCATTAAGGTGAACGGCATACCAATTAGCAACCTACGCTATGCGGACGACACAGTGATTATAACTGATAATTTGGAAGATCAGCAGTTATTACTTGATAGGGTGAATAGCATAGGTAAAAAATATGGCCTCAAAATCAACATTTTGAAAACGAAATATATGGTCATTAGCAGAAACCCTCCAGAAAACCCGATAATATGCATAGGTGACGATCGCATAAAACGCGTGAAAACTTTTAAATACCTTGGCACCACAATCAATGACCAATCGGATCCACAACAAGAGATAAAAACCCGAATACAAATGACAAGACAAGCTTTTGTGAAATTCAGACCGCTCCTATGTAATCAAAACCTAAATTTCGAAATACGCTACAGAATGGTCAAGTGCTACATATGGTCCATCTTGCTTTGAAAAAAACATCTATCAACAAACTTGAAGCATTTGAAATGTGGTCATTGAGAAGAATGATGCGCATACCTTGGGTGGATAGAGTTCGAAACGATGACGTCCTTAAGAGAGCCGACGTGGAAAGAGAACTCTTTGAATTAATTAAAAAACGCAAGATTGGTTACCTTGGGCACATATTGAGAGGAGCAAAATATGAAATACCACAGTTAATCCTACAAGGGAAGATCTAAGGTAGGAGAGGAGTCGGCCGCAAACAATTATCCTGGTTAAGGAATATTAAAGAATGGACAGGAATACACAATACAGGCGAGCTGTGTCACGCCGCCAAGAACAGAATTCTAGTAATGAGATAGTCGCCTACGCACTTTGGTGTATGGCATGTTAAGAAGAAGAAGAATTTATTTCAATAATACACTGTCACTGTGACACGTGAAATTCCAAAGTTTTCTCTTTTAAGTTTTGTTGAATTGACTGGTATAATAATTAAATGTATTTATCAAAATAAAAACTGCATTAGTTTTAAAAGTTTGTCATTTTTTGAAGCTAAAAAGAAAGTTATTGTTGAGGTGCTCTCGATAAGTTTACTTATCAAATAATTGTTTTTAAGAATTATTTAATAACAAAGAATAATTTACAATGATTGGCAGATCAAGAAAAGCAAGCTGTTGCTCTGCATAATAACGGGCATCATCATCATCATCATCAACAACAACAACCTGCATGCGTCCACTGGTGGACATAGATCTCCCTCAGCTCTTTCCATCAGTCTGTGTCTTGTACGGCTTGCATCTAGTTATTGCTAACACGCTTCAGGTCGTCAATCCATATGGTTGGTGGACATCCTCTGCTTCGTATTGCTTCTTGCCTTGGTCCACTTGACAATACGTTTTGTCCATCGCTGTCTGATAATCTGGCGACGTGTCCTGCCTAATTCCGTTTTACCGCGATTTCTTCGTTTGGGATTCGGTCCCACAGAGAGACACACAACATCTGCGCTCCATAGTCCTCTAAGTCACGCGAATCTTATTCACTACCTTTTTTGTGAGTGGTAATGTTTCCGCTCCATAAGCGAGTACAGGTAACACGCATTGATCAAAGATTTTATATATATATATATATATATATATATATATATATATATATATATATATATATATATATATATATATATACAAGGATTTCCACAGTTTTCACTGTATTCCTTCACTCAACCGTTTTCTCCAATTTTTCCTGTTTAGCCAGTCCCCTTCCTGTAGGTTTCTTCTACTCATTGCTTCGTCCACCTCATCTCTGAAAGATCTTCGGGGTCTGCCTCTCTTTCTTCTTCCTATCGGGCTCCACTCTGTTATTCTATTTATCCACCGATTTTGGTCTGCTCTTCTGACATGTCCGTACCAGGTTAACCTCTTCTGTTAGATGTAGTCTATTATGTCGGAGTTCATGCCCATTCTCCTCTTAATCTCCATGTTATTTATCCTATCTCTTCTTGTTACTCTACAGCTTCTCCTTAGAAATTACATCTCTGTTGCTCTTATTTTGTTTTTGGTTTTCTTATTTATTGTCCAATTTTCACACCCATAGGTGAGGATACTTCTTGTCATGGTATTATATATTTTTTTCTTTGTTTTCATGCTGATGTTCTTATCCCATAGTACCGGGTTCAATTTTCGTATGCAGTCTCTTGTTTGTCCTAGTCTATTTTTTATATCTTCCTCCGTTGTTCCTTTGTTTGATATTATGAAACCTAAATACTTATACTTGTCTGTTCCTTTGATTTGTTTACCTTCGTCCATTTCCAGCTGTTTTATTTCTGTATTCTCCGTTGTTAGGTATTCAGTTTTCTTTAGGTTTATTTCCATCCCATTCTTTGTATATTCCTGCTCCAGTTTTCTCATCATAAAACTAAGGTCATCCTCGTCTTGTGCGATCACTATTTGGTCGTCAGCAAAACTTAGCGTATATAGATATTCGTTCCTTACTGGTATACCCATTCCTTCGCACTTTCTTTTCCATGGTTTCAGGGTTTTTTCCAGGAATATTTTGAACAGGGTGGGGGATGTGGAGCAACCCTGTAGTAGTCCCTTTGTCGTCTTAAATGGACTGCATATTCTATTGCCCGTTTTGATAGCTACTTCGTTATTCTTGTAGAGTGCTTTTACCGCGTTTATTAATCTTCGTGGAACTTCGATGTTTTCCATTGCTTCCCATAGCTTGGTTCTAGGTATTGAGTCATATGCCTTCTTAAGATCAACAAAAGCCAGATGGACGGATCTATTTTTGGCCATTCTTTTTTCTATTAGTTGTTTGACCGTGTAAATGTGATCTAAGCATGCTTTCCCCGCTGTGAAACCTGCCTGGTCTTCTCCGATTTTATCTTGTACATATATTTCTAATTTTTCCTTTATGGTCTTTCCATACAGTCTGCCTATAGACGATATAATGCTGATTCCCCGATAGTTTTCGCAGTTTTTTCTATTTCCTTTCTTGTATATTGATGTCATATATGCTTGGGTCCATTCTGCCGGTAAGTCTTCTCCATTCAGTGCTCTCTCAAACATTTTATGTATCATACGGAATAACTTTTCCGATCCGTTTTTTTATCAATTCATTTGGTATTCCGCCGGGACCTTCTGCTTTTTTGTTCTTTAGAGTTTTGATCGTTCTTTTTACCTCTGCTAGGCTTAATTCGATTTCGTCATGTGTGTAGATTTCTATTCCGTCTATTTCTGATTGTTTAAATTCGGGGCGGTCTTCGGTTAGCAATTTTTTATAGTATTCTTGCCATTCGTTTTCTTTGATTTGACCGATCTTGATTTTCTCTGTCTTATTTCTTTGGAGCGATTTTAAGATGCGCCATGACTCTGAATTTCTCGTTCCTCCTATGTGCTGTTCTATCTCTGTGCATGTTTTTTCCCATCTTTCATTTTTTTCATTTGCTACTTTTCTTTTCACTTCTTTATTTTTTTTTCTGTATAGTTCCAAGTCCTCATAGTTTTTTGTGTTCAGGTATTTTATATGAAGTTCTTTTTTCTCTTTTATGCATGTTAGTGTGTCTTCGGTTAATTTCGTAGTTTGGTGGGTGTATTTTTGGTCCGCTTCTCCAAGAGCTTCTAGGGCTACTGTCTTCATGCAGGTTTTTATGTGTTCGTATGTTTGTTCTAATGATTCATACCGAAACTCTTCTAGCTTTTGGTCCAATCTTCGCTTATATAGGTCTTTTATTGAGTCTTCTTTTAATAAATTGATTTTGAATTTCTTTTCTTGTGTTGAGCACGTATTGACAGGTGTAGCCGGAGCCGTAACTTGGTCAGACTCTCCCTGGGTCGGTTTCTGTTGGGTCCATATGAAGGGGAATTCCATCCAAGCGATTACTAGTTTGTGATCTGTGCCGCATTCTGCGCCTCGCTTTACTCTCACGTCTTTTATTTTTATCGAGCTTTCGTGGTTTACTATAACATAATCAATAATAGACCTCAATTTTCTTGTTTCTTTAAAGATTTTATAGCATAGGCTAATCCTATGCGACATGGGAGCTCACATGTCTGGTTGTCTCTGCCCAACCGAATTTCATGTCCTAAGTACTTATACGATCCAGTCTGTTCAATATCCCTTCCATCAACAGCAATATTTCGATTTAGCACCAGATAAGTCATTATTTGCGTCTTTGTCATATTAATCTTTAGTCCGACCTCTAAGGAAGCGTAATATAATTTTTCAAACATTATTATGGCATCATCCATACGATCGGCTATAAGGACGATGTCATCTGCGAATCTTAAATGACTGAGTTTTTTTTCATTTATGTTGATAGCATGCTCGTTTAGATGTGCCTCATTACAAGTATGTTCTAAGAGCGTCGTGAAGAGCTTTGGAGAGACTGTGTCTCCTTGCCGTACTCCTCTCTGTATACAGAATTTATTTGTTTCTTGTTCAGATAGTCTTACGCTAGCTGCGGCATTTTGTTAAATATATTTGATTATGTTAGTGTAGCGGTGGTCTATTCGGCATTCCGTGAATGCTTTTAACATTTTCTGATGGCTTATGATATCGAATACTTTCTCGTAGTCGACAAATATCAGGGATAATGGTTTGTTGTATTCTGCAGACTTCTCTATCAGGTTCTTTATCACGAATAAGTGGTCGTTAGTGCTGTATCCCGATCTAAATCCACCCTGTTCTCTGGGCTGATAGAAGTCTAATTTAGCGTCCAGTCTTTTTTTGATAATTTTTGTGAAAAGTTTATATATGTGTGAAAACGAACTGATAGGACGGTAGTATTTTAGATCTGTTATGTGTCCTTGCTTGTGTAATAAAATAATAACTTTATTGTTCCATTGAGAAGGAGTTTTTCCTTGGTAGATGCATTCGATGAAAAGCTTGGCCAAAGCTTGGATAATTTTATTTCTACCTAGTTTGATCTCTTCGATCATTACTCCGTCATCGCCAGGGGATTTATTATTTTTCATTTCTAAAATTGCTGTTTTTATTTTGTATCGAGTTATTTCTGGCATTAATTCTGATCCCTGGTTTGTGATATTGGGCAGGGGCTGATCTTGTCTTTCGTCGGTGCTCTTATACATTTCACGATAAAAGGATTCGACAACCTCAAGGATTTTGGTCCTATCAGTAGTAATGTTTTCATCTTTTTTTTTATTTTGTACATATTGTTGTTGAATATGTTGTTCGTATTTCGCCTCAAAACGTTTAAACTTCTTCTTAAGTTATTTTCGGTATTTCCCTTATATTATTTTCTTTTACGTCTTTTCGGATTGGCCGGTGGATATCTTTATCTAATTTCTTTATTGTTGAGTAGTTGGAGCCGTATTTTTCCGAATGGTATGCCCGTATGACGGGCATTGGGTATGTCGAAGAAATGCTTGGCGTTTAGCGAAGTACAATATTCGATATTTTACAAAGATTTCGAGAAACTGTTTCTTACTCAAAAAGGCCTAGATATGGAAGACCAAGGGCAGCAAACGCCATGGAAGATCGGTTTCATAGGCTTCAAGTACTCGCACTACTGCGAGTGGACATATTAGAAAACGATAACATCGAAGAAATCTGGGAAAACTCGGAACACTAATATATCAAAAAAGAAAATCTCATGATTTAGAGAGAAAGTGAAGACAAAATATGATGTGAGGAAGAAACCCTTTTTACTATACAGAACACAACAAACGCAACAAACGTACAAATAATAATGATAATAAAAATATAGATAATGATTCAAGGCCAAAGAACAGAGATGAGCGAACTAATAAAATGGAGACTCATTCAGAAGGAAACGTCAACAGACTACTTTTGATCCCTATTTGCTAAAAGGGACGATAATTAACCACTAACAAAGAAGTGACTACAAACAAAAAAAAAGACTACATTGAGAAGGAAGACGTAAGAAAATATTAAGGAAATTAAAAAATAAACTCATAAAGTACGGAGAACCAAATTAAAACAAAACAGATTACTACAAGAATTCAGCTTAGGCATCCTAATACCTCTCTTCAAAAAGAGGACAAAGTAGACCCTAAAAACTACAGAAGAATCAATCTACATATAAAACACTGAAACACTAAAATTAACAACCAAAGTGATAAACTGAACTAAAAGTGTGGCTTTTAAATCTCTAAAGTAATTTAGATCTCTCGAATATCGATATAGTATTACGAATGTGTCTCGATATCGGATACAAACTGCTCTGTTGAAATAAATTTTTCTTGCTCAAAGAGGGTGAAAAATTATTTGAAAACAACCATTAATGAAGTAAATAGAACGCTTTGTCTATTCTGTGTATAGATCTGAAATTGCCACAAAGATAGATTCCAGCTCAGTAATAGAAAACTTTGATCAGAAGAAAGCTCAGAGAAAAGAAGAAAACGGAATCCAGGCCGTAGAAGAATGTCATGGTTGCGTAATTTGAGAGAGCGGTTTGGCTGTACCACTAATGAACTCTTTAGGTCAGCTGTAAACAAGGTCAGGATAGCCTTGATGATTTCTAATCTCCGATAGGAGTTGCACAAGAAGAAGAAGAAGAAGTAGTAGATAGACTTAATGGGGACCTCAGTAGGGAGGTTGTACGGTCGAATAATAAAAGAAAGAATAGAGTCAGAATACGAAGACATAGAAGAACAAAATGGATTTCGTGCAGGAAAATCGTGCACTGATAGTATATTCGTTCTGCAGCAGGTAATCGAAAAACGGAAGGCACCTTCCGACAGAATCTATCTACCCACCTATTGTTTGTAGATTTAGAGAAGGCATACGATACGGTACCTTTAAAAAAACTGTTTCAAACATTGACGAAAGTAGGTCTCAGAAGAGAATATGTGCATGCTATCGCAAATATATACAAAAATACAAGAAGTGTCGTTCAAGAAGGAAACTTTATATCCAAATCATTTCCAATAACAAAGGGCCTTAAACAAGGATGTTGTCTATCCCCGACCTTATTTAAAATATATATTCAATCATCGCTAGAGCAGTGGAGGAAACAGGTATAGACATAGGCGGTGGTAAATGGCTAACAACTTTATTTTTCGCAGATGATCAAGTAGTCATAGCAAACGATGAGGAAGACATGGACTACGTGTTTAGAAAACTAAAGAAAGAATATGAAAAATGGGGCCTGAATATGAATATGTCAAAGACAGAGTATCTTAAAATAGGAGATGATGAAGAAGATACAGAGTAATTAGAAACACAACAACATGCAATGGATATAAATATCTCGGATCTATAATATCTAAAGAAGGCACTACCAAAAGAGACATCGAAAAGAGAACGCAGCAGGGAAAAAAAGCGGTAAACATTCTAAACTCTCTATTATGGTCTCAAGATATTAGACAAGAAACGAAATTGATAATCTATCGAACCTTGGTAGAGCCTATTGTGACTTATGGGGCAGAAGTTTGGCAGATCACAAAAAAAGATAGAAAAAGAATAGAAGTAGTAGAAATGGATTTTTTAAGGAGAGCGTGTGGTATATCCAAAAAGATCATATTAGGAATGAAGGAAGACAAATACTGTATAATCCGTGCTGTGGAGTAATTCGTGTGCAATTTTCTGCCTTCCGTATTTACAGAATTTTTCATATAGTTTCAGAAATATACTCTTTGCGGTACGCTCTAGGAATTGCTTGGAAAGTTGTTTTTGCTAATATTATTATTGCTCCTGAGAATCTCTCGTAGTTTATGCTTTTTGGTGAGATCCAACCTTAGCATTTATCAAGACTACTAGAGAAAGCAGATCAGTTAGCTTTCCTAAAATTCCATCTAGTACGTAAAAACGATTTTATAATTGGAGTGCTAATACAGATTTTGATGAAAATGGAGCAATATTGGCTATCAGGAAAATCAAACATGGTCTTTCTTGATGCTGGTAGAGGTTGCCCTTTGTCATCAGTGGTAAGAAAATACAGATTAGGGTTATATCCCTCTTTCAAGCTGCAGATCTAAATGTGCCTCTAACTTTGGCGTCGAAAAGTAGGTAGATACCATGTTCTTTTGACCACTCCAAATGGAACGAGCCATTTTTGTCATTGTCGGAATACTTCCACATCTCATAGTGACTGTTAAAATCCCCTACGTATAAGGCTGGGTGTTCGTACTGATTAAGGACACGTGTAGACCGGGTAGAAGCAGGGGGCTTATAAATA
Organism: Diabrotica undecimpunctata; assembly: GCF_040954645.1. Taxonomy (NCBI): domain Eukaryota; kingdom Metazoa; phylum Arthropoda; class Insecta; order Coleoptera; family Chrysomelidae; genus Diabrotica; species Diabrotica undecimpunctata. Next base: position 165,150,391 of record NC_092805.1, read on the forward strand.
TTAGCTATTGTGATATTACCGGTTTTTACAGTCATCTCGTGGATGATGTTTTTTGTCAATGTCAATTTGTCAATGTCAATGTCGTTTTCTTTTAGTAATTTGTGCAGGACTTGGAATTTTGCTTTACTTATGTCTTTTATATCGTACAGTGGGTCTTAGTTCTTTTATCATTTGGTCTATAAAAGGTCTATTTGTTGGCCATCTTTAATGGGTTAGGTCAACTTTAATAACTTAAAAAAATGTGATTTCTTTCTACCAGAAGATCCTGTGACAGATTTTCTGGCGCCTTTTGTGCTAGTTTATTTAGATTATCCAGGATGCAACATAGTATTTGCGGACAACTTAGAACTACAAGTTCTAATGAACTAAATCACGTATTAGTCAACAATATGAACGCAATATAAACGTTAAGAAGACAAAGCTTATGATAATTAGCAAGAAAAGGATAACAGAAGGTCAACTCTACGCCAACCAATCCCCTGTAGAAAGAATGACGCACTACAACTACCTCGGCACCATAACAAATGAAGTATGGACCAACAACCAGGAGATTAGAGCACGCATTGAAAAAGCTAGATCCACCTTTAATCGAATGGGGGCCTTCTTCAAGAGTCACAACCTCTCTCATGATACAAAAGTAAGAATGCTGCGATGCTACGTCTTCTCTGTCATTATTTATGGTGTTGAATCGTGGACCTTGAACGAAGATATGTGCAGAAAACTAAAAGCATTTGAAATGTGACTATATCGGAAAATGCTTAAGATCCCGTGGACTGACCGAGTTACAAATGAGGAGGTCCCCAGAAGAATAAATAAGAACCGAGATGTACTGACCACCATCAAATCTCGAATGTTATAGTTCTTCGGACATATTATGCGAAAAGAATCCAAATATGCTCTCCTTCAAGCCAATCTGCAAGGAAAAATATTTGGAAAGGAGGTCCAGGAAGAAGAAGAACATCTTGGCCAAAGAACCTCAGAATCTGGTTCAATACAACATCTGTGCAGCTTTTCCGCGCTGCTGCAGATAAGATAAAGGTTGCCATGATGATCGCCAACATTCGTAACACATAGGCACATCAAGAAGAAGAAGAAGAAGGATGCACGTGCAGTACTGCGGACGCGAACTAGCTTTACACCCTCTTTAAAAGTAAAAATTGTGTGTATAAATTATATATAAATAAAAAAAATATTCTAAAAAAAGCGGTTTTTGACACAAATGTATAAAATAATAGAAAATCTTTTACAAAAGACATAATGAATGGTTATAACAGCAAATTTACTAAGATGTAAATTGGAGCTGGAAGATCAGATGACAGAACAAGTGATGGAGTTTAAATATCTAGGTATCACATTATCTAGCTACGGAAAGCCCGAAACTGAAGTGGAAGATCAAGTGAATAGAGCAAACAGAGCCACAGGTTACCTGAATGAAACAATATGAATGAAATAAAAATATCGGAAAAGAAATGAAAGGCAGAATTCATCAGACCAATAATGAGATACGCAGCAGAAAAGCGGCCCGACGCAGAGAGAACCAAAATAATGCTAGCAAGAGCAGAGAAATGTAAATGAAAGTAGAGATGAAAATCCTTAGAATAAGCTATGGTAAGACATTATGGGACATCAAGAAGTGGGTAAAAAAATAGTAGAATGGAACGATCATAGAAGCCGAATGACAACAAATAGAGTAGTAAAGACGACGAGAGACAGTTCCCCAAAGGAAGACGATTAGTAGGAAGACAACGAAAACGATGGAACGATATCCTACTAAAAGCACATTAAAAAATAGACAGGCATGTCTACACAAAAAGAAGAAGACTGTTTTGTACCATATACAGTTTTATGACGTTGTTATTTTAAGAACTGAAAGACGTAGCGATGCATTTTAATAGCACTAACTGTGAATACGAATGTAATTCAAAATCTCCAAACATTGAATTGAGAGTCTCAAAATACACTGGGGTGCAAAATTAACCGGACACATATGATTTTTCCTAAAAACTGGAGTTTAAAAGAGTTTAAGATGTTCCCAATTAAGTATTTAATAATAGACAAAATTTAAAAGTCAAATTTATTACAACTCAAGAATGTTACTCAGAAAAAACAATAAACAATTCAAAAAAATTTAAAATCCGCAAAGAAAAAAATATTATTTTTTATTTTAATATAAACAATTTTTATGAAAACAATGTTTAGTAGAGTGTATTACCTCCACGAGCCCTAATTACGGCCCTTATTCGATCAGGCATACTTCGGATCAAGGTACCAAAGTCTGCTTGAGGGATTTGCTCCCATTCGTCACGAACTGCTTGCTCCAAATCATTCATGGTTTCAAACTCACCATGGTTACATCGAATACGTTGTCCCAGAATATCTCATGCATGCTCTATTGGATTTAAGTCTGCACTTCTTGGCGGCCATGGTAATAAACGAATTCCAACTTCATCCAAGTAATCCCGTGTTATTCTTGTGATGTGCGGAAGAGCATTATCTTGCATTAGACGAAAGTTTTCTCCAATAAATGGGGCAAATGGCACTACATGATCTTCCAAACATTGCTGAATATACCGTTGATCGTTCAAACTGCCCCTTGAATTGTAGCAAGTTCTGTATGAGCCTCTAGGGAAATGCCTGCCCACACAATTATACCACCTCCACCAAATTGAACTCTCGAAGCAAAACAACATTGCTGATAACGTTCACCAGTTCTTCTCCATATCCTATGCCGTCCATCCGATGAGTATCTGTTGAATCTTGATTCATCCGTGAAAAGCACAGCACTCCAATCGTCAACACTTCAATTAAGATGTTCGCGAGCGAAGTGTAAAAGTTGCCTCCGATGATCTGCTGTTAATAAAGGTCCCGTGACAGGTATTCTGGACCTTAATCCATATTCATTTAAGCGTCTTCGAACGGTATAAACGGAAACTGTGTTTCTATAGACATCATTTAATCGTTGAACAAGTACTGGTGCTGATAATGTACGATCGCGTAATGCTTGTAACCTAAGAAAGCGATCTTCAACTTGACTTGTGGTTCTTTGTCTACCTTGACCTGGTCTCCTAGTGTATTGTCCTGTTTCCCGAAATCTTTGTATTGCATCAAACACTGTACTTCGAGAAATTCCTAAAGCATTTGCGATGTAACGAATGCTCCGCCCATCATCCTGTAAAGCAATAGCTTGTGCTACTTCTTCTGGTGTCATAATTTTTTTAATGCAAGTTTTAAACAGGAGACAATCAAAAACCTACAGCCAAACTTATAATCAGGTACACTATCACAATAAACTTAAATTAACACTAAGCCAATATTGCACATTAATAACAAAACGTATGTGTAAAAGTGTTTTTGTTCGCAAAAAACATCTAAATAAGTTTAAACAAGAAAACAACTTGTCGCTAATAAGGCATAAAACACAATTTCAAACAAATTAAACAAGTTTCGATCTAAACACCAACAAAAAACAAAAAAAATTGAGTGTCCGGTTAATTTTGCACCCCAGTATATTTAGTAATATTTTGATGATTTTTACATGCCAGCTAGTAGCTTTTATATGCTAGTAGAATTTTTTTATTTTAAGTATTGTATATATATATATATATATATATATATATATATATATATATATATATATGTTGGAAATATCGGGTATGTGGTTTATATTATTATATAGACTACATACCCGATACAAAGATTATACACATGTGTATAATCTTTTAATTTCTGTAAGTATTGTAAATCTAAGTGTACGTCAGTGTTTTGAAATGTTTGTTTTTTACAGTTACTCCCGATGAAGCCATCAAATAAATGGCGAAATATTGAGCTTTAGAAAAAACTTTTTTTATTTAATATAGACCACATACCCGATATTTCCAACATATTTATAAATTGTTTTTTGGTCGAAATAATCACGTTATATATATATATATATATATATATATATATATATATATATATATTATTATTATTATATATATAATATATCTAAATATTTACTTATGGAATCCACAGTTTCATTATGGACTTCTTACTATATTACGACTAGAAAAAACACTTTTTGAAACAAATGTATTTTGATTAAATGTGTAACTGAATTCATAATTTTCATTATCACGGTTTGACATTGTTTACTAAACGTTCAAAGGTGGCATTGCTGTATAAATTGAAATATAAAAATGCTAATAACGTGTATAAAGTTACAGAAGCCTTATAACTCATTACAATACAATAAATAGTAACGTTTGTGCCCAATTAATTCATTCAATGTAAAATTCTGTTTACTCATATAAATTCCGTGAGGTAAAATCATAAGAAATATTAATAATTTTAGTACTTTAACAATCGCAATGGATTTCATTATGAAAATATGGGGTTATTGGAGTTTGAATACGTTATATTTAAGATACAATGTCCTAAAATAATCGCGTTTTAAACGCAGTATAATAAATTTTTAAATATTTTTATTCATTTACCCCGTAATTGTAGACATGTTCCTTTTTAAACATTACTACACGGGATTCTACATTCAGATGCAAAAAAACGCAACAGACAAATTTTGGTCAAATTCAAAGTACTTCAATTTTTTTATTTTTAGCCCTATTTTGATGATTTTTAAGCACATTGTGTAAAAATTTATAAATTTTAATTTGGTATAGTGAGTTTTTTTAATTGAATTTTGTATTTGACTTATTATACCGGGTAAATCAAAAGGCGGTTTTTTATCCTAACTGTGAAACATCCTGTGGAATAATTCCGTAAGCGGATTCTCGTAAAACCTTGTTTTTCGGTTGCAACCATGTCTTTTGAGTATTATGTTTTTTTTTTCATGTGAAAATATGGAATAATTCATTTTTAGGAGCGAAATGACTTTGCCACCCACAATTTACGACTTTTCCCAATATTACCATTATCTTTTGTATTAATTTGTAATACGACGCATGGGGCTGTGGTGACTGATATGCAAAAGAATGTCATATCGACATCCCAGAAGCACTGTACTTAAATAATGATTAAGAGTGACAGGATTTTGATTTTAATGAACAAGGATAACACTAACAAAACATAAAAAAAACAACTTAAATGTAACTTAACCTAAGTACGCAAATAACAAAGAAAAACTACTAAAAAATAACTTAATACTTTGTATTGCCTCCCCTAGCCTCTATAACTGCTTGTACGCGTCAGCTCATGCTGTCTACGAGGTTGCGAATATTATCTTGCTGGATGTTTTGCCATTCCTCTTCTAGAGCCAAGTGAAGTTCATTAATTGATGCTGGTGCGACTTCGCGACCTCTAATATTTCTACCAAGCATGTTCCAAACGTGCTCTATTGGGTTCAGATCTGGCGAACACGCTGGCCACTTCATTTTATTAATACCAACTTCCTCTAAATATTGCGTGACACACATTGCAGAGTGGGGTCGCGCATTATCTTGCGTTAATAGAAAATCATCGCCTATACATTGAGAAAAGGGTACGTTATTCGCTAAAATTTCCTCAATATACCGGTGTACAGTCAACGAACTCTCAATAAATACCAATTCAGTGTGCGCCTCTAGGAATATTCCTGCCCATACCATCACCGAACCCCTCCATGGTTAACGCGGGGACTGAAAACGCACTCCGCAAATCTCCAGTTCGATGCTCGAAAATTGTAGTCTAGCAACTCTCTAAAATTCATGTAATCTTCGACGAACTGTAAATACACTTAAATTATTGCCTCGAACCTCTTGACGCTGATTTCTTGTTAGCACCGCTGTTAAATGACGATCCCGCAAAGCGTTGACTTGTATAAAACGATCATCTAAAACGAGGCGAAGCGAAGTCGCATGAAGTAGAGGTAATGGATTTTGACAAGAGCTATAAGTCATGCCGATTGAGTACACAAGTTTACCTGTTATTTACAAGGTCATAGCTCTTGTCAAAATCCATTACCTATACCTGTCTACACTCTCGTACTAGCTGAATTTCGATTAACTTCGCGAGTAATATAGTGCCGCTTAAAAAGTGTCACTACCCTTTGGATGGTAGAGCGATGAGTGTGTAGTACTCTAGCCACATATTCATAATTTCGCCCATCTTCAACCAGAGCAACGACTTTCGCACAATTTTTAACCCTAAGAACCATGATCAATCATAGGTAAACAAAATGTAAGTGTCAATATGACACGATGATAACAGTCACCACCTCATCGTATTACAAAATAACTCCAAAATAATTATAATTAAAAGTCCTAAATTGTGAGTGGCAAATTCATTTGGCTCTAAAAAATAAACCAAGGCATATTTTGACATGAAATAAAAAACACAATACTTAGGAGATATGGTTGCAACTAAAAAATAAGGTTTTACGAAATTTCGCCTAAGTTAGGATAATAAATGAATGTTAAGGTGCTATGTTTTCTCCATTCTGCTGTACGGCATGGAAGCCTGGACACTGAAAAAGATAAACATCAAAAACATTGAGGCATTCGAGATGTGGTGTTACAGGAGAATGTGGAAAATACCATAGACAAAAAGAGTAACAAATCAAGATGTTCTGCTGAAGATGGGGAAGGAATGCGAAGTCATAACAACCATACAAACGAAAAAACTGGAATATCTGGGCCACATAATGAAAGGAGAAAAGTACTCTCTGCTTAGACTCGTAATCCAAGGAAAAATCTCGGGAAAGAGAAATGTGGGGCGTAGGAGGATTTCCTGGTTGCGAAATTTAAGGGAGTGGTATGGGTGAAGTTCAATACAGTTGTTCAGAGCTGCAGCCAACAAAGTAAAGATTGCTGTGATGGTAGCCAACCTCCGATAGGAGACGGTACTGCAAGAAGAAGAAGGATAATAAAACCACGTTTTTATTAACCCCGTATAATAAGTCAAATATAAAATTTTATTAAAAAACTCACTATACCTAATTAAAATTTATAAATTTATACATACTGTGCTAAAAAAATCATCAAAATTTTCTCCGTTGCGTTTTTTTTGCAGCTGAGTATAGAAACAGCGTACCTTTGTTTTGAAATTAGTGTAAATTTTAATAGACGTTTGAATTTTGATCTTTACTCCAGTCTTCAGAGACGAAAATGCAAGTGAACCCCTAAAAATCATGTTAACAAGCTGAATTTTGTAGAGAATATCAACTTTGCTACCCCAAAACTATGCAAAAGAAGGTTACCACTTCTACTCCCTCCCTCTACCTCTAAAACGAAAAAAATCGATTTGACAAGAATCAGTACGCCGTAGAAAAAGAGGTTTCAAATAAAAAATGTGCTGAGATAATTTTTAGTAAAATGTTTATTTACCATGTTGAAATGTTTATTTGTTAGTTACGTGCACGCTAAATCAATTTTAAATAAAATTTGTATCAACTGGACGGTAAAAATATCTGTTGAGCATGGTGACCTATCGAAAAAAATCAAAATGCATGTTAAATGTAAAGAGTGCGGCTTTCGTATACATTTTTTACATTTTGCTGAAAGGAAAGTCAGTTTCTAAAGGTATTAAATATATAAACGTTGCGCGATTTTTCAAATTTTTTATAATTATCATGAGATTAATATTGACTTTCATTGACCGGTTAATATGGATTTTCCATTATTACAGCCGAATCTTCAAAACCTGGTAACACCACACAAGCTAATTAGACTCATTAAAGCCACAATGGATGAAACTTATTCATCTGTACGAATACAAAACCATCGGACAGACTTTTTCAAAATGACGCAGAGATTAAAGCAGGGAGATGGGCTGGCCCCAACTTTGTTTAAGCTGACACTGGCAACCGAACGATTCAACTGGCTACTTAGGACGATCATATTAATATTATGAGTAGAACATAAACAGGAACACAGAAAACATACGCAGAGTTAAGAACGCAAACAAAACGGCTAGGTCTGGAAATTAACACAGAAAAAACAAAAATAATGATACACGTGAGAAGAAATATACTCCCACAAAACATTATACATAAAGATGACATTGAAACGGTTGGAAAGTTTACATATCTGGGAGTAAAAATATATACCGACGGATCAGAAGACCCTTCCATATATTTCGGTCTAAAAATATCCACTGAAATACAAAGATGAGAATCTATAAAACCTTAATTCGACCAATAGCATGCTATGGCAGTGAAGTATGGGTTCTGAAAGAAACATCCAAAAGCAAACTCGACACAATCGAAAAAAAAGTACTGAGGAGAATACTTGGATCTGTGAGGGAAAACGTAATCTTTAGAAGTCGATACAACAACGAGCTTTATTAACTTTATAAGGAAGCACCACTGTCAGACTTCATTAGAATACCAAGATTGCAATGTGCCGGACATGTGATAAGAATGGGAGAAGATAGGTTACCAAAAAAAGCACTGAATGCTAGAATGCAGGAAAAGAGACCGGTTAGAAAGCCAAGAAAGCGCTGGGAAGACACAGTAAACAGCGACGCACAAGACCTTTTAGGAGTCCGTGTATGGAGAAGATCAGCCACAGACAAGGAAGGGTGGAGGCAAAAAATAAAGGAGGTCAAGGCTCAATTTGGACTGTAGTGCCGTAGAAGAAGAAGAATATTTAAAACCTATGGCATGAAATTTCGATTTTGAGTTTTGGCAACAAATGTAAACCATTTGAAACATTTCTAAAAAACGCTGAATTTAAACTTTCACATTACAAACGATCTAACATATTTAATCTCTTTTTAATTACGCAAATATGTTTTTCGAAACTATACAGCTTGAGCTACAAATTCCACCCAATACCATCTACGTGATTGCATCTCCCGTGACGTGCGACAGTTTGAAATATGAAAGTTTAATTTACTATTTTTGTTGAAAATAAGCCACAATTTTACTTTAAAATTAAGTTTACTTGACGTTTTGATTTCCACCTCGGAAATCGTTCTTAAAATACAAAACATTAATGAATAATTAATGTTTTACGACAAAGTACAAAAAATACATACGAAAGTTGCACAGTTCAACTTTAAAATGCATTTTGATATTTATCGATAGAACACTTTGGTCAAAATGATATCGAATTTTTAATATTGTTCTGAAGCTATTTTCTTGTGGGATTTTAAATAATTACTATTTAAATGGGAATAAGCCACAATTAAAGGTTAAAATACGTTTATTGACGTTTCAATTTCCACTTCGGAAATCGTTCTCAAAATACAAACATTAGTAAATGAAACAAATTTTGTTTTTTGTTACTTAGTGAAAAATTCTTCTAATAATTTAATTTTATCTGACTCATCTATATTGACAATTCAGACATACATTATACATTTTAAAGTAGACAACTTTAAAATGATTTTGCCAATATTGTTGAGTTGCGTTCCTGGGACGACTTTACTTATAAGATAGTTCATTCGATTACATGTAATCAACTTTAACTTGAGAATATCCGTCAGAAAAGATCATAACATGTAATTCGTCTTTAAAAAGACAAATACATGAGGGAAAAACCAGGAAAAAACCTCATAGTACTATCCCGACATGGTAAGTATTTGATCGTGCATTTAGTTTACCTTCAATAAACACCAAATTCCGATTTTATATGTTTGTTATTTAAAAAACATAAATGATGTATTCTCTATATGTTACTGACTTACCAATACTGGTATTTTCCTTTTAATAACTTCCTCTTTCAATATGAGTAATTAGATCCTACTACATTCTGCCGAGGAATTCGCGACACAATTGGTCTCATTTAGCATAGAGCCGCTTCTTTGATTTTTCTCTTTTTAGCGTCCGTTTCTTTTAGGACTATATTTGAATCATTCCATTAAACCCTATGTTCATTATCCCATGCGTGTTTACATATTTGAGATCTATCAAAGTCTCTATTTTTAATATAGGATTGATGTTCACTTATTCTAACATTTAATGGCCTGGATGTTTCACCTAAATAAAACTTATCGCATTCACAAGGTATTTTATAAATGCAATTCCTTGTCCTTTCTTGTTCATTCTTAGGTTTGGTTTTGGACAAAATAGATCTCAACGTGTTTGTTGTTTTGAATGTTGTTGAAATGTTGAATTTATTTCCTATCCTTTTAAGCTTTTCCGATAACCCTTTTATGTATGGTATTGTTATTTTCCTCGTATTATTCCTTGTATATGCTGTTGGATCTCGTTCTAAGTTGTTTTGTTCTATTCGATCGATTGTTGAAAATTCGTTATTTATAATCAGTTTTATTTAGGTGAAACATCAAGGCCATTAAATATTAGAATAAGTGAACATCAATCCTATATTAAAAATAGAGAATTTGATAGATCTCAAATATGTAAACACGCATGGGATAATGAACATAGGGTTCAATGGAATGATTCAAATATAGTCCTAAAAGCAACGGATGGTAAAAAGAGAAAAATCAAAGAAGCGGCTCTAATTATGCTAAATGAGACCAATTGTGTCGCGAATTCATCGGCAGAATGTAGTAGGATCTGGTTACCCATATTGAAAGAGGAAGTTATTAAAAGGAAAATACCAGTATTGGTAAGTCAGTAACATATAGAGAATACATCATTTATGTTTTTTAAATAACAAACATATAAAATCGGAATTTGGTGTTTATTGAAGGTAAACTAAATGCAAGATCAAATACTTACCATGTCGGGATAGTATTATGAGGTTTTTTCCTGGTTTTCCCCTCATAATTTACTATGGAATCACTAACAGGAAAATTATACTGTCATCATGGCATGTATTTGTCTTTTTAAAGACGAATTACATGTTATGATCTTTTCTGACGGATATTCTCAAGTTAAAGTAGATTTTATGTAATCGAATGTATAAGTAAAGTCGTCCCAGGAACGCAACTCAACAATATTGGCAATATCATTTTAAAGTCGTCTACTTTAAAATGTATAATGTATGTCTGAATTGTCAATATAGATGAATCAGATAAAATTAAATTATTAGAAGGATTTTTCACTAAGTAACAAAAAACAAAATGTGTTTAATTTACTAATGTTTGTATTTTGATAACGATTTCCGAAGTGGAAATTAAAACGTCAATAAACGTATTTTAACCTTTAATTGTGGCTTATTCCCATTTAAATAGTAATTAATCGAATTTTTATGTGGAGTTGAGAAAAATTTTATATAAAGTTTGATTTTGCGCCCTTAACTGACATTCAAAATCGCCGGTCGCTTCAAGCGTTGCTTCTGAGATAACGGTACATTCTACACGAAAAGTGATTCGACATTTTTGTGTTTTATCACTTAAATGTGGTCACCTTACAACTGTGATCTGTGATCACAGTTGCTTCACTTTACTAACTTTGCTAAAAGTTACTTTATTTAATTTGAAAAATATTATTTAAATTTTAAAAAGAGAAAATATAGTATGTAAGCTTCGCGCTACTCTACTATACAGACTACTGTATCATCCTTTTTTTTTATTTTAGAATATAATATTTTAGAATGAGTGTGGAAAATGAAGAAAATCTCAATTTGGATCAAAAAAATCCGACTGAAAATGTGGACTATAATTATATACAGGGAAAATTATTTTCAAATGCTCCTCCTGGAGAAGAAATCGTTATTTCAGGTAAGTATCTTTTTTTTTGTGAAAGGTAATCGAAGATTAGAGAAATGTTATAGACAAGTAATGTATTTTCTGCTTGATATTAAGTTTATCTATGGTAAATAAAAAATCCACAAAGAATATACTCACAATTAAAAGCATAAGTGTCATGATATCATGATAAAGTCACATATCTTATCTTTAAAGTAAACAAAAACATTTCATTAAAGGACACGCAAGTATAGGCACCTACCAGTGCTTACACAGATGAAGAAGTTGAATGGTTCTACAATTACGTTAACACTGCAATACAAGAGGTAACCACCAGCTATACTATACTGATGGAAGACCTAAACGCCAAAATAGACCACAAGTAAGATGAATCAGAGAAATGAAAGGGGTCCAACTGTTATAGAATTTCTTTCTGCAACATAGGCTATATGTCATGAACGCTCATTTTTAAGAAAGCCCTCACAAAAAGTGGACTTAGCAGTCACCAAATGACTTAAACCAAAACGAAATGGACTTTTTAGTTACCAACAGGTTAGAAGATTGTCTTGAACGTAAAGAAAAAAGAAGAAATATGGTAACAAGTTCGAAAAATGTCACATACACTGCGATTAATTACACAACGGTATACTAGGAATAAATAGAAAGTAACCTACAGAAAGGTGTACAAAATGAAAAGAATATTGAGCAGCTTATTGAAACGTTGGTCGACGTCCTAAATAAGGCACAGAAGAACAAGTCAAGCAAACAAGGAAAAATGAAAAACTCACAGAAAACTCGAGAAACCTAATGCAAAAAAGAATGAAAATGAAAAATAAGCATACAACGAACATTGTACTTTAACACTAAAGAAATAACTAATACCATACAACAAAACAAAAGCCTAAAAGTTTTAAAAAGAAAGTTTAAGACAGGAACTAGGAATATTTATAATTTCAAAATTAATGAAACAAACGATTATACCAAAGAAATTAGAATTAGAATAAAAAAGGCTAGAAGTGCATTCAATATCACGAAACAAATATTATGTTGTAGAGACCTCAGCCTAAATCTTAAAAAACGAGTACTAAAGTGCTATGTATTTTCTGTTCTTTTGTATGGTGTGGAGTCATGGACTTTAAATAAACAATGTCCCAATAAATTGGAAGCATTTGAAATGTGGACATATCGAAGAATGCTGAGAATCTCATTGACAGACAGGATAACCAATGAAGAAGTACTAAGAAGAATACAGAACAGTAGGGAGACACTGGATTCCATCAAAATAAGAAGACTACAATATCTGGGTCATATAAAACGTGGTGACAGATATGAATTCCTAACACTAATAATGCAGGGAAAGATTCAAAAAAAGCGCAGCATGGTTAGAGGAAGAATGTCCTGGCTGAGAAACATCAGAGAATGGTTTGGATGCAGCTTAACTAAACTCTTTCGGGCTGTAGAGTCAAAAGTTAGAATACCAGTGATCATTGCTAACCTTACATTCCAGAGGTAGAAATCCCAACAATACAAAATCAAGGATCAGAGAAACTTCCAGATATAACCGAAGAGCAAATTAAATCAGCGTTAAAAGGTATAAAGAACAACAAAATACCTGGAGAAGATGGTATTTTAAGTGAAATAATGAAACTAGAAGGCGAATGGGTCATAAAAGCTTTAAAAACTCTTTATAATGCCTCCCTTTTTAAAGGCACTATACCAGAAAAATGGATGCTGTAGAAGGGTACGTTAAGAAAATTTCAGCTTATGTTAACCTTCTTTAGCAGAGAACAAAAATAATAAAAATGACTTACAGTGAGTTACGGTTATCTTTACTATACACTTTGATGACGAATAAATGGATAAACTGCTTTCCAGAGGTTCCAAACTAAAGCTTGGACTCAAGTTACAGTAGGAAACCATCGAAGAGGGATACTGTGTCATCTCGAAATGTTTTATCAACTTAATAACAAGAAACAAACCAGAAACTTAAAAAACCATCATAGGTTACACAAAAACTTCTCAAAAAATAGCTACATTGACAGGTGTGCTCAAGCAAGTGAGGCTTCTACACCTTCGAAAGTAGAATTCGACCTGACCTCCCATCCTGCGAAATGGAAAGTAAAAGTCCATACGCTTCCTCGTTGCTAGCGTCCTGATGTTCAATTATAATATTAATATTTTAACTTAAGCTCAATCAGGACAGTCTTGAAGCTGGATCAGCACTTGTTGACAACCTTTATACTATATTTACTGTATTTACTACGATGTAACTTAAAATTTTAGGTATGTCCGGGACGTTTCCAAATTCTACCGATATCTATCACTTTCAATATAATTTATTTAATAAAGTGAACATGGTATTACCTAACAGGCGATGGGATTATAAGCATCCGGAAGTACCGCTTTGTTCAGGTACCCTTCCCATCATCAATAAGTACGATGGCGGATTTTTTGGTAAGTTTTTTTATATAGTTTTGATAATATTTGAGGGGGGAGGGTTTGTAAGTTCCTAAAAAAGATGGGGGTATCGTGGATATGAACAACTGTATATAATTGGCATCTTCCCCTCTCTTACTAAGGGTCGTGATTTCTTCCAATATTCGTAACAATTTTTCTCCATTGGTCCCTATCTTTAGCTGCTCTCAGAGCTTCACAGAATGAGTTTCCAGCTAAATTCTTAATTTGGTTGGACCATTTAGTTGGTGATCGTCCTCTTGATCTCCACGAAACGTTTCCAGAAACAATTAATCTCTCCAAACTATCCTCACCTTTAAGAACCACGTGACCGAAAAATTGTAGAATATGTTACAGACATATTGTGGACAAGCTTTTTTTAATCTTGAGTTGATTTAAAATGGAAACGTTTGTCCTTTGAGCTGTCTTATCATCTTAAAGGCATCAATTTTTTGGCACTCGCGTCTGCGAAGAGTCCAAGTCTCTGCCCCGTATAGAAATATTGAGAATACAAGGGCATTCACCTGTCTCATTTTAATATATTGAGAAAAAGATCCGTCTTTTTAAACTTTAAAGGCGACTCGTCTTATTTTTTGCCATACCAATACGTCTCCGAACTTCTGAGATAGAGAAAACTGTCCACTATCTGGTATTCCTGTAACATGATAGTCAGTTGATTAGTGTGGAATCTGTCGACCACCATTATTTTGTCTTAGCTTTATTGATTTTCAGACCAACTTTATTGCTTTCGTACTCAACTCTTCGCAGGAGATTAAACATTTCTCCTGATGTGCTCTGACATCCCTTCGATGTGATATTTTTAATCTTTCCCAAGTGCAAATCCCTCTTGTTATTTACTCAATACTTTTGCTATCTACTTCATCAATGCCAGTTATAGCTGCTTCTTCAGTTTATACATAGGCGTAATTCAAATGCCTCATATTTGTTGCCATAAATCAAAATCGAAATTTTATATTGTTGATAGGACACTCTTATCAAAAGATATCAAATTTTTACCGTAAAGTTGATACAAGTTTTTATTTAAAAAAATGATTTCATGTGCGTAACTTATTTTTAAAATCGCCGATCGCTTCAAGCGTTGTTAGAACGGTTCATTCTACAGCGCCCCTCTTTCCTACGATGGGGGTTTTAGAGGGAAACCCGGAGATAGGAGTGGCAAACTTTCCTACATCTTTTTTGGTGTCCCAAAATTGCCAAAATTATCAGCAAAATTCAGCTTGTTCGTATTATTTTTTGAGATTTTATGGCATTTTCGTCTCTGACGACTCGAATGGTACTCTAATCTACTCAGTTATGTTCCATATCACTATATTTATAAATTCAGTTTTATATTCACTAAAAAGATTCAGTCTTATTTCTTTAATTGTTATAAAAATTTTATTTTAGGTATACATCGACAACAAGGCGAATCTCAAGATTCCATAGGCCGAATGCTTCTTGAAAAAACCGTTGAAGCTATTTTTGATGCAGGTATGAATTTGGAAGACTTTGAAGGAACCAATACAGGCGTGTATGTTGGTACTTGTTTCAATGAAACTGAGAAAAGTATACTGGTTGACCATATTGGACCAGATCCAAAAAAAGGTTTTACTGGGTATGTTATAATATGAATTTCTCTTTGGATTTTGTTTTTCAGAAAACTAGGAAATTATGACGCTCTCTTGATGCTGTTAAACTATAACTGAATTTATATATAAGATATCTTAATCGGAATATGTGTTGACTTTCTAGATTTCTTATTCCTCATACAGTAGACTCGCGATTATCCGAGGTAATTGGGACCGTGACTACCTCGGATACCGAAAAAATTCTGTTAACACTGAGATTGATTATTCTGATAGAAAAATGTGTACCTACGTAAATAATGATTAATGTGTTTATTTTAATAACTAAAAACTAATATAAAAGTAGTATAAAAGATAAAAAAATTTACCTTATAAATGTTTTAAATTGTTTAAAAAAGTTTTTGATTGATTTTTGTTTTAACTTCATTCCTCTTTTTGAGGCGGCGATGTTGTGCCAACGTTGAAAATGGAGGTTGTCTAATGGTGTCGATTCTTCATGTTGCTCGATGTATGCGAGAGCTGCTTCAAGGGACTTCAATCCATTGCAATGAGAAATCTTTTGAGTTATCTCATCTGTATCTTCTTGTTCTTCTTTGTGGGTGACATTTAGAACTAGATTGGCAACTGCATCATCTGTCAGTTCCATTTCTTCGTCTAGATTCATCCAATCGATGATGTCTTGGTTTCCGATTGTTTGTTCTACTGGTAATTGATTGGCTAGGTTGGCTAAAGAATCAACTTCACAGTCATCAGTTTCATCTTGAACGTCTTGTGTTTTGTGGGCTATCTTAAATAATTTTTTCCACGACTTCTGAATAGTGGACACTTTTACATCGTCCCAAGCAGAGGCAATCCAATAGCAAACATCTTTAACCGTGATCTTCTTCAATGCCTCAGTTACAGTCGGCTTTTCATCCAGCTTAGTTAGCAGTACCTGAACAAGCTTCCGCCGATAATTCCTCTTCATTGCTTCTATAACGCCTTGGTCTAGGGGTTGGATGAGAGACGTCACATTGGGTGGAAGGAACACAGCTCGTATGTCACCACTAATAAATTCACTCGCATCTGGGTGGGATCGTGCGTTTTCCAACAACAACAAAGCTTTCCGGGGCAGATTTCTGTTTATTAGGTAGGCGTCAATGACTGGCACGAAGTCATTAAAAAACCAGTCCTTAAAAGTGTTACAGTCCATCCATGCGTTGGTTGCTATAGATTGTAGGTAAGCAATCTATTTGGACATTTTTGAATGCCCTTGGATTTCTGGATTTTCCAATTAAAAGAGGTTTTAATTTTAATGAACCAGAAGCATTGTTGCAAATCATGATTGTGACTCTCTCTTTGCTTTTTTTGTAATCTGGTGAGGTTCCTTCATTTTTAGCAGCTAGTATTTTTGATGAAAGCATTTTAAACTTAAGGCCTATCTCATCACAATTAAATATTTAGTCTGAAGTTATTTCATCTTTAAGGATAATGTCTTGTAATTTTATATAAAATGTTCCAATTTTAGTTGAGTCAGCAGAAAGTTTTTCGCCACAAATATTCAATTGTCGGATGCCATATTTCTTCTTCCATAAGTCAATTTATCCTTCACTAGCACAAAAGTTTTCTCCTCCATCCATAAACTTCTTCTGGAGTTCAATAGCTTTTGCTTGGAGTATTGGACCACTTATCGGGCTGCCCAATCTCTCAATTGTGAAAACCACAAGAACAACGCCTCAGAAGTTTGTTCATGGTCTTCTGGGCCAATCCACTACCACCACTCACACTTTGGTTGACCCACTGTTCGATTTCATTCCGCTTACGCTTTCAATCTCTAACAGTTAAATCTAAATCTGAAGCAACCTTCTTTATTGATTCACCCTTGTCCAACATCTAAATTGCACTCACTTTTGTTTCCAAAGATACAACTACTCTCTTCCGCTTTCCACACATATTGCACAGAAAGATGCTCTCTTACACTCACAAAAATCAACTTATGAAAAATTAATTCTGAAACCGAAACTAATAAACTCGAATAAATACACAAAACAGTACATAAAAGGAAAAATTTTACCGTACATTAACTTAATTTAACGATCTGAACGATAGCAAACAAATCGGTAGTTCAATTTACACTGATTAACATAGAAAGGAACAGGAAGTTGTAGACAAAACACGACACAGAAATTTCTGGAAATAAGGCGGTGACCAATTTCTGAGAATACCGACTCGACATCAGCTTGACTTAAAGCATACCTTACACACAATTCTCTTCTTATCAATAATCCACAATTTTCAATGGATTGCCCATATAACAGCTGCCGATATAACTTGTGACCATCGACCCTTTTTTTATTACTCGATATTGTGATTCAACAAGTACGACTATAAAAGTAAAACCGAGGCAAAATTTTGCCCCGGTTAACCGAGGGGCTCGGATAACCTAGACTAAACTCTATCCAACGAGAAGAGATAGTGCGCCAAAACAACAAGGCGTTGCCAAATTTGCCAGGTCCGGATTTAACGTTTGCTAATACATACTTTTTTAAACATATTTTTTTGGTAAATCGGAAATCCAAAATTAATAATATGTTGTACTTATCTGGATTCATCTTGTTGGTTTTATGCAAAAGAAATTTTTCCATTTTAAAAATAAATAGCAATTTGTAACACGCTTCTATTTACAATGAAATAAAACACCGCCACTGTTAACACTGCCATAATCAGTTACTGTTTGATTTTGTTTGAACCAACAAATACTATCGTCAGCAAATTCTTGCGTGTATAAACTCGCTATAAGTTCAGTTGATAAAATAGCTTTCGTGGTAATAATTGTACATTTCGGCGCGTTTAATCGAACTTAGTGGGTGTTTATTTATGCTTTCTATTGTTTGCTTTTATATTTATTTTTTTACACTGTTTACAGTTTGCTGTCTAATTTTCAGTTTTACAAACAATGTCGAGTTCTACAGATTCTGCCGAGGAATTAACTCCAAAAAAGCGTTCAAAATTACGTGCATTTAGTAGTACGGAAAAAAGCGTTATATACAATATTTATAAATCGACAACGGAATCGCGTCCTAAAGCTTTAATATCGGAAATAGTTAAACAAACTGCTTCTACCAGCGGAGTAGGTGAAGCTTCTGTGTACAGAATTATTAGGGAACAGAAAAGTACAGGAGGATTTTCTTCACCGAAAAAGAACAAACTCAGAAAAACCATACTTCACAAAATAGACGATTTTGATAAAACTGCTATTCGTCGAATTGTACATCAATTTTTTTTTTTCGCAACGAAATACCAACTATAGACAAAGTTCTTGCAGCTGTTAACGACGACGAAAGCTTGCCAAATTTTAAACGCAGTACTTTCCATAAATTTCTAAAATCATTAGATTTTAAATAAGTACGTAGGGGTAGAAACAGTGCTTTATTAGAACGAGAAGAGATTATTTTATGGAGGCGAAATTTTTTAAAATCCATTAAAAAATTTCGGGAGGAAAACAGGAAAATTTATTATTTAGATGAAACGTGGGTAAATGCAGGACATACAAAATCTCATGTGTGGGTTGATGAAACGGTGAAATCTTCCAGGCAGGCGTTTTTGTCAGGTCTCTTAGCAGGTCTCAAAAATCCATCTGGCAAAGGAAAAAGACTGATTCTTACACATATTGGGATTGAAACAGGTTTTGTAGAAGGTGGCCTATGGACGTTTGAATCAAAAAAGAGTGGCGACTATCACGAGGAAATGAACTCAGACGGTTTTGAAAAGTGGTTTGCCAATATTTTGCCCCTTTTAGAAGACAACTGTGTCATAGTTCTCGATAATGTTCCTTACCATTCGCGAAAAAGTGAGAAAGTACCGACTACAGCATGGATAAAGCAAAAAATAAAAGACTGGTTACGATCAAAAAATATCGACTTCCATGAGGACATGCTTAAAGTTGAACTCTTACAATTAGTGGCACCGCGTAAGGCTAAATATAACAAATATGTTATCGATGAACTCGCAAAAGCTCAAAATAAAACCGTTTTACGTTTGCCACCCTACCATTGTGAGCTTAATCCTATTGAGCTGATTTGGGCTGATGCTAAAAATTTTGTTGCTGCCAACAACAAGACTTTCAAATTTGCAGATGTCAAAATCCTTTTAAATGGTGCCCTTAACAACATTACCCAGGAGAAATGGAAAAACTGTGTGAAGCATGTGCAGAATACAGTAGAAAAAAAGTTCTGGGAACTTGATCATATTATTGAGGTCATGGTTGAACCGTTAATTATAGAAATTGGTAGTAATGGTGATAGTGATAGTTCAAGTTTTTCCTAATTGTTTTTAACGACAACAAGGTAAGCCATCTTAGTAGCCACGTTTTTTTTCCCGAGTTAGCTATAAAACGGAAGGCGAACGATTTTTTTGGCATGTAAGCCTCGTTTTTTGTATTTATTTTCATAATTATCCCACTAATCTCAATTATTATTTGTAAATCTTTTTTATAAGAATAATGCATAACATACATTTTCCTCAAGTTTGATTTATTATAATTTTACCAGACTGATTAACGGAAATAGAAATAAGTGCACAAAATATAAAGGGTTTGAAAAAAAAAGTTATTTTAAATGTCATTCCATATGCATTGCAAAATGTATGTGCTCATTTTTCATAATTGTCAACAAATGGATTTAAAATCTATGTAGCACAATAAAATATAACAAATTGGCAACAGCGCAATAACAGAAGTATCGTCTAACTGTGGCTTAGGGATGCATCTTTATCGTTCGACTTCTCTTCAAATACTAATTTAATGGAAGTTACAGCAGTACAGCGGTGTACAGTGTTGTCAGTTGATTTAGTATTAGTATTTAATTTAAAAATACAAACAAAAAATTGTATAATGAATATCTATTCCCAAGTTTATGACATATGGGATGAGAAAAACATTTATTGCCGACTTTGTATGTGCATTGAATCAAAAATGTTCTATTATTTAAAAATATATATATTCATAAATATCACTTAATTTTCGTAATACAGATCTGAAATAGGCGGAGAGAAATCTAAACGCCAGCCAATTAAAACGTTTATAACCCTACACGCGTATATTTCGTTGTTTACTGGCACTATCGCTTCTCGGTGGATAGAGTTTAGGATAATCGCGCGTATATTGTACTTTATCTCTCAAGGTTAAGAAGGTATAAGCGTATTCTCTACTAATATGAATTATTTTATGTAGATATATTAGTTTTTTTATCAATAACTTTTATTAATTCTAGAGAAATTTGTAAACAATATCATCATCCTCATCAACCTCTACTAAATTCACAGCTGGACATAGGCGTCCCCCTTTTGTACCCAAAGTTCTCGGACTAAAAAGAAAGTATAAAAACTTCGTTTTTTTCTAGTATGTATATTTAATTACATGCCATAATCTTCTTCTTCTTCTTTGATTATCCTGTCCAATTGTCGAAAGTTCACAATCATATTGACAATCAAAACTTGCTTACAGAACCTTGAAACGTATTAACGGATATCTCTTGATACTAGTTTCGGAGAATTCGAAGTCAGGATGTTCTTTTTCGGACTGGGCCTCTTCTTTCGGCAATCTGGCCCTCTATTATGAGGTGTAGAAAGTTATACATCCCTGGATGTCTTATTACAAGGCTAAAATATTGTAGCTTTCGAATTTTTATTGTTTTCGTTATTTCATTTGGTGTAAAACTATTTAAGATTTATTTATTCAATCTAACTTATCCGTAATATTCGTCGGTAGATCCACATATCAAAGACCTCCTATTTTTTAATTAGTGTCTCTCTAAGAATCCAGATCTCCATGCTATATAGCAATGTGAAGAATATGTAGCAGTGTAAGCTGATTTATAATATTTTCTTGTTGGATTGCTTGCTTATATTATTCATTAACTACAATAGACTATATTTGATAGAACTCTGGTTTGCCATATACAAAAAATACCCGATACAAGACTACCCAAACAAATTATAGAATGCAAATCAGATGGAAAAATAAAACGCGAAAGACATCAATAACGTTGGAAAAGCGGAGTAAATAAAGTTTTAAGAGATTGAGGTATAGAAGAAGATGCCTAGAATGATAGAGTATTCTTACACTTATCACAACTACTTTAATTTATATAATTTATTTACAATATTTATTTCCGCATTACAATTAGAAACTCGACGCTATATTATCTTCAGACTGCCTCGCATAATGAAAATTCCGCTATTTATATCAAACAGACGTTACTTCTGGAATCCCTTCGAAGCAGGTGGATGTTGACTCTTCTCGAATACCATGGAACCAAGACTGGTTTTATAGCGGCTCGCAGCTGCGTTGACCTTTGAATTGTCTCGAACGCCAGACCGGTTTCTAGCGGGTCGGAGAAAATACTAGAACAAAAGTGAGAATAAACAAAATGTTACGGGTGTTTAATATGACTCATAATATTTATCGTAACAATATAAAAATAAAATATTGCATTTGGTACTTTTTAGATTTGAATATCAAATGTTAAATAAAAATTGTAGTGATTTATTATTCCGTATTTTTCAGTTTTCAAAAGTGGTGTACTTATATTACTACAAATATGATCGATATATTCATTCCAATGTCTTATTTTTTTTAATATAACAATATAATATGTTCTAGGTGTATCCGATCGGCGGTCTCTCAAAGAATAAGTTATTTCCTGAAGCTTAAAGGTCCTTCAATTATAGCAGATACAGCATGTAGCAGTTCGTTGTTTGCTTTAGAAAATGCTTACAGAGATTTGAGGAATGGTATAATAGATAGTGCTATTGTGTGTGGAGCCAACATGGTTATCCATCCGTTCATTTCCCTTCAATTTTCGAGGTAACTAAAAACCATTTTAAACTTTTTTTTTACCATAAAACATCTAACTTTTATTTGAAAAACTATATATATATATTGTCATACTTTTTCTTTCCCAACCAAAGAAAAATATATAAAAATATCCATCGGAATAAAATTTTAAGATATCAATAAGAATAGAAATTTGTTTGGCAAACGACCTTGTTCCGTTTCAAACAAAATTATCAAAAAAACCTTTGTTTAGAATTAGAAGACATTTTACCTGTAAGTTAATCTTTTCATTTTTTGTGTAGTCGAGTATTAAATGACCATATTCTAATCTTTTAAAATATGTATAAATTATTATTTATTGACAAAACCAATTTTAAAGTAAGCTATTTAGTTTTTCTCTGAAACCGAAATTAGGCTTTTCCAAAATCATGGTAAACACAATTTGAGCTTTTGATTGGACGGTCGTTTTTAAAGGGGAATTTGTGAGTCGATCATGAGACAGGAGAATATAGTGATATTTTGGTCATCGAAAGGAAACAGTCGTTTGTCTCAAGATAGGGTGTTGGTTCGTGAGTTTGGATACCGGCGTAACGAAAAGAAGTTAATAGTTTGCAGAAGGAGATAACAAGTAGATTAAAAGAGGTCCTTGTATCTACCGTGGGCATTTTATAAAGTATATGTGAAAGTATTCTTACGGCATCAAGTTGACAAAAGGAGGTCCTGGTGTCATAAATAAGTAGCTGAGTTTGGAGAAGTGAATCAGGTGTTTTTTGTGTAGTCTGCAGGAGGTGCAGAGACGTTAAGAAGGAGCCGAGGTGCCAAAGAGGAGAGATCAAATCGTTGAGGAGACTGGACTTTTCTGGGTATGTTCCAACATACAACTCAAGAAGAAAATAAGCTGTAAGTGTTTGTACAATTGAATTTTATATCTGTGAAGGATCGGTTTGACATCATGGTCATTAGCATTCAAATTTAAGAACTGAGGTTTTGTTAGGCTAATCAAAAGTTTAAAGTTTTGTTGTTTCTTTTTTTTTCAAGTAAAGAAAATTTTAAGTAAAATTGGTTTTCACGTAATATAAATGTATGTAGCTTTATAATCTTATTATTATAAAAATTGATTTATTTTCTTGTATGCTGATTGATAAGATAACGACAGAATTTAATAATTGTTTTATTCTTTCATATAAAATAAAGAAACGTAAATCTTTGTAATATAATATATTTGTATTCTTATCCTTTTCTGCTCTATCCCGATAAAAGACAACTAGAAAATCTTTTGAATCCATCGAACACAGGTAATATAAGGATTATTTTACTTTTGATAACAAATAAGTTATAATTTTTTTTATTGGCTCAATAAACTAAGATTAAAGTCAAAATAAACAATCATAACAATATATATATATATATATATATATATATATATATATATATATATATATATATATATATATAAACATATGTTGCGAGCAAAGCCCGAAATTGGACAATTCTAGCATTGTACGGAAATTATTGTCCACTTCTAGCATTGTACCCCCAAACTGTACAATGTCCGAAATGATCAAAATTAAAAATGATTATTGAAACGCCCAACGATTCGTCTTGATTATTATTGACAAGTGACACACCAAATCAAAAATCGAACATTTCTTATTAATTATTTGATATTTTTATATTTTCTATTTATGTATAGAGTTCTTCTTTTTCAAATTGTCAATGTGATAAAAGGCTGTGTCAAACTAAAATATAAATAATAAGAATTTGTTCTGCAATAGAGTAATAATGTGAGTGAAACATTATAAAGCTTCAAGAGATAGGTACATCACTATACTATAATATAGGGAAGATGTTTGTGAATCGATATCTGTCATATTCTCCCAAACTTTGACGAATGGCTACTTATTGAAATTCGAACATTGTACAGCAATTCTTTTATACAAAGTCCGACGATTATGTCTATTTCGGAGATTGTACAGTAAAGGGGTACAATGCTAGAAGCGGACAAGATTTTCCGTACAATGCGAGGATTGTCCAATTTCGGACATTGCTCGTAACATATATATATATATATATATATATATATATATATATATATATATATATATATATATATATATATATATATATATATATATATATATATATATAAATATATATATATAAATATATATATATATATATATATATATATATATATATATATATATATATATATATATATATATATATCAGTGTTGTATCCCTCCGAGGTACAGATATATATCCAATTAAATGGAAATACTATAACATTATTTTCTTAACAGTATTTTAAAACTATTTTCAGATTGGGAGTTTTAAGTTTAGATGGATCTTGTAAAGTGTTTGACAAATCTGGAGACGGATATGCTAGAGCTGAGACTGTGTGTGTGGTAATCCTCCAGAAGAGTAAGGTGGCTAAAAGAAAATACGCGGATGTTGTTTACATCAAAACAAATTGCGATGGATATAAGGAAGCTGGGATAACATATCCATCTGGTGAATTACAACGGCAATTAATGAGAGAGGTTTATAATGACTCTGGAACTAATCCAGCTGATCTGAGTTTCCTTGAAGCGCACGGAACGGGTAAGGGTTAAATATTTCACTTATTATTTTTTCTTTATTATAATCAATTACACTTCAATGTCAAAATTTTACATTTCTTTGCTTTTAATTACTAAAAAAGTCTTTTTTTTTTGTTATTGGCATAGACTAGGTGTCAATCAGCCAGTTACAACATGAGCAATACCTTAAACATATAAATTTTATGACCGTAAAGTCCATAAAATATCAATAACGAAAAGCTTAAAAAAGTCTTATAAAAATGCGTTAATCAGAGTTAGTCCAGCTATTTAGGGTTTGTTGTAATAACTGGGATCTTAGATTTTTGTAAACATATCTTCTTCTTCTTCTTAGTCGTTAACCTGATGCAGGTATCGTGATATCATGAAGCTATTAACTAAATTTCCCAATGTTCCTCCACGTTTTTCTATCTTCTGCCATTCTAGCACATTCTGACAATGGAGCGCCAATGGTAGCAACAATATGGTCCGTGTATCGTGTGGGAGATCTATCTCTATTTCTTTTGCCTTCTACTTTTCCCTGGATGGTAAGTTTTTTAAGACCATTTCTTCGAAGGACATGTCCAAAATAGCTTATTATTTGTTCTGATATTTGTATTCTTAGTCTTTTCTTTATGTTTAGCTGGTCCAGTATGGATTCATTTGTTCTTCGGGCCACCCATGGTATTCTCAGCATTCGTCTCCAGCAGTACATCTCAAATACATCTATGTTCTTTTTGTCTTTCTCAGTAAGGGTCCAGCATTCCGATGCATAAGTAAAAACTGGAAAAACTAGACTTCTTACTAGTCTCATTTTTGTATCGGTAGTTATTTCATGGCTTTTCCAAATTTTTGTTAATTTTGCCATAGCGATTTTTGCGATTGCTGACCGCCGCTTTATTTCTTCAGTACAGCCTCCTTTGTTGGTTATTAATGAGCCCAGATACACAAATTTATCTACAACAGCGATATTGTTTATCATGACCAGATGATTTTGATTGTTGTTAGCTCTGTCAATTATCATGATTCTCGTTTTATCTCTGTTTATTCTAAGGCCCATCGTTAAGCTTACGTCTTCTATCCGTTGTAGCAGGTGAATCAATTCAGCTTCAGAACTAGCGAGGATAGTAGTATCATCGCATATCTCAAGTTGCAAATCTTCTTCCCGCCAATGGTGATGCCACCGTTCCAGTCCTCAGTAGCTTTCCACATTATCCATTGACCACAGATGTTAAATAGAATTGGGCTTAGTATGCAGCCTTGTCTCACGCCCTTTGTGACCCTGAAACTATCGGTCCCCATTTATTCTAACTTTGGCATAATTGTTATTGTACAGGCTTTTAATTAACAGTATCAGATGATTGGGGACTCCCATTTCAGACAAAACCTGCCACATTTTACTCCAGTTGACCAAATCGAAAGCTTTAATATAATCTATGAAGCACAAATATGTTGTGATGTTAAATTCTCTGGATTTTTCTACAATCTGCCGTACGTTTAAAATTTGTTCTCTAGTACCACGTCCGGGAACGAAACCTGCTTGTTCCTCCGCAATGTTAGGTAGTAAAAAGGGCTTTATCCTCTCGAGAATTATGTGTAAGAGTATCTTACTGCAATGCGCAATTAGAGCAATTGTGCGATAGTTACTACATAAATCTTTCGCTCCCTTTTTATGTATGGGAATATATAGTGATTGTGTCCAGTCCTCAGGCCATTTACCTGTCTCCCACACTCTTTGACAAATTTGATGTATTATATCCACTCCAACGTCATCTAGGGCCCAAATCATTTCAATAGGTATGTTATCTGGACCGGCAGCTTTCTGACTTTTTTGCCTCATAATTGCTGCTTCAACTTCACTTTTGAGTACGTCAGGTTCCGTCACCAAACTGGCATCTTCTTGTTGTGATGGGGCGTCTGTGCTTTCCTCCATCATCAGTCGTCCACAGTATTCTTTCCATCTGTGTAAAATATCTTTTTTAGAAGTGAGTAGAGTTCCGTTATCATCTTTGATAGCAAGGTAGTTTGGTTTAAAGGAACGCGTTATCTGCTTTATTTTTTTAAACATGTCTCTGGTCTCAGTTTTGGTTTTATGCCCTTCTATTTCCATGCAGATTTTGTTCAAGTGTGTGTTCTTGTCCTTTTTGCAGAGTCGTTTTATTTGACCGTTCAGTGCTTTATAGGCCTCTTTATCACTTTCACTGTTCAGTCCTGTGGCTTTTAAGCACTTCCTCTCCTGTATTTTAGTCCACGTGGAGTCTGTTATCCATTGTTTCCTTCTTTCTTCTCTATCACTCTTAATGTTTTTCGCAGCATTATGCAATATGGATTTTGTTTTTGTCCATATGCTATTTGAGGACTCTTCTGGATTTAATGATTGTTTGAGGTCACATAGCTTTTGCGTTGCGGCTTTTTTGTACGGATCGTTATATCTTAGATGCCATTTAGTTGTTGTATTTCCTGTTTTTGGACTGTTTCTTAACTTCATGCGGAATTCAGCTGATAAAAATTGATGGTCGCTATTACAATCTTGTCCTGGATAGGTCTTAACATCCTTAACAGCGCTCCTCCAACGGGTTTTTACCAGTATAAAATCTATCTGATTTCTGTATCTATTTCCTGGTGATATCCAAGTGTATAGTCGTCTTGGGTGATGTTGAAAGCCTGTATTAGTAACAAACAGGTTGTTGTCTATACAAAAGTGTAGCAAGCGTTCTCCTCTGTCATTTCTTTGGCCAAGTCCATATAATCCGACGGTCTCTCGCAAGTAATGGTCTTCTGTAGTTACACCAATTTTAGCGTTGAAATCGCCTACGACTGCTGTGATTTCTCTATTTGGAAGCTTCCTAAGCGTCTGCTCCAACGTACTATAAAATGTTTCGATCTCTTCATCGTGAGCTTCGCTTGTTGGGGCATATGTTTGTACTACATTAAGATTAACTGGACTGGCATTCATTCTGACAACAATTATTATCCGATCGCTGACGGTTATGTATTCTTTTACGGAGGTTTTAATGGCATTATTTACTATCACTGCCACGCCATTCCGAGATTGTTTATCATTGCCGGAGAAATAAATATCATTGCCATTTTTTGACGTATAATGTCCTTTATCCTTCCAGTGGGTTTCAGATAGACCTACAATGGCATAATTGTGTATTTCGTTTTCCACTACATCCAATTTTCCGGGTTTCAGCAATCCTCGAACATTCCACGTACCAATTTTGAGGGTGCTCCATATTTTTATGTTTATTCCAGACTCAGAGTTTCCATGGCGTGCCTGGTTTCTCACAACATCATGGCCGGTAGTAAACATATCTATCTCTCTCTAAATAAAGGTTGTTTTTAACTAGAATTTGAGTATGCTATAAATTTTCTGTTATATCGAAAACGTTGATATTTAATATGTTTTTAATTAATTTATTATTTGTTATTAAAATTGTCTTCAATTCTTTTAAATAAATCTTTGTTCGTTGCTTTCACCTTCTGCTTTAGTTCTTGTAAGATATCTTTATTCTATCTACTATTTTGCTTCAGCAGATTATTGTGGCTTTAATCTCCAGTTTTTTCTAATATTCGCACTATTGGTCGAACCAATTTTTCTGATTTTGGCTTATATCTAAACTTTTTACTATTTGTGCACATTTTCCTCAGGCTTTGTTTTTTCAAAAGAGTCTCTTATAGTTTCATTGTATCTATGGTTTAAGTATCTTTCAGCTTTTTCTGGTCATAGTTTATATCAGAGTTTCCCAAATGGTGGGTCGCGACCGGTACCGGGCCACAAAAACAAAATGCCGGGTCGCGTCGACTCGCCGTTTTCCAGCTTGCTTTTTAAGGCCGCGCTCTGACTGACGCCACCACATTTATTTTAACCTCTTACTACTCCACAAAATTACAAATTTTCGTCTGCTGAACCGCTGCTTCTTTTATTCCATTCAATTTAAGTTTAGTGCCAAGTCAGAGAGCGTATATTTTTCGTGCAAATTGATTACGTTGAATTTGAAGATGGATAAATTTGTTATAAAACAAGTTTTAAGACTGGCACAAACAGACCGTCGAGTGATCTGCAGTCGGGTACAAGTTCTAAGAACGGCAATACTAATAGACAGTCGAGTAATGTCCATCCAGAGGTAGGTACGAGTACGAGTGGCAATTACAAACGGCCGCTCGATGCGCAGTCAACAACTGTCACAAAAAAGAAGAAGGAGTCCTGGATCCGACAATATTCTGAAGATTACTTGCAGTTCAGTTTTATAAAGGATACTGACGACAAACCATTATGTGTTATTTGTTATGCTGCACTTTCAAATTAGTCCATGAAACCTTTAAAATTGAAGAGGCACTTAAAGCACCAGGAATACAGAAGTAAGCCAATAGATTTTTTTATAAATAAAAAAAGAGAATTAATAGGTAACAAAAGACTATGTCTTTGAATTGTTCTCAGAACGTTTAATCTGAAAACCTTGTACTGGCTTCTTATGAAATATCAAAATTAATTGCTGAAACTTGCCAAGAAATTAATAGTTCCAGCAATAAAAATAGTAGCATTTTGGATATGTGATAAAAAGCAATAAAAGCAAATGAATTCGCTAGCTCTATTAAATAACAAAGTGAAGCGTAGGACTGTGGAGATGGCAGATAATATTGAAGAAACTATTATAGGTCACTTCTTCTTCTTCTTCAAGTGCCCTCTCCGCTACGGAGTTTGATAATCATCATTGCTATTCGTATCTTTGAAGCTGTTGCTCTAAATAATTGGTTAGATGTGCACTGGAACCAGTCTCTTAAATTGCGCAGCCAAGATATATGTCGTCTCCCCACGCTTCGTTTGCCCTGAATCTTTCCTTGGATAATTAATTGGAGCAATCGGTACTTTTTCCCTCTCATCACATGACCAATATATTCCAACTTTCTTCTCTTGATGGTAATCAACAGCTCCCGTTCTTTGTTCATTCTTCGAAGAACTACACTATTTGTTACTTTGTCTGTCTAAGGTATTTTCAAAAATCTTCTGTATATCCACATTTCGAAGGCCTCTAGTTTATCGGTATTGCTCTTGTTTAAAGTCCAAGTCTCTACTTCGTACAGCAGTATCGAGAAGATGTAGCATCTAACCAATCTCATTTTCAGGTTTAAGTTAATGTCATGACTTCCCAGAATGTCCTTCATATTAACAAAAACAGCTCGAGCCTTTCCAATTCTAGTTTTTATTTCTTCTGTGATGAAGGTCACTTAAAGAAGTGTTACTATTTTTCCTTGCAAATTGATGAAAGTGCAGACATACCAGATAATGCTAATCTAATGTGTTTTATAAGATATGACTTTGAAAATACTATTCACAAAGAATTTCTATTTTGTAAATCTCTGTCAGCAAGAACAACAGCTGAATAAATATTGTATCTGATTGATAGCTACATTAATGACAATGGAATTGAATGGAATAAATGTGTCGGACTAAGTAGCGATGAAGCACGGGCAACGACAGGCGCTCGTACTGGACTTTTTCCGAGGATCAAAGCCATAGCACTAAAATGTGTTTGGGTGCATTGTAGCATCCACAGAGAGGCTTTAGTTGTCAAAAAATGCCACTGCTATTAAACGAATCTTTGCAAGAGTGTGTAAAATTTATAAACTTCTCACCCACTGAACTGAAGAGTATTCCCTGCTTTGTGCAAATAAATGGGAAATGAACATGAACATCTTCTTTTACACTGTGAATTGCGTTGGCTATGAAAAGGGAATGTTTTAAAAAGGCTTATTGAATTGAAGAAAGCAATTTCAATATTCTTAGAACAACGTCCACCAACGGCTAGGGATATCCATTGTTTAATTAAGGTAGCCTATCTTTGTGATATTTTTGACTCCTTGAACAATTTAAATATGACATTACAAGGTAGCAATGTAACTGTATTTAAAGTACAATTGAAGGTACAAGCTGCAATAATAAAACTTAATTTGTGGATACGTCGCGCGGAAGCAGGAAATTACAAAACTTTTACAAAACTAACAGAAATACAAAAATAGTATAACGTGAATTTATTGCTTTCAAGGAAGATCTGCTAGGACTGGAGGCAAATCTGAAGGAATATTTTCCCCCCATCCACAGCAACAAAGTATGGATAAGAAATCCATTTGCAATGGACGTAGAAACCGAGACAGGACTTCCGGATTTAGAAATTAAGTCCGTAATTGAACTATCGTGTGATAGGGCACTCAAAGACATATTTGACAAAATACTACTGATAGATTTTTCAGAGAATTTAGCAGAAAAGGCGATAAAGTTTCTTAAATTATTCGTTTTGTTACGACCTATAAGTGTGAGGCGGGGTTTTTAAAACTGGTTTTCCTCAAAAATAAATATAAGAACCGTTTGGATCTCGAACCGGACCTAAGGCGAAAATTAATATCTTTTCCTCCAAACGTGAAGTTTTTACTTAACCAAAAACAACTGCATACTCTCATTAAAAAAGTATTTGAATTTTATTTTGTTTTATTACATTTTTGTTTCAGTTATGATTCTTTATTAAGTAAGTCATGAAAGATAAACACAAAAATAACCGGGCCACGGGAAACGCTGATATATACACTTACTTTTAATTGTTTTATCAGCTTTAAGAGTTTTAAATTTTACTTTCTCTTTTGATAGTCGCCGTTAGAGGCCTCAGCTCCTCTGTAACTTCTAATAATTTTCAGATGTTTTATATACCTACTTCCTCTTCAATAATACATGATCTTGCTTATACCGCTTTTTTAGTGAATGCTGAGAGTACATCTACAGCTCACCCCATTTTGCAGAATTTTGCATTTGTATATAGGAAAATTATTGTAGGAAATAGTGTCTGCATGTACACTGTATTATGTTTATTACCGTTAATAAATTTATATCTGTGAATGGCTGATTGATAGTTGCACTATGTTTTT
This sequence comes from Diabrotica undecimpunctata, assembly GCF_040954645.1. NCBI lineage: Eukaryota > Metazoa > Arthropoda > Insecta > Coleoptera > Chrysomelidae > Diabrotica > Diabrotica undecimpunctata. The sequence continues at coordinate 165,182,259 of NC_092805.1, forward strand.
ATTTAGTCATAACTATCAATCTATGAAGCCACCATCTACACATCCGAAATGCTGGGTTTAAAGTTTGCTCTTTCTCACGCTTTGACAAACGAAATGAAGAACTGTGTAATATTTACAGACAGTAAAAGTGCAGTAGAAAGATTAGGTATAACAAATAAATCCAAGCAATTGACTCATCTAGATATAGAGATTTTAAAATTGTACTACGAGGTTTCAAAGCTCGGAGGAGAAGTTGTTATCGCATGGATCAAAGGCCATTCTGGGATAATGGGTAATATAATAGCAGATGCTCTGGCAAAAGAAGCATTATCAAGCGGAGAAACCATAGACAACAATATTTTACCGGTATCAGATATAGATGTATATAATAAACATCGGCTTAAATTAAAATGGCAAGCCAATTATACGGAATCCGAAAGTCAGTCATCATTTAAATATTGGCAACCCACACTTCTTAAAAAAAGGTGGTTTCATTCAGAGTCCAACAGAAGTTTTATTAAAACTATTAATAGACTAAGGTCAAATCATGCTCTAACACCTTCAAGAATGTGCAAAATGAATTTAGTAGACACTCCAAACTGTACTTGTGGTAAATATGGAGATTTAACACATATCCTGTTAGAATGTGTAAACCAACAAGGAAATATTACGTGTTTATATGAAAATTTACGAAAACTAAATGTCTGTTTCCCATTTCACATAAATGAATTAATTTTCTCTGGAAACGTAGAAATCTATAATTGTATTTATCAGTTAATAAGAAATTGTAAATATAAACTTTAAACAATATAATTTACTAACCATAGAATTAAGATGAAACTTGTAAGCAATTTGCGAACTCCAATCATGTAATAAACCTTTTAATACGAAAAAAAAAAAAAAAATAAAAAAAATAAAAAAAAATATATATAAAAAAAAAAACAAAAAAAAAATGTAAAACAAAATTATTACAAAGGATGACCAAAACAAAATAAAAAATATATATAAAGAAAAATAAGAAAATAAAAAGAAAAAATAAAAAAAAAAATAAAAAAAAATAATAAAAATAAAAATAAAAAATAAATAAAAATAAAAAGAAAAATTAAAACTCACATTTAGTACTAACTCGAACTCTGATTGTTGTTCTGTGAATACAAATTACAAAATAGTCTGGTCAATTGGCTATGCCAAGGCCATAAAAAAAAAAAAAAAAAAAAAAACTATCAATCTAAATAGTATTACTGACACGTTGTTATAATGACATAGTTTAGATATATTTGGTTTAATTGTATTTTAGGTACTTTTGTTGGTGATCCAGAAGAATGTGGAGCAATTGACGATGTTCTTGCCAAATGCAGAAAAGACACCCTCCTTGTTGGTTCGGTTAAATCGAACATCGGACATTCTGAACCTGCTTCTGGTTTATGTTCAGTAACAAAAGTAAGTTTTAAAAATAGCTTGTTTCCATAGTGTAACACTAAGTAAGTAACACTGGGAATAAGAAATTTGTTGCATTTATACAAATACTTGTTCTTAATTAATCTAAGGTTTTTGATTTTAAATACGAAATAATTTTTTCCCTGTAAGCTATCGATTTTTCGGAAATATTTTTTCCCTTGGTACATAATTTTCAAGATTTTTAAGACATCAGTATAAAGTATATACTTCATAAATGTACAATTATGAAACTCACAAACTTAGGAGGAATTTCGTCGATTAATCAATGACAAATTTTTAAAAATAAAAATTGTCAATTTTCCGTGCAGCTGTTGTCATCTAGTTACCGGCTTAAAAAAATGAATATTTTACGCTTTCTAGAACTGAATATATTACAATTTTTTAGTTTAAAGAATTTTTGTGTTGCAATACTTTATTTATACAAAGACTGATTTGTTTATTTTAGTGCATAATAGCTACTGAAACTGGTTTAATTCCACCAAATATTCACTTCTCCACTCCAAGAGATGAAATTCTAGGAATAGTTGAAGGTAGAATGGTTGTTGTTACTGAGAACAGACCATTTAAAGACAATAGAGGATTGATTGGTACGTATATAACATAACTAGTAGAATAATATTTGTTACGCCTGAGATTTTTGTCATATTCGGAATAATTGAACCGTTGAAAACCTGAGTGGTCTAACTCAAGAATACGTGCTTTCTCGGTATATAATTATGTTAGTGTTCTATTTTGCTACAAAATTTGAAAAATATTAGTGCATCCGTTCACGCACAGACGACGATACTGTGATAAATGTCAAATGCTATGAAGGTTGCCGTTCTAAGGCAAAATGGTCCAAGTCTGACTTAGACCATTCTGCCAGAAATTCTGTCACGAGTTTGTTATAAGTGTCACGTCTGCTTGTGTTAAAATGAGCTCTAGTGAATCAGTAAAAGAACCATTTAGTGCTAGTGATAACGAGTACGAGCCAGAAAATGACGACGATTCAACAAAATCTAGTTCTGATAGCGGTAAGTTTAAATTTTTTTTATTCCCTTTCATAACCTCAAATGCGTGAATAGCAATATTTTATTTGCACGTTTGTTTCAGCTGACAAACGTCCGAAGTTGGTATTGGGATCAACTACCAAGCATGATGGCAGAAAGCGAAATAGAGAGCCAAGTAGACACATCAAGAATGTTCGAAAACAAAAAAAAGCTATGGAGAACAATATGTTGCTACATCCAAAAAGTTGATAAAGGCGAAAGAGTTTCATAATAGGGAGTGTACATGTCAGGGCAAATGCAGTCAAAAATTTTCTCAGGAAGAAAGGAAAGCTATGTTTACAAATATCTGGAACATAGCTTATTTTTCAACAAAATGCTTTTCTATGTGGTATTGTAAAATTGCCTACACCAGCCTCTTACCGTCTAAGAAATGGTACAAACCAGAAAAAAGCAGTAACCTACACTTATGTTCTAAATACTAATGTGCCTTAAAAAAAGGGACAGATATCATTTCCTGGTGAAGATCTACGAGGCAAACACATACCTAGCAATAAAACTGTTGAAGGAAATATACAGTTAGTACGCGATCACATAAATAGCTTTCCCTCGTATAAATCTCATTATACACGAGCTCATAATCCTAATAGAAAGTTTTTAGATCCACAGCTCAATGTACGTATAATGTATAACTTGTATAAAGAGAAATATGCAGCAGACAACACTCTTCCTGTGTCAGAAAATATATACAGACAAATTTTTCGACTTTAATCTTCACTTTCACGTACCTTTACGAGATACATGTGTTAAGTGTGATACATACAAAAATCAGGTGAGCCAGGAAAAAGACGAAAATACAAAGAAAGTGCTTCAATAACAACACGAACTGCATTTAAGGAGTAGTGAAAAGGCTAGAGAGGCTTTGAAAGAAGCTAAAATTACAAGCATGCGTAAAAAAGGGAGAGTGTATGGATTAACGTTTGATTTGAAAAAGGCCTTACCCTTTCCAACTTTGACTTGCTCCGTAGCCTTCTATAAAAGAAACATGTATGTGTACAATTTGGGTATTCACGAGTTTAGCGACGAAGACACGATGTTTCTCTATGCCCGAGATGAAACTACAGCCTCTCGAAGAGCACAGGAAATAGGATCTTGTATTGGAAAGCATGTTCTAGAACACGCAAAGAACGCAAGACACATCATCGCATTTAGTGATGCATGTGGGGGATAGGATAGGAACTTAAAACAGTGCTTGTTTTGGTGAAACTGATTGCAGATTCCGATAATTTAGAAATAGTAGACCATTCGTTTATGGTATCCGGACATTCCTTTCTCCCGAATGGACCCTTATAAAATATTTTATAAAGAAGCACTAGATAAAGAGTTTCCTTTTGATGCCATTAACTTGCAACCTGTACAAAAAGGACGTATTGCCAAAATATTGAATTTTCAAAACTGTATGAAGCTCCAATACCAGTTACTACTAAGAAAAAGAAGGATATAGAAGATCTTTTTTCATTTTTACCGCCCATTCATCACGACTTTTTCAAAAATTTATCCGTACATGGATACAACACAGCAAAAATAGGTCCACTGGACGACATTTTGGTGGATGGGACTGTAGACATCGACGTTAGACGATGACAGATATATTTCAATCTATAACAAGTATATAACAGTTTAGTAATGATTTGCTGAATAAAAATGGTAAAAACTTACTATGAATTTCTTTGTTTCACTATACTTTCTTTGACTGTAGACTTTGAGGGTTCTTTCAATAGAAGCAGAACTCAACAGTAAAGTTCCAAAAAAACTTATACGTTCACTCCTATTTCTGGCGAGTGAACAAAGACGAAAACTTTTACTTGACTCTCAGACATCTCTCATACCGGCGAATCGCCGGTACAGTGGTACGCCGTTGAATTTAACCTAATTCCTTAAGATCTCAAGTGGAAATAAATTCAAAAATTCGTCTCTACGATGATAATTTACACAACCTTGGATCTACAGCCGCATCGGCGCGCGATCTCCTGATTTATACCTCGCAGGCGATTCGTTGGACAGTATGAGGCATTTGGCAATTTGTAAACAGACGTTTATTGTGCTTACTTATTAGACACAGTTCTTAAAACGTTATTAGGTGCAATTAAGACTGTATAAACACTCATAATATGTTTTCTCGTTTGAAATTCAAGTGTTTTTCCTTCAAAGATTTGTAATACGTATATTAAATTCTTATACAAAATGAAATTTGAAATATGTGAATTAAAACTATAATTGGAATGCAAAAAAGTTTAAAATAATTATACTTGTTTGATGTTTCTTAATCTTTTTAAGGTGTTAATAATTTTGGTTTTGGCGGAGGCAATTGTCACGTACTGTTAAGAGCTAATCGTAAAGAAAAAATTAACAATGGTCTTCCACAGGACGATATACCACGAGTAATATGCGTCAGTGGTAGAACATCTGAAGCACTTTTGACGATTTTTGATGAGATTAAGTCACATTCATTGGATGCTGAATACGTTAGACTCCTGCATGATGTATTCAGGTAAGTGATATATATCACGATTAACAAAATAATACATTTAACAATAACTTTTATTTGTTTTTCTTTTGTATTTATACGAGCAACAACAGCACAATCCGGTATTGAAGTTGAGATTTATTATTAACCTGATACCGTACTGCATTTTTAAGTCCACAAAAATAAAAATAGAACCTTAGTAAACATTATTAAACAAAAAGAAATTTTTTAAGAAGCTTGAATTATCAAATACAGTCAATCTAATTTACAGACCGTTGCACAAAGTATAAAAAACTCCTGAATCCATTTTAAATCAAATAGGTGCCATAATTATTGCAAAAGTGGATTATACAACAAAATAAATTAATATTTAATGTAAATATAAACAGAAACAAAACAAGAGTTAAAAAATAATCTTGTTAAAAACAATTTGAGCCGCTTGTTTAAAAAACAACACAGTTTAATTAATAGTAAATAATAAAATCCAAACTAAAGTGTCAACACCACAACTGTCAAATGAGCGTTACCAGTGTATGCCAAAATTTCACCTTCGTTCGATTACAGTTACAGTGTGTTCCGAACAAATGTTCTTCATAAAAACGATTTATAATGCATTTATACAAATTAAATAAAACATATTATTGTGTATTTCTTTAAATTAACATTAATAGAAATCGTTAAATATTATTTCTACGCGTATATAATAAAATATGTATAGTGGCTGTAATGCCAGTGTACTCGGCAAAGTGATTCTAAAAAAGAACACACCTACCGCTTAAATATTTCGTGTGGGTATCAAGTGACGTCACAGGCTATGACGCCGATGACGTGCAACGGTATATACTCGTAAATTAGATGAAGAGTAAGTTATTATAATAATAATTAGTTCCCAAGTGACGTAGATACGTAACTTGTTACGAATTTAAAAATCATAATCGCCATATAGTTCTGTATATCGTGTAGCAGTGAAACTCACGAAGGAAAACCCTATGCAGTACGTTAAGTTTTGGATTAGATATTGCAAGCTACCTAAAGCCTAAAATCGGCAATATTGCCTCGTACGAGTTGATTGTAATTCTCTGATCCCTCCGACACCTTAGCCTTAAACCCTTAGACAGAAAACGAGAAAACGATAACCATTTAGTAACACATAACAACGCATATAACTCGATAAAAATACACTGACTTCACAAATATTTGACCTTCTAAGGCTGAACAGTATCTCAATATGTGAAAAAATCTTCTGCGGCCAGATGTAAGAGTTTCTGCTGTAACAGATGTCCCCGAAAAAAGAAGTCCATGCGTGTAAGATCTAGAGATCGCGAAGGCCACTTAATATCGCCTGTTCCACTGATAACTCGATTCGAAAAAGTATTGTTTAAGTACTTCCTAATCATTCGAGTATTGTGAACTGAACAGCCATCTTGATGGAACCAAACATTCACCAGATTTACATCAGGAAGATTGAGAATAGCGGAATGATCATAATTCTGTAACAAATCGAGGTATACTCTACTATTTAAGTTGCCCTCAATAAAAAATGGACCTATTAAGCGGTCTCCTAAAATGCCAGTCCAGATGTTAACTTTTTGAGGACGTCGAGTTCCGTAAATAACACTTCTGTGCTTCCTGCGCCCAATACCTCGTAATGGAAGGAGTGTGTCTCCCTACTAACAGAACAGAAGATTTATCAGTAAAAACAGTAAACAAAATGTTTTTGGTAAAATTGGGTCCATCATTAGCCTTTGTTATTAGAGTTTCACAAAACTCCATTCTTCAAAAATAGTCGTCTGGATAAAGCTGCTGCGTTTTTAAATATTTAAAATTCTTGTAACCGTACTTTTTCCACACTTTCGTTACAATAACATTGCTAACATCTAACTCTCTATCAATGCTTCTACTTCGACCAATCTACCTCGATTGTTGCACAAATTTGTGTATCCCGGTATTCTCTTTTCTTAACTTTTTGTGGTGACACTTCTTAAGCGTGACATTAATTCTCAAAATTTTTAACAATATTATAAACTGACTGTACGCAAGGAATTGTTCTCCCCTCAAAAAACACAGAAAATAAATCTAACACTGTTGTCCAAAAGTACCGCCATAAAACAACTTTATTATTTCTGCGGACGTATAAATAGACATGTAGCTTACAAAAATAAATTAAAAATCTACGCTGTTATTGCTTTAAACAACGACTATATAATAACAAAATATTTGCGATCGGCAACGGAGGTTCGTGGAAAGTCGACGGTGCGCAGTGTTGCCATTTATAGTGTGTATATCTAATTTAAAACTTAACGTACTGTATAAAGTATTAATTCATTTTATTTGTATTAAAATTCCGACGTTGGGCGAATAAACATCACAATAAGAAATGTAAATAAAGTAACATAAACCCGATATCACAAAAACTTAATAGATAGATTTAAATAGAATCATTTTACCTTAAAGACAATACATTATCAACATATTTGATAACTATTATTGGAAGCCCTTGATTTTATATCCTTTTTCATGGTAAATTCTTCTTTATCATCGATGTCTACTCCGATATCGAATTCATTAACAAAAGTATCAACAGATAAAAACAATTAAGTCTAAATTAGAGAATCGTGAAACAAAATGTAAAATACGCACTATGATGGAGGATGGAGATATGTAGAGGATGTATTTATTCTCCATGTGGTCTCATGATTAATGGGCACATACTAGCTCTAGTTAGAGAACCTGTAGCTAATCGATACTGTATATTAAATGCTGAATATATATTACATAATGATTACTTTTTTATAGATCAAGTTTGTATTCTGATGAAATGATGAAATGAAATGACATAACTTGTTAACAATGGCTTTCAGATCACTTTCCTTAAGTTCTGCTAAATTATAATCAACTTAAATATCACAACCTAAAAGTTATTCTATTTTAATATCTTTTTATTTTAGAAAACAAATTCCAAACCATCTCTACAGAGGTTATTCTATAGTAGGAAAATCTGGAGAAATATGCAGATTCGTCGAATATTTTCTTGGTAATAAAACACCGTTATACTTTGCTTTTGGTGAAGTAAATGAATGGTATGAGTTTGGAAAATGTCTTAAAGTGATACCTGCTTTCGCTGCTACTTTAGAAAAGTAAGTATACTGTATCCAGAAATTATAAAAGTTATTTTAATAACAGCTGTAAAACCGAATAATCACTTGTAAATACTCTATTGTTGTATAATTATCACAGCTACCAAAGCTGCCAGGACCGGCATAATAGCCAAGCATAGCACAACTGTATATAGGTACATATAATCAGATCAAATATTATCATTCAAGCATAATGTCAAAAAACTCTTTTTATAAACATACAAATTTCCCATAATTATTGTTATTAATCATTATTTTAAGTCTCAACGAAGAAAATGTTTTGTGTGTGTGTGTTTTGTGTTTTATTGGCACTGGTTTTCACACTGGCCAGTCAATTTCTTAATGATTTTTTTAGACTATAACTTATCACTAACTCAGGGGAGTAATATGTAGTGTCTGTGTTGAGTAAATGTCTTGTTACTTTAGTAAAGTCGACTTCATTGTCTTTACAAACAGACGCTAATTGTATCTGAACGTCTGAGGTCCCTTCAGTGAGTACCGATTTACTCGTTATAAAAGGTTCATATTTATTCATGTTGACTTTTCATGTTGTTATGTTTAAGTTTTCCGTTTCATGTCTGAAAAAGTTGGCAAAAAATGGGAAATTTCTTTATTATAAATTTTACGAAAAAAAATTATTCTTCATTAAAGGTTATGCATCACATAGAAATCATTAATCGATAATCTTATAAAATATTAAGTGGTAGATAGGGAAAATCAAAATTATTAATTAATACTGAAGAGGAAAGTGATTTTAAATTTAGATATGCAAGAAAATGTCATTTTAAAATGTTTGTAGGTATTAAAAATTATGTCCAAGTTTAGATTCATGGCCTTCTAATAATTAAATTATACATTTAAAGTAAAAAGTAAATAAAAAAATACTTTTGCATTTGTTGATTTTGTATATTGAATAAGGTAAATTAGAAATAAAATTAAAAATTAATGCACCAACTGATACATCATTAAAAGGCCATGAATCTAAATTTAAAAATAATTTTTAATTCCTACAACCAAGTTAAAATAACATTTTATGCTGCACCTAAATTTAAAAGCATAAATCAATATTTTTGATTTTCGCTGTATACCACTTAAAATTTTATAAATTTGATTATTGATTATTGATTTCTATGCAATGCAGAAATGTTTATGAAGAATAGTTTTTTTCATGAAATTAATAATAAAGAAATTTCCCATTTGTTGCCAAATTTTTCAGACATACTTTATACCTTACTAAAAATTGAAAAACTTCTTCCCTTACATGAAGTATAAAATATAATCATATTTAGCTATATGTATATACCTACATTAATTCATTTTAATTTTCACTTGCAATTTGTTTAATTACTTTCAAAATTTGGATATATACTAAGTGACATAGAAATCTGAACACCCAGTTTAAATAATTTTATTTTAATAAAATTTTGTATAAGTACTTAATGAAGCATAATAAGTAAATGATTGAAATTTCAAAATGATTGCATTGCTTTAAAGCACTTTTACCTTTAATAATGTGTGGATGCACCCCGATGTGTTACGCATTCTTCAACGCGCCTAGGCATGCTTCTGATCAGGAGGTCAATGTCCTCTTGTGGTATCTCATTCCAGGCAACCACCAACTCCTCTCGAAGTGGTTGTAGAGTCTGAGGAGGACGTTGCAAATTGAGCGATCTCCTACCCATCATATCCAACACGTGCTCAATTGGGGATAAGTCGGGAGATCTTGGTGGTCATGCTAACAATGTGACATCATTGCGTTGAAAGAAGTCTATTGTGACTCTTGCAACATGTGGTCGGACATTATCTTGTTGGAACTTTGGATTTGCCAGGGTGTCAAGATAGGGTAAAAAGTGGGGTTCTAGAACTTCTTGGATATAACGCTGCGCGTTTATGTTACCTCTTATGAAGATTAAAGGTGACCTGGAACCATAAGCTATAGCATTCCAAACCATAACTCCAACAGTGTGATGAACATGTCTTTCAACAAAAAACTGTGGATTCCTCCTTTCACCACGTCGCCTTCTAACCCTCGCTCGACCATCGTGCATGCCTAAATAAAATCGAGACTCGTCACTAAAGACAATACTGTTCCATTCCTGATTCAAGAGTGACCGTTCTCTGCACCACTGAAGGCGATTACGGCGGTGTTCTGGAGTTAAAGGGAGGACCCAGTGTGGTCGGTATGAAAACAGGTCAAAACTTCTCATTCGTCGGAAAACACTTCGCATGTCAATAGGTCTTCCATGTTCTGCAAACCATTCATTTGCAATGGAGCTGGTAGTGGAGAAACGGTCTCTTAAGGCCAATAATCTTAGGCGGCGATCTTCACGGTCTGTTGTTCTACGGCGGCGTCCAGTGCCCCTTGCTCTTTGCGTACGGCCTTCTTGAAGCCATACCTGACACCACCTAACCACGGTGTCTACACTTCTTTGCACTCTAACTGCAACTTCCCGAAAAGAAAGTCCAGCTTCCCGAAGTCCCATTATACGGCCCCTATCAAACTCACTAAGTTGACGAAATCGTACAGGTCTCCGTACTCTAGGCATCGTAACCAATCGTAAAGAATGTCAAGAACCACAATCCGCCAACTTTGGATCTTTACTGCGGCTGAAATATTCATTTTTAGATTGTTAGTGAATTTAAAAACAAAAAGTATAAAAACCGGAATCTCCAACTGATAAGGCTAAAAACTTTATCACTTGTTTTTTTCAGTAAGATAAATAAATTACACCAAATTTTATTGAAATAAAATCATTTAAACTGGGTGTTCGGATTTTTATGTCACTTAGTATATTTAGTAAAGAATCGACACAGAAAATATAATAATTAATTAATTCTAATATTCCATCAGTTTATATATTTTTGACGTGACAACGTCTTAAATTAGGTTGTGGCTCGGAGTCATTCATGAAAAAGTGTAACGCCCGCTCACGTCTGTTACAGTGAGTCACCGAACGAGAGAGAGGCCCGCCGGACCGGCGATTGCCTTGCGTCTCTCTCCCACTCAAACATGATCGGTCCGCCGCGCGCGCAGCACTAGAGAATTGGGCGCGTTGAATCGGTGCGTGCTTCCGTGCTTGTGTTTCTGTCTTTCTCGAGCGTTCTTGGCGTTCAAGACACATTACAGCAGAAACACTTCCTTTCATTTCATATTTCTCCTATCATCGTCCTATCCTCAACAAAATCACTCAAATAGAAATTAGTTAAGTTTAAGTTTACATGTACAATGTTTTAGTAAACAAAATATATTTCTATAGTTAAAATTTGTGCAATTCTTATTTTCATTCAATTCCTTGTTCCTATTGTGCAATTTAATAATATTCATATCAATAAATATTCTACCGAGAAAAAGACGTTGTCACGTAAAATATTCGCCCATAAAACCGACTTTACAGGCAACCGATTTTTTTGATAAACGGTTTATTCTACATCAAAAGAACTAAAAGAACTAACCAACATTTTGTGTTAAAAAAATTTTTTCCCTTAATTATCTAGATATTTATTTAAATTAAATATGTAATGTAAATGACAAATAAAATATAAAATTCGTTAAGTCGGCCCTTTTTACTATTTACCTGAAGAGGCAAATCCCTTTATGGCTTCGACTTTATCAGCTGGATACTTTTAAATTCTGCAAAAGTAAATTCTTGTAATTGTGAATAAAGTTTACTTATTTGTAAATCACCACGATATTAGTTATAGCTCTATTAAACACCAAACTTGGTAAAATGCGAGTTTCATAAATAAAAATATCAAATAAAAAACAAAAAAAAATAAAATTTACTTCCATACGATACGTAAAATAAAAAGGCGAACCCTCGTAAGTAAAACATGGACTGCGATCCCTGACGTTGATGTTGGTGAACGGAAAATAAATGCTAGCGGCCTTCGGATGTGTAGGACAAAGGAAGATCCTTAGTCAATACCCACAGATCAGAGAGCGATTATCGATTACCATGGAGGCCAATACTCGGCCTAAACGAGGTGTGATAGGGATGTGGTTGATCAATACTCTATCGCACAGATGTAAAAGGACGATAGACTCTGGTCAGTACTCAGAGACCGAAGTAAAAGATCATGCCAGATCAATACCCAGATCGAACTTGGTTCTCCTTGTTCTTCGCGGCATTTTATCTTTTTGTCCGGCATTGCAAATCCTGCGCGCATTGATAGGTTTTTTCTGGGAATGTGGACACATAGGAAGAGGGCTCTTGACAAGCTATTACAACGTTATCGTTACACAGTAACAAACCACGTATATTGCAGCATCACTTACCGACCATAGATCTTCGATCGTAGGTTTCCTCTCCTCTGCCCTGCTAACAACGTATTTCAATATCCTGTTAGCATTGCATCTTATTTAAATAGGAAACGCTTACTTGTGTTTTTGAGGAATTCAGCTTGTTGCAGTTTTCTTTATAGTATTTGAATATATTGTCTGGAAAAGGCCAAGAAGCTCACAATTATGAATGTAATTATATGAATATAATATAATACAGGGTGAGTCATGAGGAACTTTACATACTTCTACCATATGTAGAGTCCCTCAGGGAGCATATCATGTGGCCACTAAAAAATGTCAACTCCTCTTCTTTATTAATTAACAGGGTGATTTGTGTAATTGGCCATTTATTTCATTTTACTGTTGTGTCTATACGGCTCATTTGATTTTTTTAATTTTTACATGATACAGTACACTACTATCAAGCATTCGACTGGTATTAGCTAAACTAAAAAATTCCAGGACTGGCTTTGGAAACATTAATTTAGGGATTCGTATTAAATATTACACCCTGTATATATTTTTTTAAAATGCAATAAGTGATTTTCAAACTACATAAATAGCCAATGAAAACGACATATGCGACAATGTTGTCGCACTTTTATTAAATTTTTAGTGAACGATCAAATCTTACCAAAAATAGAACAACCATAATGAAGTATCAAATTATAAGGTAATTAATTTAAAAAAATGTTATAAATTTCAAACATTTTAATTAAAATGAGTTCCTACAACATAATCTAATACGTAGAAAATTAACATCTTTACTGTCACTTTGTATTATCTCTACAATAGAATCAATTGTTTTTCAATTTTAAAGTTTTACTCATAGATCGTATTGGGGCATTATTTTCGATAAATAATAAATTAAATTGATTAAAAAGTCAAACCTCTTGTATGTGTTAGTTTTTGTTGATTGTAAATGATTAAAATTTTATGTCAAATAATAATACATTGCATCAACTGTACTAAATAAAAATAAATCTAAAAAAGTTTAAAATGAAGGTTGGCGTTGACCGTTTGACGTTTCTTGATATTTTATACAATGAAATGGGACAATAATGACCCATTGTCATTATTGTCATTATCAATTGTTATTTATGTGTACAAGAATACATATTTCTTCTGTCATATCTACGTTAAGTACATTGTGTTAGTTTTGGTAGAGCTTTTGTTACTTTCGTTCAAAATGCCACATCAGTTTTTGACCACAGAATATGCAGACATAATATTTGTTTATGGATTCTGTAATGGGAATGGTAGGGCTGCTAGTAGAGAATATCGCAGGAGATTTCCTAATCGTCGAACTCCCAGTCATCCAACATTTGGGTCAGTTTTTAATTATTTGCGAGAAAATGGCACTTTTCCTAGTGAAACAACAGAGCGACATGTAGATGAAGCGCAGGAAGATGACATTATGGACGCCGTTACTATGAACCCTACAATAAGCACTAGACAAGTAAGTCGAGAACTCAATGTTACTCAATCAAAAGTAAGTAGAGTCTTACAAAAAAATAATCTATACCCATATCACATTCAAATGGTTCAGCGACTACATGCTGGAGATGAGATCGATAGGTTGGAATTTTGTAGATGGATTAACAATAATCGACCAACGCTAGACAGGACACTATTTACAGATGAAGCCCAATTTACCAGAGACGGGATAAATAATTCACAAAATTCACATGTGTGGGCAGAAGAAAATCCCCATGCTATTCGAGAACGTCGTTCTCAGTTAAGGTTTTCGGTTAACGTGTGGATTGGTGTCATAAATAACCAATTAGTAGGTCCTCACTTTTTTGATGGTCCTTTAACAGGGCAGGTCTATTTGAACTTTCTACAAAATATTTTGCCGAATTTGCTTGCCAACGCGAACGTTGCTATCCGAGGGATGTATTTTCAGCATGATGGGGCACCCCCACACTTTTTACTGGCAGTGAGACAACATCTCAATAATGTTTATGGCAACAGGTGGATAGGACGTGCAGGTCCTATTTCGTGGCCTTCAAGATCCCCTGATTTCAATCCCGTTGATTACCATATTTGGGGACGATTGAAGCAACTAGTTTACGCAGTGAATATTAATAACCGACAACAATTAATTGATAGAATTATACATTGTTGTAATACTATTAGAAACGATCCCCAGAGTATCCGTAATTCAATACGTCAATTAACAATTCGGCAACAAAAATGTGTACAGGCTGCAGGGTTCCATTTCGAAAATCTATTTTGAATTATTTTTATTTTGTTACCATTATTGTATCTTTTCCAGTTCTAATTTATGGGTTTATCATAACTATGTACATATTTTTAGTTTTTTTTTTTAAATTGTTCTTCGTTATTGTTAGTAGTTACTGTTTTTTGTTGTGCAGTGACTCAGTTTATCATTTCAATTAAAATGTTTGAAATTTATAACATTTGTTTAAATTAATTACCTTATAATTTGATACTTCATTATGGTTGTTCTATTTTTGGTAAGATTTGATCGTTCACTAAAAATTTAATAAAAGTGCGACAACATTGTCGCATATGTCGTTTTCATTGGCTATTTATGTAGTTTGAAAATCACTTATTGCATTTTAAAAAAAAAATATATACAGGGTGTAATATTTAATACGAATCCCTAAATTAATTTTTCCAAAGCCAGTCCTGGAATTTTTTAGTTTAGCTAATACCAGTCGAATGCTTGATAGTAGTGTACTGTATCATGCAAAAATTTAAAAAATCAAATGAGCCGTGTAAACACTACAGTATAATGAAATAAATGGTCAATTACACAAATCACCCTGTTAATTAATAAAGAAGAGGAGTTGACATTTTTTAGTGGCCACATGATATGCTCCCTGAGGGACTCTACATATGGTAGAAGTATGTAAAGTTCCTCATGACTCACCCTGTATAAACATAATAAAAATTAAATAATACATATACAAACAGATTGGAATAACTTTAAAAGGAATTTTAACATAACAGAAATAATTATATGGAATAAATTGGAACCTATATTCCATGAACCGAAAATTTATAAGTTACAATAAACGTTGAGCGTCAATGTGTAAACTAAAATCAAGGTTTCTGTTCTTTAGAGTTAGCTTTAAGGTTTACAGAGATATATTTGACGATAATATAATCAAAAGGAAGTTTTTGATTTTAAATGCGTTTATACGAGGCATGTTTTTTAAGTAAGTACCGTTTTGCGATTCCGCCGCCGCAGCGCTACGGTCAGCGTTCCGCGCATGAGCGCTGGTTACCTACATCTCTTGTCTACGCACTGACGCCATTACAGTCTGATTCTTCATTGTATACTTGTTTACTCCAGTGTTTAAGATACCTCCAACAATCGTGAGTCACGCTGATTGTGAAGTACGGGCTGTTATACGATTTCTTAGTGCTAAAGGCTTAAAACCGATCGATATTCATCGTGAGATCGTTGAAGTTTACAGACAAAACATTATGAGGTTCCAAAAATGTTGACGGATTTGCACAAAACTCAACGTTTAGGCAGTGCATTGACTTTCCTTGAGCGGTACCACAGTGAAGGTGAAGATTTTTTAGACCAAATTGTTAATCGAAACAACAATCCATAGAATGGCGACATTCATCATCACCCAAAAGAGTGAAGTTTAAGCAAACAATTTCTGCCCGGAAAATCATGTGCACAGTTTTTTGGGACAGAAAAGGAGTATTGCTAGTGGAGTTTCTGCCTCGTAATGAGACAGTTAATGCAGCGTCTTATTGTGAGACATTGAAAAATCTGCTTCGTCCAATCCAGAACAAAAGACGTGGCAAGTTGAGTAAGGGTATCGTTTTGCTGCATGACAATGCCCGTTCACATGTGGCTAATCAGACCAAAGATCTCATCAAATCATTTAAATGGGAAACTCTAGATCATCCTCCATACAGCCCTGATCTGGCGCCCAGCGACTACCATTTGTTCCAGCACTTGAAGAAACACCTGGGCGGTCAGCGTCTTCAAGACGATAACGAAGTCAAAACATTTGTAATGCAGTGGTTAACAAGTCAGGCGGCAGAATTTTATCAGGAGGGTATTCAAAAACTGGTGCCACGTTATGACAAGTGCCTCAATATTCACGGAAATTATGTAGAAAAGTAGATTAAGGTACAGGCTTTCATGTAAAAATAAAATTATTGCCATATCTTTGCACGTCTTTTTTTAATTCCAAAACGGTACTTACTTAAAAAACACGCCTCGTATATACTTTGTAGATTAAATCGTTCTATATTTTCAGAGCACAGCGAATCCTGCTTCCTAAAGGAATTAATCTCAATGATGCTTTTGAAGCACACGATGTGGGTAACCCTAAAAATCAAATATTAGGAAGTATATTAGTTCAACTGGGTGTAATAGATATTTTCAAGATGTTGGAAATTAAACCAACGAACTATTTTGGTTATTCTTTCGGCGAACTATTAGCTGCATACTTCGACGAAATACTGACTTTTAAACAAACGGTCGAATGCGCCTCTACCATTAACGACGTCGTAGAGAAAATAAATGCTGTTTGTAAAGGAAAAGAAATAAATATGGTAAGTATTCTTATATTTAGTTAAATTATTTTAACACAATGTCAATATTGCCAACTTATATTGAATTAAATGACATTAAACTAAATAATCAACATATACTTCTTCTTCAGGTACCATCTCCGCTACGGAGGTTGGCAATCATCATATTTATTTTAATGTTTGAGGCAGTAGCTCTAAAAAGTTGTTTTGAGCTGCATCCAAACCATTTTCTCAGGTTCTTGAGCCATGAAATTCGTCTTCTTCCGATGCTTCTTCTGCCATCTATCTTTCCTTGCATTATGAGTCGCTAGATCGCCCCGCATCACATGTCCGAGATACTGTAGCTTTCTTTCTTTAATTGGTAGTTCAACTTCCTTCTCTTTACCTATTCTTCTCAGTACTTCATTGTTCGTAACTCTATCTACTCAGGAAACCCTCATAATTCTTCTATAGGTCCACATTTCAAAGGCGTTAAGTCGTCTCATTGTGTCTAGATTTAACGTCCATGATTCCACTCCATAGTATAGTACACTGTATACATAACATTTTGTTAGGCGTACTTTAAGAGCTAATGTTAAATCTTTGCCACATAGGACCTTTTTCATTTTCATAAAATTAGAACGTGCTTTTTCGATTCTGACTTTGATTTCTGCAGTGTAGTCATTGTTTTCTGTTATAAG
Source organism: Diabrotica undecimpunctata (assembly GCF_040954645.1). Lineage (NCBI taxonomy): Eukaryota > Metazoa > Arthropoda > Insecta > Coleoptera > Chrysomelidae > Diabrotica > Diabrotica undecimpunctata. Next base: position 165,199,841 of record NC_092805.1, read on the forward strand.
TGTTCCTAGGTAAGTATACTTTTTTACTCTTTCGACCTGCTGGCCTTCTACTATCAAGATTTCGTTAGTATTATGGTTGTTTTTACAAATTTTTATAAACTTCGTCTTTTTGATTTTGAGCGAGAGTCCGTACTCCCTACTACACATTACTATTTTACTTATGAGTCTTTCCAGGTCTTGTAAACTATCGGCTATTATTACTGTATCATCTGCATATCTGATGTTGTTAACTAAGACTCCATTTACTCTTATGCCGACTGTTCATCTTCCAGAGTTTCTCGAATTACCTCTTCAGAATAAGCGTTAAATAATAGAGGTGATAGTATGCAGCCTTGCCTGAATCCTCTCTTTATTTCCATTTCTACTACTAGAAATTAAAAATTGGACTAAACAAGTTGCTATTTGCTAGTTTTTTAACTTTTTGTTAGTTTCTCCATGATTTTTTAGAAGTCCCGAATATGTTCACATTACATTTAGCTATAGATTTTTATATAAAATGTCTTATTTTCAGGCAAACAATATAACTAACAACCATGCAACGGTCAGTGTATCTTCATTATTGGACAACTTTAGAGCAAAGTTTAGATCCGTCGAATGTTCTTCAATAAGTAAGTATATTTCTAAAAACTATGGTTACAATAACTATAAGACGTAGATATTTTGATGAAACCAAGAAAATTGTATATTTTTGGATATATGAAAAAAAATTTTTCCAAAAGTCTTTTTCTTCTTCTTCTGTTCCCTATAATGTTTCAAGTGTCGGAGTGTGATTCCGGTTTATCATTTATCCATCTTTCCACTTTCTTTTATTATGTGCTCATTCTTTCATCCCCTCTACGGTTTTTCCTCGTTCCCTTCCATATTCTTCTATTTGGCCAAGCCACTTCTTTCTTGGTTTGCCTCTACTTATTTTCGTTGACTTTTTCATTTCCATTATTCTCTTCAACATTCGAGTTTGAACCATTCTTGCCACATGACCGAACCAATTTATTTCTTCCTTTTTGATTTTTGCCAATATTGGTGCTTGACTAATGCTATGTATTATATCTTTACTTCTCACTCTGTTCCACTTAGTCTTACCTGCTATTTTCCTAACATGCTTTATTTTTATTGCATTTACCTTTATTTCCTGTTTCTTGTTAAGTATCCAGTTTTCACTAGCCCGTGCTATAATTGGTATTGTCATAGTATTGGAAATTTTGTTTATACTTCTACTTCAATTTCCTTATTGTCAGCCTTTAGTTGGTTTTGACTATCTCTCGTTGCTCTTATTTCTTGCTTTTTATCACATTAAGTCTTTTAATTCTTGTCCAGAATTTTCTGCTATCAATCCTACAGTCCTAAGTTATTTCCTTTCCAAATTTTTTCCAACTCTTTCTTTTCGCCTATCTTCATTGCTTGTTTCACTTTCTTTCTTCTATTGTTGTATTCTTCTCTATCTCTTGAATCTGCAGTATAGATGTATGTTTTCCATGCTTGTTTATTTTTCTTTTCAAACTCTTTAATTTCCCTGTTCCAAAATTTCGTTCACTTTAATTTTCGATTGTACTTTTGTCCTTTACATATCTTGTCTGACTTTTTAATAATATTTACCTAAATGTTTCCCATCTTTCTTACAGTATCCATCCATCTTTGTAACTGTCTAGTCTTGTGAATTCCTCAATTATTTCTTTTTGGTATTTACTCCTATTTTCTGTATCTTTCAGCTTTTAAATTTCATTCTACTGTATGCGCATTACCTTGTAGTTATTCCGTTACTAATCTATGATTTGATGTGATCACCAACTCTTTATGTGAATAAAAAGGTGAGTGGAATAATAAAGCTCTTTGAAAATGTATGGCTATATACCAACGGATTGCCTGTTGTCGGCTTTTGTGACTATACATAAAAAAACAAATGCGAAAATATTTAGTAACTACCAAACCATCAGCTTGATGAGCAATGTTTTAAAAATATTTCTTCAAATTTTGCACTTAAGGATGTACCAAAAAATAGAAGAACAACTTAGTGATACGCAGTTTGGGTTCCGCAATATAACCTTGGAACCAGAGCAGCACTATTTAGTATTCAGGTTATGGTTCAGAGATGCAGGATGTCGGCCATCTAGTTTATATGTGTTTCATTGATTTTGAGAAGGCCTTTAATCGTGTAGATAGAACATACTGAACTCATAACCATTATTTAGCAAGTAAGTATTGATGTTAAATACCTCACCACAAACAGCAAGAAGATATTGATGGCATCAACGTGTAAACATCAGGATTAATCAGGATAATTCTGAAGGGCTTCAAATACGAAGAGAAGTAAGACAGAATTGCATTTTGTCGCCACTAATATTTAACACTTATTCGGAGTTCGTTTTTAATAAAGCATTGGATAGTGTTCAATATGGCATCAAAATTAATGGCATCAATGTTAATAATTTGAAGTACGCAGATAACACAATTTTAATTGCAAATAGTTACAAAAAACTTCAACTTCAATAGGATTACCACAACGTGTGATGAATATGGACTGAAGTTAAACATCACAAATCAAAGGTGATGGTTGTCAGTAAAACGCCAATACAACAAGAAGTGGTAACAGCTTATGGAGAACAACAAGAGGAAACCAATAGTATCACTTATCTTGGTTGTAGTCTATGAGAACTGGGCTGTAAGCAAAGAAATTAGAATATGTATAGAGAAAGCCAGTGATACATTTTTTAAGATCAAAAAAATCTTATGTGGAAAGAACATTACTTTGAGACTGAAAATTAGATTAGTAAGATGTTATATTATTCTTTGATATGGTATCAAAGGTTAGACTTTAATGGATACACTTCTAAGAAAACTTGTTGCTTTTAAAATCTGAGTGTATCGAAGAGTTCTGCGAATAAGTTGGGTAGATAGAGTTCGTAACGAGGTTGTTTTGCAACGGAAAAGTTACAGAAGTGGTCAGAACCGTTAAAAATCGCAAACTGGAACATTTTGGTCATATTATGCGTCACCCATAAAGATATAATATACTTTATTTAATAATAATAAGGCAAGATAGATAAAGGAAGGGGCCAGATCAAAGAAGAACAGTATGGCTTATAAACCATAGTTGTAAACTGAGTACTTAATAGATCCTCTACACCCCTTTTTCAAGTTTCCGTTAACAAAATTAGTATAGCAAATTTGATAGTAAACGCACTATAATCAAGCAGGACACGGGAGGAATAACAGCATGATTCAAATTTTTTTTATGTAATGCTTCGCGCATCAAACAAACATTATATAGGAAGAGCGCCGCCATATTATCCAACGTAGCTCTCTACTATTAAAAAACTAGAATATTTGACTTTATGATTGGCTCTGAGCACATTCTTTAATTTAAAATATTAACGAAACGTTACCCTAATGTTTTTATTATATTCTATAAGGTTATTATAAGATATAAATTTTTAACTAGTGCTTTAATATTTTCAACATTTTTTAGAAAAAGAATTAGCAGCCAACCTATCCAACATCTTGCAAAACCACTCAAACATAGCATCTAAGAAAGACTTGGAAAAGTTTGGATCCGCAGATTATTTCATAAGGGCTTTGATGAATGGTACTTCCAATAAACTAGATTATATTGAGAAGAATTCAGTAGTGCTAAGGTTTGGCGCGATCCCAAGTTTAGATGTTGCCATTGATAACGTTAAAGTTATTCCGTTAGTTCCTGAACATGCAGATAATTACTTAATCGAGTTTTTGAAGATTTTGGGAAAGTAAGTACACAGTAGAATAAATAAGTATATAGTTTGTTTAACGCAAATACATTTATACTCAATATCGTTTGAACGATAGTATCCTGTCTAATTTAACACCCATGTATCAGTACCAATACTGCAGTCGGCAGCGGCATAAATGCCTCTGAACCTCTAAAAATCATACGAACAAGCTAAATTTTGCTAGGAATTTTAATGTCATCTCAAGTTGACTTGAGATGACATGTACAAAATACTGCTAAAATAATTTTTATATGTAAGATAATTAATATTGTCCAAGCTCAGAAAAAACGAATTCTCCTTCGTTAGGTACTAAAATTTCATTAACGTCTAGAAAAGAAAAAATACTGTTGATTATATAAGTTTATATTAACAATAATTTCAAATAATCAACAGACCAGTTATCTTTGAGTCCAAGATGTCTTTTGGTGTAGTTAGTTGACCATGTCCATTTACATATAAAATATCCTTGTTACTTTGTTCTTCCATTAAATCTATGAATTCAACTTCTACGTGAGGCATTTCGTCAGTTACTAAAATCTCATTAACATCAGCTAGAAAAGAAAAATATTGTTACTTGTGTAAGTTTATATAGTTTTAAAGATCAACAAATCAATAGCTGGAAAAACACTACTCAACAGATAAAGATTATTTGAGCTAAAATTACAATAAAAAAAGAAGCCTTCTTACCAATTTTTACAATTTTGTTTCTTGTTTAATTTTCTTTAATTTTTAAAATCTCAACAATGCATTTAATAATTTAATATTGTAACCATTTTTTTTTAGTTTTTATGTTAATGGATACGATCCTCAGTTGGCTAAATTTTACCCGGATGTGTCATTCCCTGTAAGTAGAGGCACAAGGATGATTTCACCATTTATTAAATGGGAACATACTCGTGATTGGTTTGTTCCTTCTTATAATTTAGAAATGTCTAAGAAATGTCAACATGGTGCAAGATCCGTCAATGTTCAATTGACTGACCAACAATGGACTTTTGTTAAAGGGCATGTTATTGACGGTAATTTTATCATTGGTTTATAATTTTTTAATGTTACTTATATACATACGTTAATGCATAGTTTCTCGGATCTATTAAAAGAGAATATAATACTAGCTTTTGTGCAGAACCAGTGTTCAAGTTTGGACAAAAGCCGGAAAATATTTATGTATTTCTCTCATCAATTAAGTGCTACAGTACGTTAAGTTTTGGATTATATATTGCACACTACATACAGCGCTAAAATCGGCAACATTGTCTCTCCGATCTACTTAATTGTAATTCTCTGATCCCGTCTGATACCTAGACAGAAAGCGAAAAAACCATTTAATAACATGTAACAATGCATGGGATATACATCTCCGTCCGTCGATTTTTGTTTTCATTACATACACCTGGTTCATTGCTTATAACATAAACTCGATAAAAATACACTTACCTTTATAAGTCGGAGCATTTGTATCGGTTTTCAATAATGTGAACAATTTTTTGTAGTTCAATTAAAAATAAAAACGGATTTCTTTAAAAAGGTAAAACAAAAAATATACTCTTATTGAAAATAAAAAATAATTTCTAATAAAATAAGATATAATTCTTTATGTCCTACACAAATAATTCAAATATTTTACCTGCGGCTTAACGCTATCCCAATCTGTCATAAAAATTTCTGCGGACAGATAAAATAGTTTTTGCTGTAACAGAATTGGAGACTGCTCTTATTCGGCTTTTTAATCCATCCAAATTTTGGGCTCTAGCCTCAAAATGATCGTAGATGATGCTTTCTAAATGTTCTCAAAAAAAGAAGTCCATGGGTGTAAGATCTGGAGATCGCGCTGGCCACTTAATATCGTATGTTCCACTGATAACTCGATTCGGGAAAAGTATTTTTTAAGTACTCCCTAATTATTTGAGCGTTGTGAACTGAACAGCCGTCTTGATGGAACCAAACATTCTCCAGATTTACATCAGGAAGATTGAGAAATTATTTTAAAATTATTGCAAAACAACATTCTTGGCAATTTTGCGAAAAAATTAATCGAATTATTAATTATATTAAAATGTGATTAATATTATTAGTGTTATTAATTAATTTTATCGTTTTAAGATTGATTGAAATATCATATGATTGAAATGTCAGATGTTGGTAGTTAAAATTTCTTTCCTAGATGGCGTAGTTACCTTACTGGACAAACGGTGTAATTTATCATCCTAACTCAAAAAAAAAATCGGCTGGGTATGTCTTAAACTTAAATCGGATCAATATTTAATCATTATTAAGCTTAATAACTATTCCCAGACCAATCAAGCACCAAACTAATTATCTAAATGGTGTATAAATAAAGTAAATTGGTCCATATATTCAACTGAAATAGAGAATTCATTTTCCTCGCCACCAGAGTGCATCGATACCAATGTTATGTGTATATTTTTAATGGAACAAATAAATATTTTTCTTCTTCTTCAAGTGCCCTCTCCGCTACGGAGTTTGGCAATCATCATTGCTATTCGTATCTTTGAAGTTGTTGCTCTAAATAATTGGTTAGATGTGCACTGGGACCAGTCTCTTAAATTGCGCAGCCAAGATATACGTCGTCTCCCCACGCTTCGTTTGCCCTGAATCTTTCCTTGGATAATTAAGTGGAGCAATCGGTACTTTTTTCCTCTCATCACATGACCAAGATATTCCAACTTTCTTCTCTTGATGGTGGCCTAATATAAATATTGCTGGTGTAATATAATCTTATTATTATTATTACTAAACGCTATGGTTTGTAGCGCTATACCGAGTGGTAAATGGTCAAACGGACCAGAGAAAACTCAATGCGAAATTTTAAACTGTTAAATTCTTGCTTGCCTAATTATTTTACTTTAAAAGTCGTGAGAAGCTATTTATTCGTAGAGGACTGAAATCTGTATTGAAAACAACTGCTAAAATTGTTCTACGAACCAAACACTTCCAAAATTCTTGTAAAATTTAAGTCACACGTAGTACAGAATGTGTATAACTGGTTGCGTTTGGTCAAAATGAAGTTAAATATTAAAAATATTTGAATGGTCAATATTGTAATAATAAGTTGTTATTTCTTTATTTAACGTAAGATATCCCAATAGACCTATTTCCAATCATGCAACAATTAAAATGATTTCAACAAAGGTTGATAATTTTCACTTTAAGAGTAGCCAAAAATAACACAATCGTTGTTCGTAGATCGTTGTTTCAGAGTAAGCTTCAATTATTACTTCAGTCGTCGAAGACGAAACGTGATTGAACCTCTAAAAATCATACGAACAAGCGGAATTTTGCTGAGAATGTCATTTTGTGACCCCAAAAGTATGCAAAAAAGTTTACCAGTCCTACCTCCCGGCTTCCTACTAAAGTATCTCTCGTCGGGGAGGAAAACGAAAAAAAACTATTTATCAAGAATCTGTACACCGGGGAAAAAAGTTTTTCTAATAAAAATGTAGCTGAGATAATTTTGAACGAAAATGTTTATTAACACTTTTGTGTAGAATGAACCGTTCTCTCAGAAATAACACTTGAAGCGACCGGTGATTTTGAATGTCAGTTACGCTCGCGAAATCAATTTTAAATAAAATTTATAGCAACTCAAGGGTAAAAAGTCTATATCCTATGATCATAGCGTCTTATCGGCAAAAATAAAAATGTGTTTTAAAGGCAGAAATAACTTCTGCGAAGGATACAGAATACAAAAATTGCATACAAAAACTGTACTCTCCACATTTAAAAAGCATTTTGATTTTTGTCGATAAGGCACTCTCATTAAAAGATATCAAATTTTTGCGGTCGAGTTGATACAAATTGATTTCGCGTGTAACTAGCATTCAACATCACCGGTCGCTTCAATCGTTGTTTCTGAGAGAACGGTTCATTCTATACAAAAAATGCTAATGAACGTTTTTGTTAAAAATTATCTTAGCTACATTTTTTATTCAAAACATTTTTTCTATGGAGTACAGGTTCTTCGTAAATCGATTTTTTCCATTTTCCCCCCTACGCAGCGGGATTTTAATGGCCACCCTGGAGGTAGATAGATATTTTTTGTGTTTCCAAAATTGACATTCTCAGCAAAATTTAACTTATTCGTACAATTTTTAGAGGTCAAATCTATGACGACTGGACTATATTTAATGTTTTGGGAATTTTATTTAAACTGTTTAAATTGTATTTCGTTTCAGGAAGAAACCTCTTTCCAGCGACAGGATATCTATATTTAATTTGGGAAACTCTTGCTATTATAGAAGATGTTCCGGTTACTGTCAAACACATCATATTTGAGGACGTTAAATTTTTAAGAGCTACTACCGTGCCTAAAACAGGAATGGTGAAATTTACTATATTTATTAATATTTTCTCTGGTCGATTTGAAATCGTGGAAGGTGGAGCTACGGTAGTGTCAGGAAAAGTCTCAAGCAGCATAGATACTGCTGCTTATTATGGGGTTGATTCAATTGATAAGCATAAAAATGGTTTAACGAGGAAAGATGTCTATAAAGAGTTGCGTTTGCGAGGCTACAATTATAGGTGAGTATTATATATATATATATATATATATATATATATATATATATATATATATATATATATATATATATATATATATATATATATATATATATATATATTATAGATCCAAGTCCAAATTGTTACAAGATAAAAAACATTTTGCCAATAAACGAGCAACTTTTAGTTCCTTAAGTATTTTTTTCTGTCTTTTCAATAAACTCCGTATAATTATCGGTGAATCAGCCAAGTGGATTTAAGTGTCTTTCCAACTTCAACCATGTCCAACCATCTTCAGCATAAAAATTGTTAGTGAATGATACAATGAGGGACTAATAATTTTGTTACGACTCCTTTATTTCTATCACATGTTTTTGGTTCAATTACTTGTAAGGAATTTTAAGTTTTTCCTTCTATTTATTAATGGCATTTGCAACTTTCTTAAAAATTTCTAGTAATATTTTTGTCTATATTATCAATATCAAGAAGTTTTTCATAAACTTTTAGCCTTTATCTACTCCTCGAATAAAAATGAACACCTGGGCAGTATTCAAGACCAGAGAAATCTAACAAAGAAACCAACAGGTAAATTGTTATCAGCAAAATTCCTGTATATTAAAAAAATAATTTGGTTCAATAATATGACAAATACTAAGTAGGATATATAAGGAAGGAAGAATGCCCAATGTATGAATGTAGAGCGTAATGGTATCACTGTATATATATAAAGGAGACCTTCAGGATTGCAAGTACTATAGAGGGATAAAGTAAATGTGGCTCACAGTGAAAAATTTTAAGAAAGCTATAGATTGAAGGTTACGGAAAGAGACATCAATAGGACAAGAAGAGTTTGGGTTTATGCCAAGAAGGAGGACAGCGAATGTATTGTTTGGTTTGAAGCAGCTGATAGAGAAACACAGCGAGAAGAAAATATAGTTCTTCTTCTTCTTTAGGTGCTGTCTTCTTAGCGAAGATTGGCGATGACCTCTGCAAAGTCTTCCCTATTTTGGGCTTTCCTTATTAAACTTTGAAAGTTTAATCCTGTCCAATCTTTGGATGATTTTTCTATAAAACTTTTTCTGGACTTCCCCGTCATGAAAACATCAAATTAGTATAAATTTATCACCTTGCATAAACAGTAAATACAATTTTATTGCACTTGGTGTAATAAATAATGTATTATTTATAAATACATATATATTTCCCATCACGATTTTATGTTTAAACAATATATGCAATTATTAATTTTAGTGGTGAGTTCCAAAATATCCAAGCATTTAATCCATCCGACAACACGGGTCTTATTAAGTGGACTGACAACTGGATATCATTTCTGGACAACATGCTTCAAATGAAAATTCTTACCACTGACACCAGGTTACTTTATGTACCAACCTATATTTCTAAGCTGAAAGTACCAGCAAAATCAGTACTTGAATGGGTCAACAGAAGCTATCTGCAGAAGCAAGTAGAGCCAATTTTACCGGTTTACATTAACGACGATACATCTGAAATAAGGTAGGAATTATTGGTATTAAAATAAATATGATGCGGATATTGATAGAAGAATAATAAAAAATGAAATATACTATGCTAGATTTAAGTTAAAAAAATTATATACAACATTATAGTGGGAATAAACAAACCAAAAAGAAATTTATTTAACCTTGACACAAAAAGATATTCATTTTTATTCATTATTTACAAAAATCGAAACAAAAGTGTACCATCCGTTAATGAAATAAAAGATCACACCCATCGATTGATGTGTCGTGACGTCGCAGCTTGTGGTTGGTTAATTAATTTTTAAAAGCTTAAAAAACGAAATTGGTGAAAAAAAATATTACAGGTATATGAAAAATTCAAGTCATAGTTGGTACATAGTTCATAAAAAATTCGTATCAAAGTACCATCAGATCGGTCATATTTTTTTTTCTACAAATTGGGTCTTTTTCACAAATTGTTTCCTTCAGCTAGTCTAAAAAGTTACAATAATATTCAGAATTTATTGTTTTACTAGTTTGCAAGTACTGTAAAAACAAAATTCAAACACCTTCTTGGTGTTGACACGAACTCGTTTTGTAGCCGATGAACCAGGTTCACACCATTCTTTAGACATTATTTTGATTCACAATCATGGTGATAGACTCATTCTCATCCATAGTAATTAATTTACGCACAAAATTCATTTTTTCTTTTTAAAATAAATAATGCTGAAAAAATCTCATTCCAATGCCTTGCTGTTCAATGTTAACAATTGCGGCATCCATTCATAAAACAGGTTTCTGAAACCCAATACGTCGGTTAAAATATTGCTTACGTTGCCCAATGAGGTGCTTAGAGCTTCTAAATCTCTTTCAGTCACTTAACGATGACACAGTATACAATTACAGTAGATGCATTCCAATATTCCCTGTGCCAATACCCTACTTTTAAAGATCCTTTAAAGATTTTGGGCATTAACTCAACCCTGTCTCTGGTTATTAAATTTATTAAATACCGTTTTTTGTTGTTAATGATAATAATAATAACTATATAAAAACTTTAAACATTTCTAAACGTTCTTTTTTTATTTATATTTAGTGCAATTCCGTTATCTGTGATGGCAACAACTAATTGATTCAAAAACCATTGTGTCAAGTCTGAACACAGGTTTACATTAGGAAAAAAAAGTGTACCAATTTTATATGACGGGAACTATCTTCTAATTAGGTGTACCGGAAAACTGGTTGGAAACCAAACATTTAAAAAAAGATCCTACTATGACCAATAGAGGCTAAGTTAGTAATTTTTTTTGGTCATATATCCTTTGTTTATAAATAATGAGAGTTAGAATTTTCGCTGATTGTCAATGAATACCTAAATTTAATGACACAATTGATTAGTATGCAATTTATGTAATATAAAATAAGTAGTAGCTAAGTGGTAGTGGAAGAAGCTTGGAGTCCGTCAGATTTTGGGATTGGGACTTCAAATTGAAATGCACTGGAAAATTTACAATATCTCTGGTTCTAGAAATCGTAGAACCTTTGTTTGTAAACCAGAGTAACTCGACGAAATATTAACTTTAATCTTACAAACAATCAGTGCAAAGTGCTGAGGATGACGACAAATGCTCCTTGAGCTACTCCACGACAATGAAACAATCAACTGCCTTGTCATTGCTCCAGCAAGAATTAGAAAACTGAAGAGGCAGTGGTCAGATGAATCAAGGTGAACCGGAGCATGCCGGCAATATCCACATTATTAACAAATCTATTTAATACTCAGAATGTATCGAGTAGATTGTAAATAAACAATTCTTCTTAAAATTCTTCAAGTACTCTCCTTAAAGTGCCCTTCTTCAAGTATTCTTTCCTTTACGCAGAGAATGCTTTGGATAGTCAAATAAAAGTTGACTTTGAATGAACTTGTTTATCAATTTTATAATATTACTGACAAAAAACTCTACTATATATGTTACAAACGTAACCAAAATGTTTGAAACGTATTTTATTTTATTAAAAAATTATATGTTAAACAACTCAGATAATCTGGTGTATGCCAGTTAGGTTGTGCAATATCTACTTACGTTGATTACGAATTTCTTGCCTGGGACTAACTAACCCTCAGAAAGGTGGAAGGCTTATTTCAAGGCCTGCTCTTATTATGTTTTACCTACAATGACTTGTTATAATTAAATAACAATTACTTGCGTTATTTTAATTGCCTGTTAATAATAATTATAATCAATAACAAAAATATCAAAAAAAAAGTCGAAACTTATATATAATTTCCACGTGAGTACTTAACTAAACGATAACACGGAGTAAACTAAATAAACAATTGGTCTACTATTCTGCGATCTTTTATTTATCTCAATTTTGACTAATATTTATCTTGTATTAATTTCAGATGCGGAAATATTGTAATTCAAGGTCTTATAGCAAGTTCAATTGCCAGAAGAAAAGATTTGGGTATACCAGTTTTGGAATATCATACATTTGTTCCAAATATAACCGAATTGGGACTAGAAGAATCCATTAGGGTCAATCTTCAAATTATTTGCGAAAATGCATTAGCAAGGAAATCCAAAGTTATCGAACTCATTGATGAATATGTGACACAAGAAAGTATTTTAATTCCTTTAGTTCAAACTGCCTTTGGGGACCAACCACTCCTGCAAGCGATTGTTAAAATATTAGCAAAAACTCGACCTGAGTATGTTCCAGAAGAAACGATTGAAGTAGAAGATAAAGAACTGGCTACTGAAACTGATTGCCATATTATTATTGGTTTCAAGCTTACCGAGAGAAAAGACGTAAGAGTTTTCTAGATCTAGTTTCAACTATTAGGATTTCCCTATAATCTAGTCGTCAGAAATTTGACCTCTAAAAACGAGACAAAGAAGCTGAATTCTGCTAAAAATGTTAATTTTTTAAACCCAAATAAGATGCATAAATGTTAACCACTCCTACCTTCTGACTCTCCCCTAAAACCCCGCAGTAGGAAGGGAGAAAAACGCAAAAAATCGATTTACCAAGAATCTACAAGCCGTATAAAAAAATGTTTCTAATAAAAAAGTACCTAGCTGAGATAATTTTGAACAAAAAATATTTATTAGCACTTTTTGCGTAGAATGTACCATTTTCTTGAAACAACATTTGAAGCAACTGGAGATCTTGCTGAACTCTTCTCCTTACCGTCGAGTTAAGACAAATTTTTATATATGCTGTTTTTTTTTCGTCTAAATTGCTAACCATATTTTGAAAAATTCTAAAATTAAAAGTGGTGTCGAAAAAATTCTCTTTCTTGGACAAATATCAACCAATTTGAATAATTATTTTTGCATACTACACATGAAAAATTTAACTACAGGAATATAATAGATGCCCTTGCAAAAAATTAAATTCATAAAAAAAATCTCAACAACTATGTTTTCCAGCACAAATCTCATGAAGTCCCTTTTTGGAGCGCTTTATCGCAATCCATTTGTTGCTACAAACCACACACTGGTAAATTTCGTCCTGGTAATTTTTCTAGTGAAAATGTTTTATTGGATGAAGATGGTATCGACACGCTACTTTTTTGACCTATCCACTCTATTTCGATATCTTCTATAATTTTCGATGTAAACTGTATTACCATTTTGTTTACTGTAAGTGTATAAAATATATGACATCAAAACCATTTTATTAAAAATGTTAAAAACCAGCTTTTTCCAGTATTTTAGTTTTCTTCGCTACTCCAAGTAAACTTACAACATTTTGTCAGATTCGTCAACTCCTACCATATTTTTAGTGAAATCGTGAATTGCACTAGGTTTCACCTTTTCGTACTCAAAATTCCTTACTTTTTCTTGATTTTACTAGTGACATTACTAGTACCCGCATTTAATGAAATCAGTATCACTAGATTGTTTTGGATTTTTTGTCCCTAAAAGAATAGATCAAAATATTTCTCAAAAGATATTTGGTTTCTCCTATATTTGCTTTCTTTGCTTCTTTGGGAATCTCTTTTCTGTTGCGTCGTATTCTTCCAGTAAGGTAAGTATTTTGTTGTAAAAGAGCGTTGGCTAAGCTCAAGCTTGTGTAGAAATTATCAGTGAATAAATAGTAGCCTTTGTTTAGATAATTTCCTGTCGATAACAATTTCTACATTAATACAAACCCAAGATCATGTTTTTCGACTAAAGCTTTATCATCTAAATGGTTTGTAACAGAAAAAACGTAGTAACGGAAATACTGCCTTATAGAAAAATGGCATTGAGTACCAACCAACGACTTGTCATCATTTTCATGCTTAAGAAGCATATCAAACCTGGCACATGGGTCATATTTTGGATGTACTGGTTCAAACAATAAATTTTTATCGGTCAAATGAAAAAACTTCATAAGCAATTTAAACCTATGGATTGCAAACATTGTTCTAAACCATGAAATAGTTCTGGAATCCTTTTTCTAATAACTGTAAATTGCAGGTCTCCTCGTAATACCCGTCATTTTAAAATGTCAATTGAAATATGTTATGGGATTGGCATCAGGAGAAGGAGTACGTCTACGCCTAGTGTGTCGAAAAAATTATTTGTTCCTTGGGAAAACACTTTTGTTGTAGGAATATCCGTAAATTTTAGCGTTGCCTATATTTCGGAAGAAGTAGAAGAGTCAGAAGATTCGCTTCCTACTCTTAGCATCTTCTACGATGCGCAATAACGCTACTGTCATCGCTACATGTATCCGAGATTTCACTCTCTGTTGAGTCAATATGCACAGAGTCAACTTCTGAAACCATAATATCTGGCGTGTTATTTCTTTTAAAAAAAAAGTGCAAAGTCAAACTAAATTAAATCCGATGCGCGATAAAACATCTGCCGTTACAAAAAGCGCGCAAAATCAGAACACGTACACACAGGCCGACCGACAAACTCACACTAAATGTAGCTTTGCGCCGCATTTTTCATCATGGTACCCATCATGGTACCATGATTTTTCACTGCATAATGAGTGTAGCGCTATCGACAAAAATTTTTTAAAACTGCATTTTTATTTTAAACATGTTTTTCTACAGCGTATAGATTCTTGGTAAATCGGTTTTTTCGGTTTTCCACCTACGAGAGGGGGTTTCATGAAAAAGCCAATGGATATAAGTGTTTGTTCGTATTATTTTAAGAGGTTCATTTTCGTCTCTGACGACTGGAGTATTAGTATTTTAGTAAGATGTTATATGACTAATTTTCCTGTCTATCATTTCCTTCCAAAAACTTGCAAATCAGCAAATTCTTCGTATTGGATGATTAAAGTCAGGACATTGAACACACCCGACCCATCTTAACCTATGCTCTCTCATTTTGGCATCAACTGGTGCCACCCCTAAACTTCCTCATTCTTAATTTGATCTTTTTGGAACTCCATTCATCCATATAAGCATTTTCTTTCCCGCCACATGCGTGCGTTGTAAATATTTCGCTTTAACTTCCCAAAATTTAGTTCCGTTCATCATAGCTGGTGTTACGGTAGTTTTATAGAATGCTACTAAATTTTACTGATATATATATATACAGTATACTCCCTTTATAACGAACACGGTTATTACGAGGTTTCGCTTATAACGAGGTACATTAGATGTCCCGTGAAATTTCTATTGAACTATAACCCTTTATAGCGAGGTAAATTTGCTTATAACAAGAGAAAATAAGATTAAAAACCGTATTTTTTACGTTTTGGCCCGGCCGTAGCTATAAATAAATACACGAAGACGGTATTTAACTTCATAAATAAATCCCCTTTTTAACTGCGGGCAATAAACTTCTTACAATTTATGATTCTTAGTCGGAAATGTAAAATTTATGATTCACAAGTGTCATTGTATTGGGTTGACCATTTACACCTAATAATATGGGTCCTAATAGACAAGATGTGGAAAGTGTTTTAAAGGTTGTCAGAAACTTTATCCAAGGACAAAACGCAAATGAAGAAGCATAAAACTGTTTCACATCTTTAGAAAATATGATAGATAGAATACTGGACAATTTAAAGCAGTCAAAACTGACAAAATAACTTTATACGCTTTATACATATTTACAGAATACAGATTTTTTGTTTTAACGTATATCCTTGACAGTAAAAGTAAACAACTCTTTTTTGTTTTAATGCATTTCATTGACAATAAAAGTAAACAACTTTGTTTTAAAAACGCCATTCAAACAATATTTATTAGAATCTTATATTGCTCCGAATGGCTTCACTATAGAAAGTTAATGTTTTAGAAAACTACATATTCATATGTATGCACAATATTATTGTTGTTGGATATAACGAAATCCGCTTATAAGGAGGTAATTAGTCGGCCATTTCAGTTCTCGTTATAGAGGGAGTCTACTGTATATATATTCCGAAAGGTTTTCGCGGTTAGTACAATTAAACCTAGAGCTAATAATAATACTATTATATTAATTAATAATAAACTTACCAGTCTTCCGGGTTGAACCACGTCGATTATCAATGCGCCGAGCTTGCGACATCCTATTCAATGTCTTCTTCCTGAGACCTTCCGAGGTCTCCAGATACTACTACACTGATCACTAATCAAAGCATTGCTGGTGCTGAGAATGAGAATAGAGGCCGGGTCAGTTATACCGTCGAAGGTAACGTAGCTTGGGTAGAGGTTGGCGAGGGTGCTAGCGTGTGTATTGGCACGGGGGTTGGCGCGAACATTTCTGACTGTAGGATTATGATTGACGGGTGGAGCGGACGGTATTTACTTTATGAGAGATCTCCAAGTCGAAGGTAACCGTATCTCTTTTATTGAGACAATTTGGTCTTTTTTCATTTTCTATGGCTTCTCGGATAATGCTTGGATTATAAAACCGGATTGGGGCTATGGTTCTGGAGTTTTTAAAATAAATTTTGTAACCTGTATGAAGATGGTGTTGACCTAGAGCTGAAATATAGTCGGCGAACAGACATGGAATGAATTCTAACGGAATGGAATGAAGAATTCTATAATCCAAAAGAGGATTTATGAACATTCCATTTCTGTTCGCAATTCCGACTTAAATTCAGCTCTATGTTCTAGAATAGCGGTTCTGTACGAACAAAATTTTAAAATTGTTCACTGGTTCCTCGAAATTTTAAATCTCTTAACAAAGCAGATCCATTATATATCTGCCTGCTTCTATACAACTGTGTTATCAACCATCGCTTATCCCGCCTTTCTTTTCTGTTTAAATATACTATGAATTACTACGTAGGCTGCACTTGCTATTATGATCTCTGTCCTTGTTTGTCGTACGGCCGTAGCGTCCTTCTGGTTTTCAGGGGTTTCTGGACGATCTACGACCGCCGCTCTTGAAGAGGATCTCAAGTTTCGAGAGTCCATCTTCGTTTCGTGGAGTTAAATTGGGATTCCGGCCTCTACAGGTGAGAAGCTCCGCCGAGCCTCTATGGTAGGTGAGGGGACACCGGCAATCAGAATTCTCTAACAGTTCGAGCTTTCTTACAGACAATATTCTTACAATGACTTAATATTTGTGTTAGAATTCTGATGCGTGGTGTATGTCTCAAATTCCACAGAGATGTCTGCCTTCTCACTTCGTGTAGCCGTTTTCCCTCTCCTCGAGAGAGGCACAAGAATGCCGGCAATGTCGACTCTTCCTGCTGCCTGTCGGTTCGTATTGCTACCTTTCGCTAACAGTAATTCCTATAGTTACTATTTGCATAAAGTTTCTGGCGACGAAGTGTTATTGCAGCTCGACCTGATCGGAAAAGCAATTACAAGTCCCCGTCGGGGCTTTCATTCGCTCTTTACCGTGACAGGCTCAAATAACGCTGTGGTCAGTTCGACACAATTTGAAATAGTTCTAAGACCAATTTTTTTTCTATCTCAGAAAGTCGTGTTCTACTGCCAGGAAGCGTTTTGTAGTCGACACGCCGGTTCTCATACTCTTGATAATTTCACTTCTAAATTGGATGAAATCTTCTTGTATTTGACGTCTTCGACGATATCAGGTTATTGGATGAATAATAAAACTCAAAGTAGCGTGGTAGCACACCAGGCCAACAAGGTCTAACAGGGCTAGTAGTGTATGACGACTGGATCCCGATCGGAAGATGTGAATTGGCCGGCCAAAGTAACAATCTTTGTCGTGATTGGTTACCTTGGCGACATGTTGACATCTTATATAAAACTAAACCGACGCACAACCGAAACACACCTATGCGTGCAATAAATTACGGTAAATCAAAATCAGTCGCACGACGTGTGTGTGCGCGCACAGCGTACGTATTTGCTTATATTAGTACGCGCCTTTAGACAAATTTAATGATACTAACAGAGTATCAAATAAGTACAATCCCATTTACGTCAGCTGTTTTAAGTTCTAATAGTTTATTCGTAATTTTATGAGGTAGATATTAATTGGTTAAGGCGTTAACATAATTTTTATCTCATCTCAATATTTATATTTGTAGTCTTTAATTTATTTTAGGTTTTAAAAACTGCAACCAAATGTTTAAAGGATCATGGTTTTCTTATATCTCGAGAAGACATAAATTTCGATACTTCCTTAACTGAAGTAGAAGATTTTACAGTATTTACGGTACACAAAACGCCTTTAGAAACACTGGTTCTTCTTAAGAAAAATTTCAAAAACAAGGAACTAGTTACCGTTGACGTAGAAAAATCAGACGATTTATCGTGGATTGAGGAATTAAAGGAAATTATTAAATCAAAAAAGAGTGATAATGTCCTAATTTACGCTCAAAATAAACCTTTAAGTGGAATTATGGGATTGTTTAACTGTTTAAAACGGGAACCTGAAACTAATTACATGAGATACCTCTATATGTTCGATACAGATCAACCGTTTGATAAAGATAACCCATTTTATAAAACTCAATTGAGTAAACAAATGGCAGTAAATATCTGGAAAGATAATCAATGGGGTACTTACAGACATCTCGTTTTAAAAAATCTAGACAACGTTGAATCTGAACACTGTTATGCAAATATTACCGTTCGAGGCGATCTTTCCAGTCTACGATGGATAGAGAGCAATTACAAATTCAACATGATTGTACCTACTGAGAAGCAATTAGTGTACATTCACTATGCTTCTCTGAACTTTAGAGATGTAATGACAGCTTCTGGAAGAATTAACGCTGATGTGATAACTCAAGATAGGATTGAACAGGAATGTGTTCAAGGATTTGAGTTTTCAGGATACACTGCACAGTAAGTAGCCAATCTGTATTTGAATTCATTTTTGAATTGGTTTTTAATGCATGTTTTTAATACCTTAGTGTATTTGGGTTTGTAATTTGTTTTAAATGTTAGTTCTTACCGTTGTTTACTGTAGATACTAGTACAATCTTCTTCTTCTTCCTTTGCCCTATCCGTTTCGGACGTTGGCTATTAACAAGGCTATTTTGACTTTGTTTACGGCACCTCTGAACAATTCGGTCGATGTTAGTCCGAACCATTGTCGCAGGTTATGCATCCATGAGTGTCGTCTTCTTCCCGGTCCCCTCCTACTGTCGATTCTTCCTTGGATTAGTAAATGTAGCAGCCGGTACTTAGTATGCCTCATGACATGTCCGAAGTACTCAAGCTTCCGTTTCTTTACGGTGAAGATTATTTCTTTGTTTTTGCCTATTCTCTGCATTACTTCCACGTTAGTGATGTGGTCTGTCCAGGATATCCGAAGAATACGGCGATATATCCACAGCTCAAAGGATTCTATTTTCTTCAGGGTGGCTTCCGTTGTGGTCCATGCCTCTGCTCCATAGAACAAGACCGGGAAGACATAACACTTGACCAGTCTTAATTTTAGTTCCATTGAGATTTTGCTTGTGAACCACTTTTTCATATTGTTGAACGCGTTTCGCGCTTTTTCAATTCGTGATCTTATTTCTGTTGACTGGTCCCATTTTGTATTGACTGTGGTTCCAAGGTATGTGTATGTCTCCACTTGTTCTATTTTTAGGTTGTTTAATGTCAATTACATCGGAGGTTGTTGTGTTCTGCTGATGAGCATGCAGTTAGTTTTGGTTGTATTGAGTTCTAAACTTGTTGTGTGTATGCTTTGCATGAGTCTTTGAAGCTCGTTGCAGTCATTTGCGATAATAACTGTGTCGTCAGCATATCTAATATTATTGATTACCTCTCCGTTTATTTTGATACCCTCCGAAACTTCTCCCAGTGCTTCTCTGAAGATTTGTTCAGAGTATATATTGAACAGAAGCGGCGAAAGGACGCATCCCTGTCGTACACCCTTTTTAATATCTATCTTCCCACTGTGTAAGTTGCCCATCTTTATCTCAGCACTTTGGTTCCAATAGAGACTGGTCATTATGCGCAGATCCTTGCCATCAATATGCATCTTCCTGAGCATTTCCATGAGTTTATCATGTTTGACCTTGTCAAACGTCTTGGAGAAGTCGATGAAGCACAAGTGGACTTTCTTGTGCATGTCTCTGCATCTTTGAATTAAAACTTGCAGACTGAAGATCGCCTCTCTTGTGCCCAATGCGCTTCGGAATCCGAACTATGACTCCGATATATGTGTTTCGTATTTGTTATATATTCAATTGTGTATGATTTTGGTGAAAACTTTGGTAATGTGATTTATCAAGCTTATTAAGCGGTGTTGATCACAGTGTTTTGCACTTGGTGTTTTAGGTATGGCTACAAAGGTCGATCGAAGCCATTCCTCCGGAATCTCCCCTTTGTCGTAAAAGGTGTTAAAAAGGCCTGTCAGAAAATCGAGGAAGTGGTCATCTGTTTCGCATAGGAGTTTTATGATCTAGCCCTGTATGTTGTCGGGACCTGGTGTTTTGTCGTTTTTTAGCGATGAAATGGCTTTTTCCACTTCAGACCTTAGTATTTCGGGTCCAGTCATGTCGTCATCTTGGTCCACTGTCGCTCTGCGTTTATCGTTAAAAAGTCGTTCTACGTAATCTTTCCATGTGTCAATGAGCTTCAAGTCGTCTGATATAAGGTTACCGTCTGCGTCTATTAGTGTCGGGTGGGGATTTTTGGTTTTATTTTTAGTTGCTAATTCTTTGATCTTTTTGTGCATGTTGTGGTAGTCATATCTTCTGTCGCACTCTTCGATTTCATCGCATTTCTCCTTCAGCCAGCGTTCCTTCGCTTCCTTTATCTTTGTTTTTATATTGTGACTTGTTTCTTGATACTTCACTTGATTTTTGCATTTGTGTTGTCTTCTTTCTTCCATCATATCAAGGATTTCATCCGTCATCCATTATTTCTTCTTTACGCGCTCCTGTAACAGAAGTATCTTGTTTGTCATTTCAACAGCTCTTTTTATTTCTTCCCATTTAGCAACTGCGTCTTGTGCAGGTTCACTCAAGTTTCCAATGTTTCTTCTTAAGGATTCCTGTACTTGTTGTTTAATGTTGGGATCCTTTAATTTCCTAATGTTTATCTTGGTTTTGTTAGGCTTCCCTTCTATACGTTTTAGTTTGATTCCCAGTTTACCCACCACTGGGTTGTGATCCGATTGAGCGTCAGCCCCGGGATAGGTTTTCACTGATGTGATTGAGTTTCTGAATCTTTCTGGTATGGCAATGAAGTCGATCGGGTTTCTTACATTTTTTTTTTTTTTTTTTTTCGAGTCTGCTGGCGACTTCCAGGTGTAAAGTCTGCGAGGGGGCAGTTTAAAAAAAGTATTAGTTATCAATAGTTTTTGTTCCTGACAGAAGCGTATGAGACGTTCCCCTCTCTCGTTTCTAGTTCCTAATTCGTGACCGCCCACAACGTTTGACACCTTACCTCTGCCGACCTTTGCATTGAAGTCGCCCATTATTAATGTCACTTCGCTTTTCTTGGTCATTCTCATCAGGTTGTTGGTAAAATTCTTCTACAATCTCGTCATTTTTGTCTGCTGTTGGCGCGTACACTTGTATGTACTACGTATGTACTACTAGTACAATATTGTACTAGTATGTACTACTAGTACAATACTATAGTTTTTTAAATATACATATTTTTTATAGAGGTAGAAGAGTTATGGGATTGGTAACGCATGGCGCTATGTCTACCTTGATGTTGGCTGATGATTATTTACTATTTGAGGTACCTGACTATGTTTCCTTAAAAGATGCAGCATCTCTTCCAACAGTGTATTCTACTGTTATATACGGATTGATAACGGTTAGTATATTATTTATATTAATATTGTAACGATACTTGTCTGGATGGGAAGTGGGGGATTAAAAAGAAAGAGAGAGAATTCCAGGTGCAAGTATAAATATGCTACAAAGATCTTCAATAAAAACTAAACATATGTTAACACATACATTTTTATTTTAGAGGGTAAATTTGAGAAGAGGTTGCAGCATACTAATCCACTCTGGAACAGGTGGTGTTGGCCAAGCGGCTATAAGATTGGCGTTACATTATAACTGTAATATATTCGTCACAGTAGGGACGAAGGAAAAACGAGAGTACTTACTAAAAACATTCCCACAAATTAAACGTAAGTACGTTAACACGTTCAAAGTTTTTACTACGATCGGTTTATCTATACTATATTTGAGTACTGCTGGCGAACACTTTATCTTTAAGGTACTTTTTACTCCCCACAATACAAAAATACGCGGCTTTTCGTAGTCTGATGAACGAGCAGAGTCCGATAATCGCTTTTCTCCCTATCGAATCACCAAAGTGGTCATGCGCCGTATGGATTATTATCAAGTTTCTTATTTAAATTCATGCGATGCTATCAACGCAATACTAACAAAGAAAGCCACCTGTATAAATTCCAGCCCACAATCTGATAACAGAAATATTGAACTCTCCTGTGGTGGTTACTTGAGGGTCATCAGATGATCTTGAGATATTCTCCAGATACGATAATTCTCGAGATATGACAAGCTTGTATCATTAAATGTTCACATATTAGTCTTTATTGGTTTGACTTCTGAAAATTGTACGAATAATAAGCTGAATTTTGTTGGGAATGTCAATTTTGATCCCCAAAAAAGATACGAAAAAGTTTTCCATTCCTACCCCATGGCTTCTCCCTAAAAACCACGGGGGGAACCGAAAACATCGATTTACCAAGAATCTGTACGCCGCCCGTAGAAAAAACTGTTTCAAACAAGAAATGTAGTTCAGATAATTTTGAACAAAAATGTTAATTAGCACTTTTTGTGTAGAATGAACCATTTTCTAAGAAACAACGCTTGAGCGAGCGCCAATTTAAATCTTAAAGTTACGCGCGCGAAATCAATTTTTGATATAAAATTTGTATCAACTCAACAGTAAAAATTACATATCTTTTGATCTCAGTGTCCTATGGACAAAAATTTAAATGGTTTTTAAAAGTGAAGAGAGCAGCTTTCATATACAATTTTTGCATTTTGCCGCTAACGAAGTCAGTTTCTATAAAATTGTTAAATAAATAAACATTGCGTGATTATTACCATTTTTACGATTCTCGTGAGATCACTAAAATTTATCACTTCCGTGGATGTGTCGCAAGAAATACAAACGAGGAAATGAAAACAAACATTTCTCATTAGTGCATGAATTGGAATGGAAATTTTTTACTTATTTTTCGAATGGATTTTACCAAAATTTGTGGACTTGTGGACAAAAGAAATTATTTCAAAGCAATAAGCTAGTTATCAGAAATTTGCAGAGCGAAATGTAAAAAGGCCTTTATGACCACTTACATGGACCCACAATATTTGAGACAAATTAATGTTGAAACAATTAATCCTCAAGATATTACAAAATTTGTCAACGTTGAACTAAGAATTCTTCTTCTTAGAGTGCCGTTTCCCTACGGAGGTTGACAATCATAATGGCTATTTTTAATTTTGAACTTGCTGCTCTAAATAAATCAATCGATCTGCATTGATACCAATCAAGTAGATTCTTCAACCATGAGTTCTGCCTTCAGCCAACAGATCTTCTTCCTTGAATCACCCCTTTCATCTTGGAAAAGTTCTCTAACGTACTCCTCCCATCGTCTTAATTTCTCTGGTAAATCTATTAGCAGTACTCTTTTTTTGTCTTTTATGTGTCCTTGCTGTCTATTTTGACCCATTCCGGTCACTTCTCTTATTTTTTTGTGCATATTTCTCATATCATACTTTGTTTCTAGTTCTTCTATCTCTTTACATTGTTTCATCAAATAGATTTCCTTAGCTGTTTTAATTTTTTCCTTAATTATTCGTTGTATTTCTTTATACTTCTGTACATCTTTTCCTTTGTATTTCCTTCTTTCTTCCATCTGTAATAGTATTTCTTCTGTCATCCACGTCATCCACTGTTTTTTAGCCTCTGACCTATGTTGTATCAAACTTTCTTGAGCTGGTTTCAGTAATATATTTTTTATATTATACCACTTTTTATTTACATGAATAATTTGTTTGTTGTCAGTGTTTTTTGCATATTAACATTCATATTATTTTTTAATTCGTTTTTTATTTCTTCTTTCTTGAGCTGGTTTCAGTAATATATTTTTTATATTATACCACTTTTTATTTACATGAATAATTTGTTTGTTGTCAGTGTTTTTTGCAGATTAACATTCATATTATTTTTTAATTCGTTTATTATTTCTTCGTTTTTAGCATTCTTACATTAATTTTTAATTGTTGTTTTCTGAGTTCAATTCTTTTTAATTTTATTTTCACGTTAGCAACTAACGGATTGTGGTCTGAGTTAACATCTGCTCCAGGATAAGTTTTAACTGAGGTTATAGAGTTTTTATATCTGCTATTTACGAGTTTAAAGTCTATCTGATTTTTGACAATGTGGTTTTCTGTATGTGAAGGAGATGTCCATGTATATAGTCTTCTCTTAGGAAGCTGAAACCAAGTATTGGCAATTACCATATTTTTTTCTTGGCAGAATTCTATGAGCCTTTCTCCTCTCTCGCTTCTAGTTTCTAATCCGAACTGTCCAACTATATTTTCAACAGTACCTACTCCAATTTTTTCATTAAAGTCTCCTAAAATGTAAGTAATATCTCTAAATTTTGTTAACTTGATTTTATTGTGCAATTCTGAATAAAACTTTTCGATCCCATCTTCGGTCTTATCAGCTGTGGGAGCGTATACTTGGATTATATTAATATTACACTTCTGTGCTTGAATTTTTAGCATTATTATTTTTTTCTATTTTCTATTTTCTATTTTCTAATAGTGTTGCTTATGATGAAAGCTACTCCGTATCGATGATCAGTTTTGTCTCTTCCAGTGTAATAAGTATTGTGGTTATTTATTGATATCTCTCCATTTCCTGACCATTGTACATCGCTAACCCCAAGTATATCTATATTTAGCCTCTCTTTTTCTTTAATAACATGATGTAATTTTCCAGGCTGATACATACGTCTTACATTCCAGGTAGCTATTTTTATCTGAGAGGGTTGAGTATTTTTTTTAGTTTTTTGTGCAATAGTTTCGCATGTTGACGACCGAGGTGCTCTGATGGTTGTCCTTCCTTGCCGGATTTTGGTCTCCGATTACCATAATCAATAATGTCTCTTGTGCAAATAGTACTAGCCATTATAATTTATACTAGAGATGTCATCAGGGACCTTTAATGCAGTGGTTTTACGTTGCCTTCTGCATTCTGATGCCGTTGACCACTTTCTTGGTTCTTTTGCCTTCGAGACCAATTTCTCAGTCTTAGGACAACAGAGTGTCCTTCCACTTAGTAGCTCATCCGCCCTAAGCCGTTGGCCAGTAAATGGTGGATTGCTTATCCCGGCAAACAGTCGGACGTCAGAGCTTCGTTAGTTATCTAGCAAGATGTACCAGAAAACTATGATCTAGATCATCATACGAGCAGGTGAGATTGACATTTGAATAGGAGTGGCTACCTTCACTATCTTATTGCATCCCTAAGTATTGGAGAATACTAATGGTGGTGTTGGCCAAAAGAGGTGCATACGGGCTCAGCTCGTTCAATCTCACCTGGTTCTTTTGGAATGTACACCTGTTAAAGTTACAAATGGTGTGTGTATGTGTGTGTGTGTGAGTGTGTGTAAAAAAAAAGTAATTATTGAAGGGATATGTAATATTGTTTTTTTATTTTAGCCAACCA
The DNA here is from genome assembly GCF_040954645.1 of Diabrotica undecimpunctata. NCBI lineage: Eukaryota > Metazoa > Arthropoda > Insecta > Coleoptera > Chrysomelidae > Diabrotica > Diabrotica undecimpunctata. Next base: position 165,225,667 of record NC_092805.1, read on the forward strand.
GATAGGAAATTCACGTGATATATCCTTTGAAATCATGGTAAAGAAATATACGGCTGGCAGAGGTGTAGATGTGGTTCTCAATTCACTAGCGGAAGAAAAACTTCAAGCTTCGATTCGATGTTTGGCACCCGGTGGTAGTTTCGTAGAAATAGGAAAATTCGATTTGGCTAACAATAACGAAATAAATCTTTTACTTTTGCAAAAAGAATGTAGTTTCCATGGAGTCATGTTGGATCAAATTTTTACTGAAACTCCGAAGACAAAAAGGGAAATAGCAAAAATGTTTGAAGAAAATGTTGGTAACTTTATAGTTCCTCTACCAGTGACTTGCTTTAGATACGATCAGTTGGAAGAAGCATTTAGATACATGGCTACCGGTAAACACATGGGAAAAGTTATGATGAAAATACGAGAGGTCGAGCAACCGCCTCAACCAGTTCCTGAAAAGTTTATAGGAATACCCAGGTAAGATAAAAAAATTTGATATATATTTAGTTAACACCTTTTATTTTTCAGTAGTTTACAGTATAAAGATATAAGCAATATGTACAGCTGGTTCCTAAAAAAACTGATAAGACTCTTAGTCAGATTTGATCATTTTGAGCAGTGTACTTGATTGGTCTGACATTATATTATATTTATTATGACAGAAAATTAACAAAATATATAAACAAACAACAAACAGTTAATTACATATGTTAATTCATAAATTTTAATAATTATTAAGGTCTGAATTTTGATATTATTTTGAATTCCTGCATTTTATAAGGAGTATGTAAATGATAGTTTTTACATAAAATAGGATTGTTGTTATTATTTTCTATTATTATTAAGCAATAAAACAAACGACTTAGCTCAAAAATATATTTAAGCAAGAATTTTAACCAAATGAAAAGATAACTGGTCACTATCAGAGGCAGCAAAACATTTAAACATAAGCAGAACCACCCGAATACAAATGGCAAGACAAGCTTTTGTGAAATTCAGACCGCTCCTATGTAATCAAAACCTAAATTTCGAAATACGCTACAGAATGGTCAAGTACTACATATGTTAATCTGTCCATCTTGCTTTATGACATGGAAACGTGGACTTTGAAAAAAACATCTATCAACAAACTTGAAGCATTTGAAATGTGGTCATTGAGAAGAATGATGCGCATACCTTGGGTGGATAGAGTTCGAAACGATGACGTACTTAAGAGAGCCGGCGTGGAAAGAGAACTCTTTGAATTAATTAAAAAACGCAAGATTGGTTACCTTGGGCACATATTGAGAGGAGCAAAATATGAAATACCACAGTTAATCCTACAAGGGAAGATCGAAGGTAGGAGAGGAGCCGGCCGCAAACAATTATCCTGGTTAAGGAATATTAAAGAATGGACAGGAATACACAATACAGGCGAGCTGTGTCACGCCGCCAAGAACAGAATTCTAGTAATGAGATAGTCGCCTACGCACTTTGGTGTATGGCATGTTAAGAAGAAGAAGAAGAACCACAGTTTTTTTATTAATAAAAAATTGAGGGAACAAGAAAGTCTCTTAAGAACGCGAGAGTCTGGTAGAGCAACACTATACTAAATTTAGGTATGTAAAAATAAAATTATTATTTTGTAATATCTTCATCAGCATTGATGACAGCTTGTAGTCTTCGGTATATCTGCGTGAAAGGAACTATAAAATTGTCTTCTTCAGAGAGTCGTCCCAAACCTGTTGTATTTCGTGCCACAACTCTTCAGCATTTTGAGGTATAAAATTACGACAATACAACCGTATTACAATAACCCCCCACACATTCTCGATTGGGTTTAAATCTGGACTGTAGCGGGGCCATGGTAAGGTTTCGATGTTGTTATTCTGGATCCACTGGTTTATTAAATTTGCAGTGTGAACAGGATAATTATCTTGTTGGAGGATAAAATTATTTTCTGAATGCAACTGTTTTACACTGGGAAACATGATGTTTTCTAGAATATTTAGATAAGTCTGTCCAACAAACCTGCCATCACTACGCCCTACCATTCCCATTCGTCTAGATGAAATCCATTCCCATACATTGGCACTAAAATGGCCAGCTGCTCGATATCTATCAACATATAGAGGATTAAATCTATTATTATCTGGTCTATACATCCCAATTTTGCAAAATTTAAAAAATTTTCTCATCTGTAAATATTACCCTGTTCCAAAAATCTTGATTTTGTAGCTCATGGTTTAAAGCAAATATAAGTCTTGATTGCTTCTGTTGTGGTGTAAGAGCTTTTTTTGCTGCGGTTTGGTACATAAGACGCGATGCTTTAATTCTGCGCCAAGTTGTTTTATTTGTTTTGTCTTTCTCTCCGGAAACTGTGACATAATTCTTGCAGTTTTCGCATCTTCAAGAGGATTCTCTTCTAATATCTCTAAAAGCGTACGATCTTCATGAGCGGTAGAGATTTTTGGTCTTCCAGAACCTTTCTTTCTTTCGAGAGTTGCTTGTTCTCTCCATCTTTTATTAATATTAAAAACTGTTGTTCTGTTTACGTTAAAATGGTTCGCTATTCTTCTTAGTTGTTAAAATTCTTGCTTTTAGTTCTTTGCTAGCATATGGAGCCATTTTTTGAGGTTAAAGAGAATAAGTTATTTGACAAATTTAAAGATTTGGCAGTGACAGTAAGTATTTATTCTTCAAAATACACTGCTCAATTTTCTACAAAATACGCTTTAAGAGTTGTATCTGTTTTTTTAGGAACCAGCTATACTTAAAAAAGGTTTTGAATTTCATTTAAATTTCTTTTAGATATTATTGCTACCCAGATAAAACCTATATAATCGTCGGTGGCCTAGGAGGCTTTGGATTAGAGTTGGCTGATTGGTTAGTGTTAAGAGGAGCCAAAAATATTGTACTTGTTTCAAGAAAAGGTGTTACTACAGGATATCAAAGCTTAAGAATTAGGTAAGATATTTTATTGGTAAAGACCAAGTAGAGCTAGAGCTACGTTAGGAATTTATTACAATTTTATATTTACAAAATACTAAATTTACAAATATTATGTTTAGGTATAGTTGCTTTAATTTTCCTCTATGTATCCGAACCATCTTAGTCTCTAAGCTTTTATGTATGATGTTAGTTAATATTTATTATAGATGGTTTCTATCTCTTTCTATTTTTCTTTCTCATTGCTCGAATTCTTCCTCCTCCAAGTTTTTTAAACCTCACTTTAACTTGCGGTAAAATTTCTCATCTCGGTCGGAGTTTAACTCACTACTACTACTACTGAGTTTTACGCTCAGTAGATACGACCTGTGAATATTTATTTCCATCATAACATATAAATACAGCGATATTTTTCTTTTAGACTCTGGGAATCGTACGGTACAATTGTACATATATCTCAAGATGACGTTTGTACTGAAGAAGGTTGCAGAAAACTGCTTCAAACGGCTAATCGTTTGGGAGACGTCCACTCAATATTTAACTTAGGTGTTGTTTTGGCCGATGCGGTTTTTGAAAACCAAACAATAGAAACGTTCAAAACATCATTTGGTCCAAAAGCTGTTGCAACACAACATCTAGACAAATTATCAAGGGTGATGTGTCCGAAATTAGAGTAAGTATTTATTATTACATTCTTACATAGAATTTTAATTTTCGAAAATGATAAAAATGAATATAGGCGACCGGTTTCCATTAAAAAGGAAAAGGAACGGTATATACCGATTTTTTTTTTAATTTCTAATGCAACAAATTTAGTGATTTAGTTCTAATTAGTGATTTTTGAATTTTTTTTTCTAAAAAACTACTAACTGAACTGCAATTCTACAAAAAGCTTTGTAATCTTTAAAACTTTAAGTACAAGTAAGAATATTTTGATAAGTATAAATGATGTCTATATTGCTGAAAACATGGACCCAAATATTTCGAATATGCCTTTCGAGTAGTCTACTTCTAAGTGTTAATAGCGGTTGCGGCGATACAGGCGCGCGGCGCATAAAAATGTTTTTCTTCAAACGTCAAATAATGATGACATTACTTATCTAACTTGATCCTGTCAAAGTTTGATGTCTCCGCCGGCAGCAGTTTTTTTTCCCATTTCTTTACGGCGGAGGGAAAAATGTTGTCATGGCAACAATATGAAACATGTCACAAAGCAACAATACAAATGTCATTAACAACAATTAAACATCATTTTTATTTATAGTAATACAGTAGACTCCCTCTATAACGAGAACTGAAATGGCAGACTAATTACCTCGTTATAAGCCGATCTCGTTATATCAGAAAACAATAATACTGTGCATACATATGAATATGTAGTTTTCTAAAACATTAACTTCCTATAGTAAAACCATTCGGAGCAATATAAGATGCTAATAAATATTGTTTGAAAGGCGTTTTTGAAAAAAAGTTGTTTACTTTTATTGTCAATGAAATACATTAAAACAAAAAAGAGTTTTTTTTATTGTCAATGATATAGGTTAAAACAAAAAATCTGTACTTGCATTTTTCCCAACTACATAAAAGCCCATTTTCAAGGATAACCTACTGCTTCTGCAATTACAAGAATTCTCTCATTTTTGACTGCTTTAAATTGTTCAGTATTATTCTATCTATCACATTTTCTAAATATGTGAAACAGTTGTATTTATTGTAAAGAAGTTTATTGCGGTCGGCAGTTATATTTATTGCGGGGCCGTATAAAAAGGTATTTATTTATAGCCATGTCCGGGCCAAAAACGTAAAAAAACGCGTTTTTCAATTTTATTTTCTCTCGTTATAACCAAATTTGCCTCGCTATAGAGGGTTATAGTTCAATATAAATTTTACAGGAACATCTAATGTACCTCGTTATAAGCGAAACCTCGTAATAACCGTGTTCGTTATAGAGGGAGTATACTGTATTAAAAGTACAATTAGTTAATGAGGCATTTTCAAAATTGAAACCGTGCAAAAATGTTCCCGACTCTTGATACGCATTGGTAATTGTTGATGATACTGATGGTCGAGAACAACTTTCAGCAATCATTCCAACGTGCTACTGCATCATTAGCCGCGGACTCAATTTCGTTTAGGTTTTCCATTTTCGCACTAAATTTGCGCTTGCGGTTGCAACAACAATAAGCTGATTTTAATAATTGCAAACAACTGTCAAACAACTGTAACCAGGGAGACGCAAATCCCACCGACGACTTAATTATTTTAATTTCTAACATCTAGACGACTTTGATAGTTGTCACAGTTAATTTCGAGTAAAAATAGCGTAGAAAAAATAGTATACCGTAGAACGGGGTGACTTTGTTAATTTTTTTTATATTTTCTTACGTAACTTTTGAATGGGTGATCCCAAAAATGTGGAAAAATGTCCATTGGGATGCATCTTATGTTTATGTAATTTATACTGTTAGTATATATATATATATATATATATATATATATATATATATATATATATATATATATATCTTTAAATTGAGGATTTTCTCAAAAAAAAATAAGTAATGGTATATCAAAATCACCCATTGATGTGGGGTCACTTTGATACCCTATTTTAAAATAGCTTGGACGATGCATAAAAGCTGTAATGGTGTCAATGTCAACCCATTTTTAAATCGATCAAGCCAATTTTTAGATATTTCAATTTTAATTTTTGGGGTGACTTTGACAGCTGCTATAGGCACAATAATTAGTATATAATAAATAATTTTACAGGTAGCTAATACTTTATTCAGATAAAAAACATTTTAGTAAATTAGTAAAACAGTATAAAATAGTAAAAAAAGCTAAAAGAATGTATTTTGAACGGAAACAAAATCAAAGTTATTTTTCTTTAACATCAACTCTGCCAGAAAATGTACATGTAGTTGCTGTTTCATTTGTTTCAACCGATGGGGTCTTCAGAATTGCTAAGATATCATCGAAAGGAGCGTTAAAAACGTCGGTCTCCACAACTTTAAAATGTTTATGGGTCCCATCCAGTGATTTAAGTCCAATGAGTTCGTATTCGTCAAAAGGTAATTTCTCTTGTATCCTTCCGGCATATACGTAATTTTTACATTTTTGTTTACCTGACATAATTTTTACAAGCACGTAAGTTCCAACATTCAATTCAGCAAGGGAGGGTTTTGTATTCATCTCATCTTCATATGATTGGTCCTCCACAGAATCTTCATTTTCAATTTCATTTTCGCTTTCACTATTATAGCTGTTTAACTCGCTATCGGAGGAGCTGTCATCTGCCGTTATATGTCGACTTACACTTTTACCAGGTTGGATATGAAGTTTCGTTTTACTTTGCCGTTTAGTAACTTCTATCTCGGACTTCTTATTCATCAGATAGTCTGTGAGGCTGTCGTTAATCAGAGGTTCTACATAATCAACATCATGGTTGATTGGTGTAATCTTACTCAAGACTTTATTTGGATCGAAAGGGACCATGCCACAAGCCTCGAACCCATTCTTCAAAACTCTCTTAATTGCACTTTTTTCACAATCTCCACATTTGTACTCAGTTTTTGCAATTGTCTGATCCATTAATTCCAAGTATTTTTTTAATAACGACGGAAATTGATCTTTAGGTACATCAGTAATTTTTGGGTGTCGCAATTTAAATTCCGTCAAAACTTTTCACCAAGAGACTTTCATGGGTTTAAAAAAAGACACATCCAAAGGCTGGCATATGTGTGTTGAATTACTGGGAAGGCACGCAAATTCAATATTGTGCAATTCACACAATTCTAAAACATGATCTGAAAAGTGAGACGCCAAGTTGTCGCCGATCATAACTTTTTTACCTTCCAGTCGTCTTGCGTGGGGTAATAATATGGTCTCAAACCAGTCTGTAAAACAAGTTACCTCCATCCACCCATTTTTTGTTCGGTTATATCTAGCTCCTCTTGCGCAACATCCACTACTACAACAAGGAGAGCCCTGTGGACCTCCTAATGTCCATGCATCCCACATATGTTCGCTGCGATATATTATATAAGGAGGGAGTAGTGTACCATCAGCAGCACCGCACATCATTATTGATGTGGCGGCTTTACTATGATTAGTGATTTGTTCTGGATATTTGGTCCCTCTTCTATAAAGCAATCTTCTTTTCCCCGGATCATCACTAACGTTGGTTTCATCGTAATTGAAAACGTGTGATGGAGGGCAATTTGAGAGAGTTGTTCTTAAATTATTGAAATATGATTCTATCGTTTCTTTTGTGACACCTACCCGAGCTCTAGTAATGTTAGACGCAAGTCGTTCAGAGATTTGCTGACTATGTCTCTCTAAAAAAAGTTTTACCCAGTCGTTACCAGGACTTACCCCGTTTTTAAATTTAGAGATAATTCTTCCAGTTCTTTCTAAATAACTCTTAGTGAAAAGTTGTACATCTAGCGTCGATAATGGAAATCCCCAATCTGCACATTTGACAATGCAGGACACGATTGATTTTTCCTCCAGCTCCGTCAACGCAGTTTGGCCCCCTGGCTTCTTCACATGCTTCCCTTTGTATTTATTATATAAAGTACCATACGGAATTTTAAATCTTTCTGAAGCGGCTTTAACAGACAAGTTTCCGTTTACTATTTGAAGCAGAGCATGTTCAAGAGTTTCGTCAGAGAAGTTCTTGTAGCTTCTTGATCCCAACTTTCGTTTATAAACTCGCGGCATTTTTTCGTTTCATGCAGATAATGACGAAATCCTGAAAATAATTAACGGTTTGAAGTTTCATTAAGCAAACTATAAAAAGAAATAAAGTATCAAAGTCACCCCGAAAAATGTATCAAAGTGACCCCGGATAAGAAATCATTCAATTTCATGGAGTAGTTACGGAAATAAGTTAGGTTAAATATTTTAAAATAGTGACAACTAGACCTACATTAAGGCAACATACACAAAATTACCTGCAATTCTATTGTAAGAGCTGTATGTTTAAATTTAGTAACTCAATATAAAATCTTCAAATTCAAACAAAAACTTCAATGGTGAATTTACAACCGTATACTTTTGATATTGGCCACAAACACCTTCTGCTATAGTGAATCAACATGTGCACTGAAATCAAGTTCAGACAACCACCATAACGGACGAAACATTTGGGTTGTATACTCTCTTGAAACAAAATATTCATGTTTTATCAAAGTCACCTTATAGAATCAAAGTCACCCCATTCTACGGTACTTTATTCGGCAAAGAAGCGACTTTTCTTGACTTGCCCTCTATTACGCGCCTCACTTCGTTCGGCGCGTCAAGAAAAGTCATGCTTCTCCACCTCATAAAGTAATATTCTATTGTTTAAATTTAAAACAATAATTTAATAAAAATGTTACGTACAATATATTGAGAAAAAAAGATATTTCTTGTTATTTTATAAAGGCGGATAATAATTAAAACAATTAAAATTAATTTTTTTAAATGTCACAATAATTTAAATGTCCTTTTAATGTACGTGGTGACTATTATTGACTATTTTGTTACAGTAAAACATATTATTCAATATTTAATTCACTTTTCATTGAAAAATATAGTATTGACACCCAACGTAGGGCACCTATGTGTAATTTGCTTTTAAATTTTTAATTAAATCCAAATAAAATTTATTTTATTGTGTTGAAGACCAATATTGTTTTATGCTAAATTCTATGGAGATCGACTAATTCTTAGTGTTTTTCTATTTTTTTGGCATTTACAGAGACTTCGTGGTTTTCTCATCGGTCTCATGTGGTAGAGGCAACGCTGGACAAACTAATTATGGAATGTCCAATTCTATTATGGAAAGAATATGTGAGTTAAGGAAAAAGGAAGGATATCCAGCATTAGGTATTCAATGGGGAGCTATTGGAGACGTAAGTTTTACATTAAAATTATTTTTTAATCCTTTTTTAAGATAATATTTAAAATATACAAAATTTTATATATTTATTTTTCATAATTTTTTATGAATTTAAATCACAAAATTGTATTTAAATATTAGTGTACTTTGAACACTACATCGTTCACAAGGTATGTTCACATTTCACAGCATTTTCAGAGAAACACAAAAAAAATGTTTTTTTTTTCGCCTACAATTGCCTGAGGCGCTTATTCACCGTTTCTATAATTAAATTCCTTAATTAATCACCCGTTTTAAATTACCACGAGCCGCCACTGTTAAAAGCATAGGAGTCAGATAAATAATTGATTATGTTTTAACAGAAAAGAAAAACATAAAAATTGGTAACAGTCACAAAAGTATGAAGAGGTGCAGAAATGTTCACTATTTAGTAGAATAGAATTAAAAGAAAAACAACTCAAATATAACTAAAAAAAACTAGAAAATCTATTTGAATATGAAACTATCATATTCTAGAAAATCTATTTGAATATGAAACTATCAGATTCTATAGACTAAAAAATATAAACATTACACAGAATTAAGACAGCAGTCACCCAAAAATTAGAAAATACAAATACAAGGAGAATTTAGGGCTGTTAAGGAAATTATTACGACCAATGGACCAGGAGGACCACGACAAATGTGAGATAAAAGACTTGGCAGTATCATCGAAAGGAGAGGAACAACATGGGCGGACACAAGATCTTTGGCAAGAAATAAGAAAGGGTGGACAAAATTTATATTCAATTAATATTAATATTTTCTGCTGTGATGTATGTTTAAATTTCATAGTTGGTAATAGGGATTTTTTATAACTAGTAAAACATTTTAATTTAATGTTTTTTTATACCAATTAGGTAGGATTAGTGGCAGAATTACAAGAAAGTCACGTGCAGCTAGAGATTGGTGGAACTCTGCAGCAAAAGATCTCAAATTGTCTTAACGTTTTGAATACATTTTTAAGACAGAAACAAGCCACAGTAGTCTCAAGTATGGTAGTTGCCGAAAAACGAGGAGGAGCAGGATCAAACAGTGTAGTGGACACCGTAATAAATATTTTAGGTAAGTCTGTAAAATTATTGGTAATGCTTAAGTAATAATATCTTCGGCCATATTTGTTTTGTTGCATTTGTGATAATTTTAGGTCTTACTGATGCAAAGTTAATCAGCCATCATGCGACGTTACCTGAATTGGGTATGGATTCGATGACGGGAGTGGAAATTAAACAAACGTTAGAGAGGGAATTCGAGATTTTCCTTACACCGAAAGACATGAAGACAATGACTCTACACAAGTAAGTACAATTCTATTTTAATTATTGTATCTCTTTAAAACAATTTATTAGTCACGAAAGGTTTATTTTAATGCAACTTACGGTAAAACAATAAGAAATATATTTATATGCGTTATTGTATTCTTATTGCATTATTGTATTTGTTTTTGTGCAACAGCCAAATATATAAATCTGCTAAGCGTTATACATAAAAACAACTTGATCTATTTGTCCATAGAAAATCCGACTTACTGGCATCCACCTGATGCCAGTCAAGATTCATAACTAATGATATATTCGATATTTAAATTACTATTGTATCGGACTAAGATCTACAATCAGATCATACTTCAATCATTATAACATGGTAGAATGTCTGACGGGTAGCTCTATAAAACACTCGAAAAACGCAATCAGTAAAACTCAAGTTTATTTAAATAAAAGAATATTCATATAAATAACAAAAATAAAATTTACTCCTATACAATATGTACAATACAAATAAAAATATATGTGTGTGTGTGTGTGTGTGTGTGTGTGTGTGCTGTCGGTTTCCTTTGAATCCTCATAAATAAAATCGACGGGCTGTGGTGCGATGTCGATACCAGTGAACTGACAACAAGGGGCGTTTGGATGGGTAAGACAAAGGACGATCTTCAGTCAATACCCAAAGACCGTGGCAAACACTCAACCCAGGCGAGAAACGGAAGTGATCAATCAATGCTCGATCGCAAGTATGGGGAAAAGGACAGTGGCCTCTGATCAGCATTAAGATACCCAGTATAGAAGCTCTTACCAGATCAATACTTCGGATCAAACTTAGATCTCTATCATTGTTCACGGCGTTTTATACTTTTAAGAATGAGAAGTTTATAGAAATTGCATGTAAAGTATAAAAGACATCAACTTGAGTTTAAAATTGAAAGCAAGAACTGACTAATAAATACAAGATCGCGATTATTAATAGACAATAAAAGAATCATGTATAAGACCATACAGAAACCAATCTGAAAAAAGGTTGGAGATAGATGGCATAGAAGTATCGAGACGCAGTAAACTATGATATACAAAAATCCTTTAAAAGTTAGAAGAAAGTCACCAATTATGGAATACCACTTTGTTTTGTACACTTGCAGATGTCACAAATCCATGTAACAAACTCTGTAGCATCACAATCCTAATGAGCCCAAAGCCCACACATTATGCATTTAATCCAGTTTTCTCTACTGTTATCCGTGGAAAAAAGTATTCGACAAAACATACATTCAGCATCAGCAGAATCACGAGATTCTTTGCCCAACAACTCATCGGGTTCACTGTCTGCATCAAACTGGATAATATCCTGTTCCTTAGAGTCTTCTTCTTCAGAATTAGTCGTATTTTATTTTATCCTTTTGTTTCTCTTCCTAGTTTTCTTTTATTCTTTGTCTTGGCTAATTTATTTTCTTTTTCTTATCTCTCCAAATTATGATTTACTAAATCATTCTTGTAGATTAAGGATGTTATGCTTTTTTCCTCTATTAGATACTTTTGTTAGTTTCTCTGGCACTGGTCTTACAGTACACTGACAAACCTGACCTAGAGTGATCCGATTAAGCCCGGAAGTCAAAGGTACAGGTTCAGGTTGTACTAGACACATGTTTCTGGTGCAGGTATTTCTGTCAGGGCTTGACCAGGTTTAGATCTTGATTCCAGTGTAGTGATGTTAGTTGGACAACCGTCTCTTACAGCATTTTTTGCGCAGCAATAAAATCCACATTACTGAACACATTTTTATTTAAAGGACATAATCCAGTGACCTTAAAACCGTTGGCTACAATCTTGCCTATTTGTATTTTCAAACAGGATTTTTTAAACAGTTTCACGATATCATATGTACTTAGAGGTCTATTATTGTTTCTAATCTACATGCATATTTCATCACTGTAGAATGTTTTTAACGGCTCTATAAAAGTCTTGTCTAACTCCTGCAGTATGTGGAGGTAAAGAATCGATGTTCACGTTTTTTCCCTACCCATATCTATTATATCCATATTATGTCCATCTAGAATCAGTAAAACTTTCAATTCAGGAGTCGTATTGGTGTGTTGAATGAAGTGCTTGAATCAGTCTGTGAAGATGTTAATGTGAATCCTCCCTGATGGATGTGCAACTCCGACTGATCCTGGCGAAAGTTTCTCATTAGCTGAGCACTCATATTTTTTTTTGGGGAAAATAATAAACGGTGGTATAAAATGACCTGTAGCAATTATGAAAACAACGATTGTCCTAAGGGATCCTCTTGAACAAGTGCAGCTATCTGGCGTTTCTTTCTGTGACCGATAATGTGGGGTATTTTACTCTGTACTATTATAAGACCAGATTCATCCACGTTGTAAATACGATTTGGTGGATAGTTATTTTTAGTATAAATATCTTCAACAAGATTGGAAAAAGCGTCCACTTTTTCCTTATCAGGTCCAAATGCTGTGGTAAAAGATGTACTAGTTGGTCTTCATATGGAAATTGTCTCTTTATGACGATTTAAAAATAACTTCAACCACTTTTTCCGGCCATACCTGATTGAGTAAAGGGGTTGTACAAATTGTTTCTCTTTGCTAGCATATACGCCATACTGTGAAGATTGTTCTTGTCAAACCGTAAAATTTGCTCTACATCATCAATATATAATCTACCAGCTGGCCTTAGAGTGGAAAGCCCAATAATGTATGTCATTATAATTTGGTGGCTGTTGCCTCTTCTGGAGACTATTCATCTTTTTGTCCCAAAAAAGAATAAAGTATGTGTATAACAAGTATGTGTTTATATATAATAACCGTTAATACTTGATTAATACATATTTTTTAAAATTTTTGACGCGACAAAACAAAACACGCCTGCCACACGCTATAGTTCACGCAACTAACACAATGGTGTAAGTGCGATAGTAAAAAGAGCGAGTCGAGAGTAGAAGATGGTCGTGCATTGCTTTCCAAACTTATATTTTAGGAGAAATTAAGGTGTGCCATATTAGGATACTATTCCATATTTGGTTACTTTTCTCTATTAATTAAAAATGTTCAGACTGATAACTGGTACCCCTTGGTATGTTTCAAACGAAACTCTACCTAATAATCTAAGCATACCATATATTGAAGTGATAACACTTAGAACAAATAAATATCGACATTTCAATGGAGATCGTGCCAAAAATCCTCCATTAAGAGAACCATTGACCAATCAGTAAGAAGACTTAAAAGAGTATAAGAAGAAATCTTAAGAGATTTACAGTGAAACATTAATTGGTGTTTCAAGCTCTTCCTTTTAAATCATATTTCCGAAGGATTCTACCTATTTATTGAGTAAAGATGTAAATATAATAACAATAATAATATAATAACAATAAATAAAAAATAGACTGACTCAGTTGGCTGGAATCTTTCCTAGGACATAAATGTAATTCATGTTTCCAGTAGGGATCAGTACGTTCCCTTAAAGTGAAATCTTTTAATATCGACTTTACGTGGCTTTAATTTTAATTTTTATGGCGATGATGATAAGACCGAAAACATTCTGTAATTTTAATTCGTTTGAAAATTTTCAATTTATAAATCAATAAAAATATTTTCTAAATATATACCATTTTACACTAGAAATTTTTCACTTCGCTGTAAGTTAAAAAAAAAATAAATAAAAATTGGCTAAACTGTTATTAGCTATTAGCTAATTATTATGGAATAGTTTTAGATTTATACTACTATATTTGTGAAAGATATAACAATATTAAAAAACGGTATTTAATTTTTAGATTAAAAGAAATACAAGAAAATAAAAACATGGCTTTGGAATCTGATCAATTAACCGACTTCGCCATAATATTTACCGATGTAGGAGAAGAAACCGACGTCAAAAAAGTTGAACTATCTCTGCCCTCAAAAGCCAAAGAAGATGAAAAGAACGATACAATACTTCTTTTCCCTGGTATTGAAGGTCTTGGTAGCAGGTTTACTACCTTAGCGTCTCGGTTAGAAGCGCATGCCATCTCGTATCAATATTGGGACAGTGTGGACTACCCAAATGTCCAAGTATTGGCGGAGACACTATTACCCGTAAGTAATAATATAATTTTATTATAAATCAGTTAAATGAAGTTAATTTTTAACTGATAGAAGACTATATAAATGCCGTCCTTGCATTTGTTAATCTATTCCTTTTCAGGCTTGAATTTTAGATCCGGAAAAAAACTGTTCTGTGTATCCTTATCATTTTGCATGTTACCTGTAGCGACTTCCACAGAACATATCAGTTTCATTGGTATTTCTGTTCTTACGAAGTAGAGAAGAATCATCACATCTACTGATTGACTCGTCATAACTTATTTTCATAGCTTCTAAAAGAATTTTCGGTCTTGCTCTTTCCGATTAAACTAATCCCAGGAAAATAGTTTTAAATCGCGGATCAAGAAACATGCCAACCATATATTTGTCAATTTTATCGAATTTTAACCGTTTTTTAAGCTTATTTTCTAGTGAAAATCTCATTTTCAATCAATGTGGTTTTCTATTTGTAGTCTCTTTCTTCTCTAGGTATTTCTTACAACATCTGAAATCGTTTCGGAGATGCAGGAAATACCTGTGCTGGTGCTAAATTATTTAAAGATTCGTGATCTGTTATATACAAAGAGATAGCTTGATGGTAAAATGTTATATCTACTCTATTCTTCTTTATGGTGTCGAAGAAGGACTGGACCTGAACTGTTAATGTTGAGTTAATGAGAAAACTGGAAGCTTTCGAGATGTGGCTTGTTAGGAGAATTTTGAAGATACCATGGACCGATCATATTACGTTTTCAGTTAATTTTATAGTTCCCATTTCAATTTGTAAGCTTTCTGGTTTTTCTCCTGTAGCTAAATACTTGGTTTTTTGTGTATTAATTGTAGTTAACTCCTCTTCCAGTTTTCTAAGCATAACTATCAAAACAGATCCCGCCTGAACTATATAGTCATAGCAAGGAGAGAGTTTCTAGCGCTATACGTGTTCGGGCCATGAACTAAAATATTTGGCGGAAAATTCAAAATGTACGTTTTAAGTAAATATTGCTACTAAAATTTTTGCTAAATTTTTGCTAACAATATATTACTAACCGAAGTGCAATATTATCGCTTATTTTTTTATGTACAGACCATGATTGGCTATTTTAAGGATTGTCCTGTTAGTCAGCGTATTGTTGCAACTTTCTCGCCGTTAGGAAATATGTATTAAATTATACTAAGTTAAGAAATTAATATTAATATAAAGAATGCGAATTAAACTCTCACAAATGTTTTTTTTAGAAAGTAGAAGAACGTGTAAAGGAAACTGAAAAGTTTAAAATACTAGCATATTCTTTTGGTGCCGCAATAGCTCTAGAGGTTGTACATTTGCTAGAAAACAAAGGATATATAGGAGACGTAGTAGTAGTAGATGGTGGACCGTCATTTGTAAAGAAGTTGACACAACCCTTCAGTACGCTTTCAGAAGCCGAATTTGAAACATCTATTATCTGCCATTTAATGTCATTCAATTTGTCCAGTGATATTATTTCCAAACATCAGGTAAGACGATTTAACTATTCATGAATTCATAACTGAACATATACTAATTTACCTTGATCTTACGTAATCTTTAATAAGTTATATAAATCTACACGGAGTAATTACAAAATCTTTCAGTTCAAACAAGGCAAATACGTTAGTTAGATTTTTTATCAATTTAGGCACATTTATATTGTATACTTACAATAAAATTGTAGATAAATTAGATATGACAATATGACACTTTGCGTTTGAAATAATATTGGAAACATTTTCTAAATTCCTAGGTTTCTGACAAACGTGCCTTCTGATCGTATTATGAACTTCTGCCACGTAGACACAAAACATGAAGAATCGCAGAATTGTTGCCTGATGGCTATTGAAGAACCGTCTATGACCAACATATATTTCAACTATACAATATATACACGTACAATATATACAATACCAACTTCAAAACACTAAATTACTTGTTCGTCGTAGATAAAATATAGTATAAAACTCGTTGGGGTTAAATTCCTGAATTGTAACGTTATAGGTTTATTATACGTACATTGTTAGAGTCTGGATTCAAAATCGTTAAACAGCGACAAGAAGAAGAAGAAATATGTCGATGGTTTAGCTGTTACACCGCAATGTTTGTTTTTATTCTTAAAAATTTATCGATGTCCAATCCCCTTTCATTTAACACATCACACAGTCCAACCGGAACAATAACAACGAAGATAAGATATGCTATTATTTGGCAATGTTTAATTGTTCTATTATATCATTCTATTCTATTCGCTAAATACTGTCATATGGCATATGGCACTGTCCTATATGTTAAGTTATTTAGGCACTAGAAAAAGCAGAATTGTGGAAAAGAAGAAGAATTAACAGTTGACATTTTACGTTGACAGAAGCTTTGACGGTTTAAGAAGTGACAGAGGACATTTGACAAGTGGCGCCAAGTCCTCGAAAATATAATAATACGATCGCCATTTTTAATCAACGATTAAAATATAGTAATTATTATTTTAATGGGAATATGCCACAAGTTAAAGTTTAATTTAAAATAAGTTTATTGACGTTTCAACTATCACTTCGGAAATCGTTCTTAAAATACAAATAATACGAATTAAACAAATTTTGTTATTTGTCAGAGAAAAATCAAAAAGCGGCTCTAGTTATGCTATATGATACTAATTGTGTCGCAAATTCCTCGGCAGAATGCAGTAGGATCTGGTTACCCATATTAAAGGAGGAAGTTAATAAAAAGAAAATACCGAAGAAATAAGTATAATTTATGTTTTTTAAATAACGTAACAAGTAAACTAAATGTAAAACCAAATACTGTCAGGTTTTTTTTTTCTGATTTTTTTTTTCATGATTTATTATGGAATCACTAACGGTAGACTTTTACTGTCCTCGTGGCATGTGATTGCCGTTTTAAAGACGAATCACATGCTCTAATTTTTCTGATGATATTATTCTAAGTTAAAGTTGATTTCATGTAATCGAATGAACTCTCTTACAATAAAGTCGTCCCAGGAACGCAACTCAGCAAAATGGGCAATATTATTTTAAAGTCCTCTACTTTAAAATGTATAATATATGTCTGAATTGTCAATATAATTGTGTTGGATAAAATTATATTATTAGAAGAATTTTTCACAAAGTAACAAAAAACAAAATTTGTTTCATTTATTACTGTTTGTATTTTGAGAACGATATCCAGAGAACGATAAGTGGAAATTAAAACATCAATAAACTTATTTAAAACTTAAATTGTGGCTTATTCCCATTAAAATAAAGATTGCTTTAAGATGTCACAAGAAAATAGCTTCATAACAATGTAAAATATTATAGTCGCTACTGCGCATGCGGAGGAGGAGTGGTACAATGCTATTGAGATTCAATCGACCCAACCTCTGCTTTACTACAAATGTTGTTACTTCTGACTCAAGAGCTGCTTCTTCTTCTTTTTTTTTTGTTTGTTCTTCGTTAAATTTCTGCAAAATTTGTGGTATGGTATTCCTAATTCTTGAATTAAAATCGCCCATTACGGATACACTGTCCCAATTATTAATGTTATCTAGACATTGTAGAATGTACAGAAGGAGTTTAAGGTTTGGATAGGTTAATAATGGGATTTTTATCTGTTTTCCCTTGAGCTTTGGAGAAAAGTCTAGGAGCTCGCGTAGGCAATTTTTAATTTTCGCAAAAATATCTAATTTTAATTATTTTTTACCTTTGTCTTGAATATAAAACTAAGGCAAACACAGCTACCGAACACTCAAGTGTTTCCGTGCTTTTACAAAGAGTATAACAACAATTTTAACTATTAATGTATTTTTTAGGAAAAAATGGTAAAATGCAGTACCTGGAATGAAAGACTTGATTTAGGTGAAGAAATCTTTAAACAAAATGACATTTCTGAAGAGTCCATAGCCTTCAAAAGGCACCTAGCCAACGGATTTTACAATCACGCGAAACTTGCCATGAACTATGAGCAGTCATTTAAAAAGATCAAATCAAAAATAACCCTTATCGCGCCAGAAGAGTCAATAATCAAGGATATTGAAGCTGATCGCGGATTATCAAGTATTGCTGCAAGCGAAGTGGGCATCATAACGGCCAAAGGAAACCATGTTACTGTATTAGAAAATGAAGAGATAGGAGAAATTGTTAACTCCATTTTCAATAAAAATTAAGAATGTATATACGAGTTATTTATAACCTTTTAATTATAATTTTTGTTAAATTTGTTTCCATATTTTTATAGTACTTATAATTAACAAACATTAGAAGATAAGATCTCTAGGGTTTGATTATTATTTTAAAGATCTTGGGATATATGAAATGAATAGAAATTATGCGGTAGAATAGTCAGGACTGAAGCAAAATCAAGTTGGGAAAGGAAAATCAAAAAACAGAAATTGCAAGACGTGTAGCATGGGTGCCATTCAGTAATATAAGCTATATACTTAAAAATAAAGACCTACTCATACATATTAAAAACAAAATGTATAATACTTGTATTCTACTAGTTAGCACCTTGTCTTTATTAGTGTCACCGTGACACTAATAAAATACATCAAGTATAACGCCAAAACAACACAAAGAGCTATCGAATGCGAATGCTCTAGTTCTCCCTAAATAGAATCTGCAACAAGAAAATTGAAAGAACAGAGAAGTTAAGTAAATAGAAGTAAGTAGGATCATAAAGTAAGATACACAGAACAACGATAGACTAGAAAAAAACAGGATAGAAATCAGTGGAATGAAGTGGAAGAGGCCTAAGTCCAGAAATGGCATTAACTATAGGATCAATCGTATTTGTTTTATCGATTATTTATTTGAATTGTGTGTAATTGTTTATTGGTCATATTAAAGTGATTTTATGAGTGTTTTATATGTATTGCTATTGTTTAGATTGTTTATATCCTAAAATTAATTTAGGTAAATAATTAAAGTATACCTACATTTGCAATCAACATTCATATAGACACCTAAAATTTATTATCACTTTACCGTGTGCTTCAAGGTAAGAATAAAACTATTTTTTAAGTTATTTTTAGAAGTTTAAGTTTGTATTACTTGGGTCTAATATGCACGAAATAATAATTATAAGAGTTTTTACACATATTTTATTTTCTTCAAGATCATTTACAAATTGGAACTCGAAATGTTCCAATATATAGAATAAAAAAAATACAAATTTTATAAAAAGTAACTATGAACTTTTGTTTAAATAGTATGTAGAACAAAAATATACACAATGTTCAAGACAAAGAAAAATGTCACATTTCACACATTTTTTTTTAGCACTTTCTGTCCTTTCCACAGGGACACACTCCACATCTGGATGTTGTTTCTTTGTTTCTTGTTTGGAGGTCCTTGAGAGTCCTCTCCGCTATCATTTCTTTTTAGTTTCGCTCTTATGTCTGATGGTATTCTTTGATTGTTATCTCTTTTTTCAATATAAGGTTTAATTAGTGCCAAACCAAGTTCTTTTAAAAAGATCTGCGTTTTAGTTTTTCAGTTGGCTTGTTATCTTGATAAATAACATAACTATTTATTTCTGCATTATAAAAAAAATTGTTAGAGGCCATCGCTTGCTATTACGAGACACATTATATAACGCAGACATTTCGTCAACCATATCTACGCCACCTTTTGTGTGATTATAAAAGTCTATAATCTTAGGTTTATTTGATTTGTGGTCAAATTCTGTATCATGATGAAGTAAAGAAGCTACTAACACTATTTTATTTTTCTTCGGGAGAAAGAACACCAAAGAAATGTCTTTTTTAAATCCGAAAATTGCGTGGTTTTCAGCTCTGTTTTTGGAATTCAAAAAGATTGTCGGTATTTCCCTCTTGTTTTTACGAATATTTCCAACGGATGTTAACCGATGATCATTAAGCAAATGTTCTATTAGCGGTATGCCGGTAAACCAGTTGTAGAATGTAATGTTGCGGTTAGTACCACGGATTGGATTTACAAGCCTGTTTACTACATCTAACGGTCTATTACTAAATTGAAAAGATCCTTCAGGCTGTGAGCCAACATATACCTCTAAATTTAAAGTGTAGAATGTTTTGGCATCCACTAACGTAAATATTTTAATGCCATATGGGCGGCTTATTGGGGATATATTGCCGAAAGGAACAACGTCCCCTAGATTCTAATTTTTCATCGATCGTCAAGTATCGACTAGGAATAAAATATTATTGACAATTGGATACAAATTGAGCAAAAACAGCTCGTATAGCTGCCAGTTTATCTACTCTTTTTTGTTTTTTTCTATTTTCGATATTATCGAATCGTAGGCACTTTAAAAGTAATATAAATCTTTGCAGGGACATTGTTAGCCTGAAAATGCCAATTCCTGGTCCATCTGTAGCCCACAAAGCCTCCAGATTTAACCTATTGGCTTTATAAACGCCTGATAGATATAATAATCCGAAAACTGCACGAATTCCTTCTGCGTCCGTAGACTTGGTGATATATGGTTTTTGGTTTTGGTTTTTTTTTATGTTGGTCATTATAATCTGAGCGACTAAACTGATTTTTTTATTAGTGGATTGGACAATATCTTCTACAATAATATTATCCATGAATAATTCCCAGCAAGAAATGGGCGACTTGCAATGTTTTGCATTATTTCGAACACCGGGAAGTAAAGTTATTAAATTTTCTTGTCGTGTTCTAACCGATTTATTAGGACAGTTCTTTGCCCATTTTGTTTTCTCATCCTGTCCGATAAAAAACTCCGATTGTCTTACTTTATTGTCTTCAAACTTATTGTTGTCTTGGGAAAGAATCTTCCGACGATGATTTATTTTCCTGATTAGAACTTCCAGGCTGACGATTTTACACTAATTGAAGTTGGTTTTCTAAAATATCCTCACTGGGACGAAGGCTAACCTGCTAACTTTCATTTTCAGATTCGCTTTCTGATCCTAACTCTGATCCAGTTAATTCATCCTGCCAAAGCTTCAAGAGAGCTTCTTGTTCTTTCTCCCAACTACACATATTTCTATATGTCTGAAATTAAGAATATTTAATCAATTTTCAATATTCCTACCAATTAAATTATGTTTCTGTTAAAAAAATAAAGATAAATTGTGCTAGTATAAGAACTTACCTGTTAATAATTAACCGCTGTTGTGGGGTTAAAATTACCCAAAAACTAAATATTACTACACTTCAACTGTGTGGTGGGATTAAATCACCCAAAAGTCCAAAAAACGCGACACCACTCGTTCAAATCTTATTTATATACTGAAATTTATGATGCAATACAAGATCTGTTGTATTATGGGAAGGCCCCATTCGTGGCGCCAGATGAATCTGGCGATGTTGCCACTATTTTAACAAGCGCTAATGAACGACGTGGGTGATTTTCACCCCAAAACACAGTTGCTGGGTTAATATGTGACAAGTAAACAGTTTCTGAATAATATTGAGATTAAAACTTGTATGTGTTTTTGTTAGCTAATTCTTTACAGCAGTGTTTCCCAAACTTTCTTAGATCGCGGTTCAATTTTGACAGAAAATTATCCTCTTGTCTTATCATACTTAGTTCAACTGAAGCAGTATCGATTCAACATGATTCCTCTAGATTTAATTCTGGTATATATGAACCATTTGAGTGGCAAAACTCCAGACCTAGACTCGCCAAAGGCTAGATTCCCACTGATCTTAATAAAATTCTCAAGCCGGCAAATTTGATTTTCACTTCAACTCGAAAAATTTGATCGTCACGCTAATTACTTCGATTCTCACGCTGTTATTAATGGAAAACTCCGACATACGCAATTTGTGCTGAGTAAATCAAACATTTAATGTTTATTATATTTCAAGAGACGCTATGTTATTTTCGTTAATTATTATAAACTAACGTTCGAAAATATAAGTGGAAGAAGCAGAATTCAATCCTATACAGGGTCGCATAAAAGTTACTACTTTCTGAATGAAATGGAATTTAAAAGAAATAATAAAATATTTTTGAATCGGTACACGCTAACTAAGGTCTTAAGGACCACAACATTAGTAGTACTTACAACAATACACTTTGACATCTAGTTTAATCTTAAAGTAAACTATCCTTTCTATAGCATAGTTTCTGGGTTTAAATTCCGAAGCAAGCAGCTTCACTTTATATTCATTTAAATCGTAACTGCCAATTTTAATGGCTGTCACACTAAATCGTGTATATTTATTTAATACAAACTGTACGTACTTATACATCAAAATACATGCCTTTATATATTTCATATAAACTCCCAATTAACAATACATATTATTTTTCAGATGAACCTAAAATTCCAAATATTTTTGTTCGTGCTCATCTTCGTCGAGATTAATTCTCAAGACGTACAAGTTGATGACACACCAAGGAAATATTGTGATGACCAATTAGTTCAAGTTGTTCGTACAGTCTGCGCAGAAGTATATGGTGTCAAATCTCCACCAGAAATACGTTAGTAAAATTAAAATATTGTAGGTATTGTTCTTACTGCAAAGTTTTTCAGGCAATTAATTATCACCATCATCAGTGATACCACAGCTCGTTATGAGGCAAAGTTTTCTTCAGAACAATCGTCTATTTACCTCTGAACCTGGCAACTCTTCTTTATACTCCAATAGATTTTAAATCGATTTTTCTCTGGCTCGTTGTCCCATCGGCCCTCTTCGATCAAAAACTTTTTTGATTGTTGCTCTTCCTCTGGTCTGCATACATGCACTATCCATCTAAGGCTAAAATTCTATCATAATGAATTTTACAACGTCAGGTTCCCCAAAACTTCTGTACAACTCAAAGTTGCAACGCCTGCGCCACAAACATTGCTCTTCTAGTTCTCCGTATATTCTTCTTAGGATTTTTCACTCAAAATGTTTAAGCAGTTCTTGGTCCTTCTGTATAAGTGAATTTAAAGTATGTTTTGGCATTTAAAACCAATTTATTGGAAAACTTTTATTCCAAGGGAACTAAAGTAAAAAACTAATTTTTTTGTACACCTCTGAAGTAATCATTAGAAAAATGAACAAAAATAACAAAAAAACAACAATATTTATCATTTGCCTGTCTATTTCTTACCTCGTATAATGTGGAGATATTAATCAGTGTCGAGTGACGGTGAGGAGTAGGTAGATTGAGACCTCAGTGTCGTTTAACGGTTCTTTTGTTTCTACAGAACAAGATACGGGTACGTCACGAGTGAGGTGAATAGGCAGATTGAGACCCCTAACTCGAAAGGAACCATGTCCCTCTTGATTATGGCTACAAAATGGGTGCCAAAACGTCGACTTTTAACTTGTCAACGCGATTTTTCCTAAGAACTTAGTAATTTTCATTTACCTGATCACGGAAATGTATCTGAACATACACTCAGATGCAAAAAAAACGCAACGGAGAAAATTGTTGTCAAATTCAAAGTATTTCAGTTTTTTTTAATTTTAGCCCTATTTTGATGATTTTTTTAGCACACTGTGTAAAAATTTATATACCTTAATTGGGTATAGTGAGTTTTTTAATAAAATTTTGTATTTAACTTGTTATACAGGGTTAATCAAAAGGTGATTTTGTATCCTAACTTTGAAACATTCTGTGGAATAATTCCGTTGACTGATTTTCGTAAAACCTTGTTTTTCGGTTGCAACCATGTCTTCTAAGTATTATGTTTTTTGTTTCATGTGAAATTATGGAATAATTCATTTTTAGGAGCGAAATGACTTTGCCACCCACAGTTCACGACTTTTCCTATTATTACCATAATCTTTTGTATTAATATGTAATACGACAATGGGAGCTTTGGTGACTGATATTGAAGGAATGTCATATCGACATCCCAGAAGCATTGTATTTAAATAATGATTAAAAGCAACGACATGATCTTGGTGTTAATGAACAATGATAACAATAACAAAACATAAAAAAAAACAACTTAAATGAAACTTAACCTAAGTACGCAAATAACAAAGAAAAACTACTAAAAAATAACTTAATACTTTGTATTGCCTCCCCTTGCCTCTATAACTGCCTGTACACGTCGGCTCATGCTATCTATGAGGTTGGGAATATCATCTTGCTGGATGTTTTGCCATTCCTCTTCTAGAACTAAGCAAAGTTTGTTAATTGAGGCTAGTGTGACTTCGCGACCTCTAATATTTCTACCAAGAATGTCCCAAACGTGGTCTATTGGGTTCAGATCTGGAGAAGACGCTGGTCAGTTCATTTTATCATTAGCAACATCCTCTAAATATTGCGTGACACACATTGCAGAGCGGGGTCGTGCATTATCTTGCATTAATAGAAAATCATCGTCGATATATTGACGTGATTCGCTAAAATATCTTCAATATACCGGTGTGCAGTCAACAAACCCTCAATACCAATTCAATGTGCGCCTGTCGGGATATTCCTGCCCATACCATCACCGAAAGCGTTGACTCGTATAAAACAATCATCTAAACCGGTAGTTTTGCGCTTCCTGTCACTTCCCGCTTTACGCTTGTTTGTTCCAGTTCGTATAAAACGTTCCACTACCCTTTGGATGGTAGAGCGATGAGTGTGTAGTACTCTGGCCACATATTCATAATTTCGCCCATCTTCAACCAGACCAACGGGTTTCGCACAATCTTCGACACTAAGACCCATGATCAATCATAGGTAAACAAAATGTAAGTGTCAATATGACATAATGATAAGTCACCAAAGTCACTTCGTTGCATTACAAAATAACTCCAAAACAATAATAATTTAAAAAGTCCTAAGTTGTGGGTGGCAAATTCATTTTGCCTTCATTATCACTCTAAAAAATGATCTAAAGCATATTTTGACATGAAACAAAAAACACAATACTTAGGAGACATAGTTGCAACCGAAAAATAACTTTTTACGAAAATTCGCAAACGGAATTATTCCACAGGATGTTTCAAAGTTAGGATATTAAAACCACATTTTAATTAACCCCGTATAATAAGTCAAATATAAAATTGCTATCTATGAGGTTAATACATTATTATGGTTTTTACAGCACAGGTTGAAAATAATCCAAATAATGTCGAAGAACAACCAGAAAAACCTAAACGAACCTATGGTGTTGTTAAAAAATGTTGCGAACAAGAATGTAACAAAGCTGATATACAAGCCTTTTGTAAGGGTGAAAGAAAATACAAAAATCCAAATGACGGAAAAATCAAATTACCTGATGGAACTATTGTAGATGTAAATAATTAAAAATAAAAATTAACAGTTAATACTAAAACAATCATTTTATTTTATTCTTATTACAACCCAAAAAATTAAGCAAATAATAAAAAGATATAACGCAGGATCTTTAATAAATTCTTATATTTAATAAGGGCAGATTCTGTGTGGAAGTCTCATCTCCAACACAGGGCGTACAGAATTATTATATAGAAATGATACAAGTCACCCCAAATAGGTCTCAATGATTCCAATGAAGATCTTCACGGTGAACTTTCTTCGCAGTAACGCAGCTCACTCTGTTTTCTGAAGTCCCGAAGACTTATGTAATAGTTAATGGAAGATATACAATAAGCGTACGAAGTACGACTGTTGTAGAACAGATTACTTCCAGAGAAGATTAAGAAAGATATGTTTGTATTAATTTTTTAAGTTATAATTGAGGGTTATTCTTACATTGTTACTGATTTTCACAGAAGTTTCTGAAGTGAATCTTTGCTTGAATAATATAATAAAGCTGTAGAGTAAACTTATAGAACTTACATGTGGATTGTCTGGCATTTATATTAATATGTTCACTTGTAAGGTTGGCTTGTTGCCAAGAAGTGAAGGAATCACAATTTGATCATCTTTTTTAAAAAAAAAAATTATTTAAATAGCCAATTCTTTTATTTCTGTTGTTAAAAATTAAACATAGTTTCTTGAAACTGTCCAACTATTTACATACTTACTTTTAACATCTTGTATATCAAACACGAACGGTCGAGAAACTGTTTCATCTAGCTGCCGACCGAGAATCATTTCATCAGCTTGTCAATATGACGATAGCCAACGCTTGAATACAAGCACGGCACACAAAGAAGAAGAAGATATCAAACACAACTAACTTTAGTGCAATAGTGATACATATTGCCGTTGACAGAATTTCATTTTCGTTTTCTGTTCTCAATCAATTTTTTCTTAAATCCAATAAATTATTGTTTCAAAAATATACAGAATTAGCCATCACTTTTTTTTTTAAATGGACGTTAGAAAAACACAAAACAGGTACAGTTTAACAATATTTATTTCAATTCAAAATGTCATCACTCTAAGCTTAAGATTCTAGATAAATTTTATAATAAATTTATATATATTACATCTCATAAAATAAGAATATAAAAAATAATTATAACAAGGTAATTTTTTACATTGGACACGTAAAATAAAAATTTATTTTAGAATTTCCGCACAGAGATATCAAATTAGTCAATAGAAAGCAGATCATGGTTCACATTTGTTCCATATAAGCAAAAAATTTAAACACTAACATTGACAATAAAAAATATATATCAAAAGGGCATCACATAACCATCACTATATAAAAAAGAATAAGAGAAGTTACAGAAAATACATCTTTGCGATGTTGACGTATTATCAAAATAGTAAGGAATGTAGGGAATTATTTAATAATGAAAATGTAAGGTTATTATTATGATAATGACTGTTTTATTATCTTCTAAAGCTCTGGTGATATTTAGTAATACATTTTATATAATTGAGTTAAACATAAAATGATAAAATACTATAATACAAAGAATAATAATGTACAGTAATATCAGTTGGTTGCCTAAGTTGAGATTAATCAACACAAATCTGTATTTGGACATTTGACTAGTATAATATTCACTAAATATGGCGTTTTCAGGTTTACGTTCGAAATTATGGTGACAAGGTAATTTCGTCTAACTCTTCTGGGTTTTCTTTAATTTAATTGGAATTGGGTCTAATTATGCCGCAAGGAGTAGGCCTAAAGTCTTGTGATAAAAAACACGTGGCATAGCACTACTGTACAAGACAGGATGCCTGAATAAAACAATATGGAGAAATAAAAATATCTGGAAAAAAGTGAAAGGCTGGTGGTGGCTACGTTTATCATTTAACCAAACCCTCGTCATTCGAAAACCGGCCTAGTCCTACTGGTCTGTTCCTCTCCGTTCCGATCCGGAAAGTAACAGACCAGTAGCATATGGTAATTTAAGGTGCGCTATTTCACCAATATTATTGATCACACGAGATTCACCATCTCCCCCTGTTATTACTAGCATCGCACGCCCAATGTCGTGGGCTCGCAAAATTGATGCAGAAAAAAGTAGTAATATATACAAAAATGTAGAAAAATGGGACATTCACAGAACATAAAAACGATATTCACAAACATCTACTTATTCTATGTCAAAGTGTTAAAATAGCCTAACTTGAAAAACGTAGATCCCGTGATAGAAAGAAGCCGGTACCTGCACTGGAAGTAAATAAGCCATAAGTCACTTATGCTAAGACCTTATAAAATGACTATGAATATGAATGCTACCTTGAATAACCTTGGTAATAAAATTGCGGACGTCGAACCTTGAGGGTTAA
Source organism: Diabrotica undecimpunctata (assembly GCF_040954645.1). Taxonomy (NCBI): domain Eukaryota; kingdom Metazoa; phylum Arthropoda; class Insecta; order Coleoptera; family Chrysomelidae; genus Diabrotica; species Diabrotica undecimpunctata. The sequence continues at coordinate 165,253,441 of NC_092805.1, forward strand.
AAATTCTCAGGATACGAGAATTCGACTGACACCATGTTCCGAGAGCTCCAACGATTAGAGCTGTCATGCAAATAGTTCCAGCGATAAGGTCAGGAATCTTTAGAGTACCGTGTACACACGGTGGGACAGAGCTAGAAGTACAGATATACGACGGCAGATTAAAGTGGAGAACATCGATGACTGTGTAAGAAGGAGAGTATAATGGAACGATCAGATAACCCAAATGACAATAAAGAGAGTAGTAAAACGTAAAAAACGGTTTCCCAATAGGAAGTCGATGCAGTGGGAAGACCATGAAAACGATGGAAATACAACTTATTGGAGGCACATTAAAAAACAGACATGTCTACACACAAAGAAGAAAAGAAGTTATTAAATATCTCTAAGTAACTCGTAAAAAGGACTTAAACAAAGAAGAAAGCAATTTGTAAAAAAAGCTGTGCACTGTGTTATTCAAACTAAATAAAAAAATATAAAAATTACTATAAGAGCAGTACATACCATAATACAATAAATTGTGTATTAACAAAAAGTAAAAATAAAGTTAAATATGTTTGTTAGTCTAATGTATTATGAGTTGACGGTACTGCTTTCTAATATAAACAGAAACAAGTATTAGAAAATTAAGATTTTAAGAAAATATTTAATGTAGACTTCTCTTATTCGAAATCTTAACCTCAAAACAAAAAACACACCCCTCAACTTAAATCACTGCATTTCACTACTTCTAACAAATTTAGAGAGAAAAATGATCCTAATAACTTATAATTCTCTATAAAATATAAATTTTATTTACACTATATTACAAACAGGCACCAATTGTTGAAGATATTGCTTAGCATAGCTCCCTTCATGCAAATTATGTGCACCCTGGAAACTTAAATTGTAAACAAGTCTCAAAATAATTATTTCGTAAAAAATTACCTAAACAAAACAGTCTAGTACTAATATAAAACATGGCTGGACCAATCAAAAATATTGTCAACGTCAATAAAAATATATTCCAATGTGATTAAAATAATCAAATAGGATCACGCCAGACATAAAATTTATTTTTGAAGCAAAAGCTTTTAATGTTAGCTGGCGGTGACAGTGAATAGGAAAAAAAATAAGATTAGTTCAGTAGAAGAGTAGTAGAGTCATTCTTCGCCGGTTCCGTTCCTGCGGTATTTAAGATTATGTTGTGAATATCGTTTGATATATTTTTATTCACAAGTATTAAATACATTTTTTATAGATATGTACTGGTTTTATGAAATACATTATTTATTAGGTTTTAATTGATTTTTAAATAGGCTACTTTATAGTTGAGTCTAGGCAACTTGATTCCAAGTTACTGTATTTTCAAACTAAACTAATGTACACATACATACTTACTATACACAGATCCAACATCAAAATTATTCACACAATTGCAAATAACACTAAATATCAAAAATGCTTCATTTAGACGAAAGATACAAAAATTCCTTTGAAAACGGGAAATTATGTACACGAAATGTGGCAATGGTGTTTTTTCCAAATACCTGTTTTTCACTTAAACCTTTTTGAGTATACAAATAATAAAATAATTAATATCCAAAAAGAAGGTACGATTAACAATTCTTAAAATATTAAAATTATAATGTAGGTTAGCTTTTCTTATGAAAATATATTAAAAATAGAACTTATATCGCTTTCTATGATAATAATGGAGAGCATAATCCCAATTAAATTTTACACGTCATTATACAGTATACTCCCTCTATAACCAACACGGTTCTTACAAGGTTTCGCTTATAACGAAGTACATTAGATGTCTCGTGAAATTTCTGTTGAACTATAACCCTCTGTACCGAGGCAAATTTGAATATAACTATAGAAAATAGGTATAAAAAACGTGTTTTTTACGTTTTTGGCCCGACCGTAGCTATAAATAAATACCCTTATTAACTGCCGCCCGCAATAAACTTAACTGTGTAGCATTTGAAATTTATTGGAATCCCCTCGTATATGTGTTAATTGAAATCCCCTTTAATATGCATCAAAATAACGAAGAATTTTTTCAATGTTTCTTAGTTCGTATCCTTCAGTTTAAAACCCATATAATCTTTCGTTCTTTCTTTAGGTCGCCGCCGCCGATAATGAATCATTTTATTGTTTATTTATGTCACAGGCGCAAATTCTTCGATATTTCTTTGTTCAAACCGCCCGATATTGCGTTTTTAAATTAATCTACGTCTTAATTTCCGTTGTGTTTTGTTTATACCCAAAGTGGTTTGTTTATTCTAACTGATGTGAGCAATTTTTTTGGATAATTTCGTCACTCTCAGTGGAGCCGCTGTTAGAGGCAGTGGTTTCGGTGTTAGTCCGAATTTTTCTTTTAATTCGTAATGTTTTTTTTTTTGTTTTTTCGTCCTTTGTCATGCGAAAATATGCAGTATAGTAGCAGTGTTGAGTTTTAAGTGCAGTTGATGAGGTTGACAGAGATAATGGAAGAATGAAGACGTTTTAGAGGTCGGTCAAAAAGAAAACCGACAAATATGTTAGAGAAGTGGTATTTTACTCAAGTAATATGTTTATAAAGATATCAACATTTCCATTGTCCAGTTTTTAAGACGCGTTTACATGGCGTGTCCAATGTGCCAGTTTCCACCTCAAACCTCAATGTCCTAAGCAGCCGTTTAGGGATATTTTTTTTACAGTTTGAAGATGTAGTTTTTTGTTCCAGTTATTGAAAGTTATACAGTGAAACTCAGGTAACTTTTCTTGTGATCAGATTTTAAAAGTAAAGCAGACATTTTTTAAAAAAAAGTAATAATTGCTTTCATACAACACTTAAAAAGATATTTTTTTTTTATTTGTAATTTGTAATTTATTTTCTGCTACAAATTGTCGCCCATTAACAATTGTAAGTTTTGTAGTATCTCCAACTCCTGGAAATTGTAAACAGATGACACATAACATAAGTCTTTTTTTGTATTTTTGTATTTTGCAGCTATTGTCATTATAATTTTGTATTGTCTTTTTTTGAGAATTTTTGTGTTCTCGATGTTTTGTAACTGTTTGTGGTGACACAAAAATAAATGTTAAATTTTGTTTTTCAACATTTTGTTTATTTTTTTAACTAACCCTTTTTGAGTTTAATTTGAAAAAGACTTTGAATGTTTTGCATCTCTGATAATTATATCTCCAGTTACAACTAGTTGGTTGTAATAGGTATAATTAGGCACCTCAAGTGGCGCCCTATATTAAATTTCTTGAGGTGTTTCCTGTTTCGTTTTGTTTTTGTTTGTTCTAAGAGATTTATGACCCTTTATTTTATTTTTCTGTAGTTGCCTCAATCCAAACTCCCTTGTCTTTTACTTATCCACGACCCCAGCTCTCCTACTAAAACCTGAGTGCCCGTTTGCACAAGTAGCGTTTATTTTGCTTACCCTATCTTCGCCCCAAGAATTTCTATCCCCCGTCTTCTACCCCTAATAGTAATACCCCTATGGTAGGCAAAATAATTCGTTACAACTGCCGACCGCAATAAACTTCTGTTTAATCTACAGACCGATATTATATATATATATATATATATATATATATATATATATATATATATATATATATATATATATATATATATATACCCGGTATTTAGGCGTTCCACGCCCTTCCGGTAGGGATCTATGGAGGAGTATCACCTAGCCGCAAGCCCTTATCTCTTGCCGTACTGCTCCACCATAGGCCGATCAGATACCAGCATATTCTAGACTAAGCCGCAGATTCATTTTAGAATTTTAAACTACTGCGTTAGCCTTTTTGTTTGCTATTCACCGAGCCGGGGATTTGAACTGACATCTCTCGCATTGAAGCGAAGGAGAAGCCAGCCGCCCAGCCCGCTTGGCTATCCGATCGACCAGACCGATATTATGTTGTCGGAAATTTACAATTCATGATTCACAAGTGTCAGTGTAGGTGTTTGACCATTCGCACCTAATAAACTACGTAACGAGGCTTAAAGACATGACAAATAAAACAAATTTCACCAGAACTTCATTTCACAGTTGTTTTTGTTGTAGATGCTTATCATTTGTTTCCTGATTGTGCTTTCGCGTTTTGAAAGTTCTCTTGTAGATTACATAGTCACATAGATTACACAATATGAAAAGAAAAGCATTTACTTTAGAAAAAAAATTAACATCCGTAAAGATGTTGAAAACGGTAAGAAGAAGGCAGAAGTTAGTCGTAACAGAGGAATTTTAAGTCCCACTCTATCTACTATGCTCAAAAAAAAATCGGTTGCCTGTAAAGTCGGTTTTACGGGCGAAGATTTTACGTGACAACGTCTTTTTCTCGGTAGAATATTTATTGATATGAATATTATTAAATTGCACAATAGGAACAAGGAATTGAATGAAAATAAGAATTGCATTACCGATTTATTAGGTATTATTTATATTTTATATATTATATTTTTATATATTATTTTATATATTATTTATTTTATATTATATTATTGATCTTATTATTTTCTACAAAATTTATTTGAAAATTTTTTCGATATATCAATTAGTTGCGGAGATATCGATCATTGAAGTTATTGTTTGCTACCAGTATTTTATATATTTATTTTTTTCAGTTATAAAAAATTACTATTTCCAATTGTGTCTACCAAGTATGGTCACATGTATTTGCCTACATATTAAATAATAATAAGTACAGATAATGTTATGTGACGTTCACTTCTGATTATATATATTTTAATATTTTTAATTTTAAAGAATCAATTTGAAAATCAAAACACTTATTCAGATCGAAGGTTCAAATTTTTGCTAAATAAATTTGAAATTAATTAAAATTTGTAAATGTAAATGGTAAAGTTGAAAATTAAAACATTTACTAAAATTGGAATTTGAAATTCTTGCTAAACACAGTTAAATTCTAACTCCGCGCGTGGTGATTGGTCGGTTTAGTTCGTTTGTTTGGTCGCCCTGTTTTGACAGGTTAGAAGTTATAATTTGTTATTTTAAATGTTTGACTAGCAATACGCGCTGTTTCTTCTCAATCGACTGAATTACGATTGATTGCAGAGTGATTTAAACTAATAATTTACTTAACACTATCAACATTTGTCAATAGTATGACATAACCTATAAACTCAGTTTCTCAACTTTTGTGTCAATCTAACAATTAATCAATCAATCATAGTTTGCGATAATGAAATATTAGTGTACAATTATTTACCTTTATTGTTGTAGTTGTTGTAAATGACGAATCTAAGCACTCCACATTTTCACTACAGACACAGCTGACGATACTTTCAACGATTTTCAACTTTAGCGATTCAACGCGCCTAATTCTCTAGTGCCGCGCGCGGCGGACCGATCATGTTTGAGTGGGAGAGAGACGCAAGGCATTCGCCGGTCCGGCGGGCCTCTCTCTCGTTCGGCGACTCACTGTAACAGACGTGAGTGGGCGTTACACTTTTTCTTAAATAACTTCGAGCCACAACCTAATTTAAGACGTTGTCACGTCAATAAACACAAGATTTTCGAAGCAGGTTTGTCTTATTCCAGGAAATCGAAAATACTACGTGCGGCAACTAATAAAGAACTCGATACTGCAATGATCAAATGGTTTACCGTAAACAGGGCTGCGAATGTTCCAATAAGTGAACCACTGCTTCAAGAAAAAGCAACACAGTTTTCGCGGGCGCTGGTGGTGATGAGAATTTTAAAGCATCGTGTGGGTGGATGGGCCGTTTTAAGGCCAGGCACGAAATTACGTGTGGAAAAATTTGCGGTGAAGCGATGAGTGTTTCCAAAGAAGTCACCTACAACTGGTTGAAGTCATGGCCTACAATAAGACACAATTACAGTGACGATAATGTTTTCAATGCAGACGAGCTGGGACTTTTTTTAAACTTACTCCAGATAAGACCCTCAAATTCAAAAATGAACGTTGTATAGGTGGCGAGTTATCAAAAGAAAGGGTAACTGTACTCGCGTGTGCCAAAATGTCCGGTTCCGAAAAAAGGAACTTAGTCGTCATTGGGAAATCTCAAAAACCACGATGTTTCAGAATCAGCTTCCTGTCACATATAAATTTAATAAAAAATCGTGGATCACAGCAGAAATTTTTAGTGGAGAACTTTTCAAGTGGGAAAGATAGTTGGGACATCGAAAGATTCATTTAATTGTTGACAATTGTACAGCCCATCCGAAAGTTACCGGTTTAAGAAACATTCAAGTTCTTTTTTTACCCCCAAATTGCACATCTATTCTGCAACCGATGGATCAGGGCATCATAAGGTCCCTTAAAGTTCACTACAGAAAACTTTTAGTTAAGTGGAATCTGAATAATGTGTAAAACCGTAGTGAATCCCCTGTTAACTTATTAGATGCCATAAATTTCGTAGATAAAAACACAATCAGAAAATGTTTCGGTCATGCGGGTTGGACAGAGACAGGTAGAAAACGAAGAAGATGAATCTCAGCAGAAGTAATAAATCCACCGGCGGAGCGCGTTATCGTCAGTGGCGAAAGTGATGAAGATGGTGAAGACAATCTCGGTGAATCTACGCAAGAAAGTCCTAATAGACAAGATGTGGAAAGTGCTTTAAACGCAATTGCATACAACTGTTTCACATCTTTAGAAAATATGGTAGATACAATGATACTAGGCAATGTAAAGCAGTCAAAAATGACAGACTTCTTCCAATTGCAGAAGAAATAGTTTATGTTATCCTTGAAAATACGCTTTATACATTATGCAGTTGGAAAAAAATGTAAGTACTGATTTTTTGTTTTAACGTATATCATTGACAATAAAAGTAAACAACTGTTTTTCAAAAACACCATTCAAACAATATTTAGCATCTTATATTGCCCCGAATGAGTTCACTATAGGAAGTTAATGTTTTCGAAAACTACATACTCATATGTATGCACAGTATTATTGTTGTCTGATATAACGAGATCGGCTTATAACGAGGTAATTAGTCTACCATTTCAGTTCTCGTTACAGAGTCAGTCTACTGTATTTAGAATTATTATTCAGCGACTGAAACTGTCAATAATATAAGAAACTGACAATAAAATGGGATATAATTTCATTAAGCTGGAATTGTAACGAATTTTCTAAAGAACATTTTCGGGATTATCTACTACATTTAATGGTAATTAACCACAAGTCTACCTGAAAAACAAACATATCAAAAATATCAATTTACCTTTTATGTTAAAGGGACCGACAAAAAGTTTGTTTTATGATTTGCAAAAGTAGCCTCTCTCCCTGGTGCAAGTAGTTCGATTTATTTCAAGCTTTTTAAGTCATCAAATGAGTTTTAATGTTACATTTTGACTTTATCTTTTAGAAGTACTATTATTGATAAATATTTAAATCTTAACATTAAATGCTCTTCCATATTGCATACCACACTTAACATAAAGCAGAACACACTGATCACATGTAATATAAATATGAAGCAATTAAGCATTGTTGATTATAGGTTCCTTGTATTGTGCACTTTTAGGTATTGTGCTTTTTTAGAGCTTTTTAAGCAGTATGGAAAAGCATAAAATGTTTATCTTTGCAAACACAAAATCTTATGGTACCTGTATATAACTTAAATGTGTTAAATTATTATAACATGAACCTAGGACAGTATATTGTACTGGCAACACTTGGTAAAAATTCAGGGCCAATTTACAAAACTTCGCTTGGATTATTAAACCAAATAGTGCAAGTAAAACAAAAGAATGTGGAAAATATCAAAAGAGAGAGTTAAAAAATCGAAAGGGATAAGAGGGTAGGTCGCACTTTTGTTCGATAGTTCTGAAAAAGTAATTTTATTTCGTCGGAACATATATTGGGTAAGCATGCGTTGCTTAACAAATTTTTACGAGGATAACAAGTTTTTTACATTGCTTAACAAGTTTGATTTCGTGGCTAACTGTTTGGTTATGTATGTATTGTCGGAATAAAGGTATTCATAAAATCGTATTGTAGCTTTCGAAAGCTCGCATTTTGTAGTTTACTTAAATCACCATCGAAGAAAAGTCGTGTGAACTCGTGTTTCTTCTTATAGAGGTCTCTACAAGAGTACACTGGTACATTGTATGACGATTGTCAGTTGGACAGTTGGACATTGGTTTTTAATTCTAGTCTCACAAGGTCCTCATGATGATTAGGAAAGCATTAAATACTTATAGAGGAATTGTGAAATTCTAATTGTGTCTCACAAACTCAATATCTCCGTATGTATATATATATATATATATATATATATATATATATATATATATATATATATATATTATAGTTTTATAGTTTTTACGTTCAATACTAGTTCAAATATATGATGGTTCAAACACAGAAAGCATATAACATCATACGAGTGGAGGTGTAAAATGTCATGACGGAACTAAGCATACCGAAGAAATTAATTAATCTCACAAAAGCTTGAATAGAAGGATCAAGAAGTGCAGTAAACTGTAGACCTTCTTTAGAATACATATTGACCTCAAACAAGGAGATGCCCTATTTTCAGTGCTCTAACTTCGCTTATTAAAGCATCGAACGAGAATCAAAATCAAGAACTGTTCTCTTTAGAAAGCAAGATACTTGCATTGAGCTAGCTGTCGCCAATGATATGGATATACTGGGAAATACAACTATTACGAGCCCTAACAACTATATAAGGGTTAAATCAGGCGGTTGGCTGTTAATTTATTATTTTTTTAATAGTTATGATAACAATTCTAAATAAGCAATATTTTAAATGATATATAATCGTAATTAAACATGAAACGTAATTAACACTTTTTTTTGTACAACCCACATAACCTATTAATGTCATAAGGATCATCAAAATATGTCAAAATTAGTAACAACTAAATAATGGGACAGTCTGAAGTAATTGCTAAGAACTACACAAGATAAAACAATGAGGTTGCCAAAAAAAATGCAGCCGGACACTCTAACAAACGTCAAACTAAATTCTACAACTAATTCTACAAATAACGTGTTACTTCCATAATATGCTCCCATTTAAAATTATTTTACAAAATGGTGCCCGTTAGCCATTTTTAATATGACCTAAATGTGTAGGACCGATCACTATAAGAGTCCTAGTGCCATTGGAAAGACTGATTGTAACCTGTTCAGAAAAAAAACTTGTTGAATACTGGAAAATTTTGAAGTTATTTATCGTGTTTTGTAATATGAGGATAATTAAAATCTAATATAATTTAATTAACTCGTATCTGTAGTTGATTTTACCATACCTCTTGGTACCCTCTACTTCTTCAGTCTTATCCCTCGATGGGATCAACTACTGTAGATTTAGGCTCCGTCTGTAGCAGCCACATACGCTCGGAAGTGTAGTGAAACTAACTGAGGAATATAGCGGACCTATTACAAAGCAATTGTTTTTTATAACTCTAGATCCACCGTGGCATAAAATTTCTAAAAAAATATGCAACGGTACCGCATTGATTTTTAAGTTATTTCTAGGTATGTATATGTAGATACAGTTATCGTTCAACTGTTATTTTATCTCGATTATTTCCTGTTCGTATTCCTCTGCTATACCACGCGAATATCCTCCAAACAACAGGCGCCCTAAATGAAATGGCCAAGAACGCGATGAGTCGACTGTCAAAAATATGGAAGGACCGCTCTTTATCCAAAAAACTCAAAATGAGACTGGTACGGACACTCATTTTTTCAAGCTTCAGTTACGGTGCCGAAACATGGACAATAAAATCAGAGGATAGGAAAAGGATTGACGCATTCGAAATGTGGTGCTGGAGACGAATGCTACGCGTCTCGTGGACGGAGCACAGATCCAATCAGTCGATTCTCGAAGAGCTAAACATTCAGACCAGACTCTCCTCTCAGTGTCTTGCAAATGTTTTAAAGTTTTTTGGCCACATTGCGAGAAGAGACAATGACAACTTAGAAAGACTAATTGTGTGCGGAAACGTAGAAGGACGTAGAGGCAGAGGACGCTCACCTATCCAATGGTCAGATCAAGTACAGAAAGCCACTGGAGAGACGTTTTCCGAGTCCATGAGAGCAGCCCAAAATCGCAAGAGATGGAGAGAATTGACAGCCCGCATTGTAGGAAATCACGATCCTCAGCAATGAGGAAACGACAAGAGAGAGAGATTCCTCTGCTTTTACAGCACGATGACCGTGTTATTTTTGTGTCCTACACTTTTCTGTCTATTTTGAGATTGAACAATGTATTTCTCTATAGTTCTACAATATTTTTCTACCTCTTCTAGATTGTACATAACCTAAATATTAAATTAATTATACTCGGAATTAAAAAGTACAGATATCCTAAAAGAGACAACAGTCAGAAGATGGAGAGTTTCAAGTGTATGTGCAACGTATTCGCCAACAAAAAAATAAAACAAATAACAAAACAAATACAAAAAATATTTTACCAAGAATTTGGGTTGGTAAGAAAGATTATATCTATCTGATTATTAATATTTAAGTGCAATAACATTTAACGATTCCTATAAGGAATATAAAACTCATCTGTATCTTTTAAAAGCTTAAAATTCAATCACCAGCATCTGAATAACCTGAGTTAAACGTCATTTTTGATTAATCCAGCCAATTTTAGCAGTCTGCTACATAAAACTACTGAGTAGTAGAGGGATTATCCTTACAAAAACACTTTGTACAATCGAAACAACATTGCTATCTTTTAGAACTATTCCAGTGGTGCTGCAAACGTCTTATTTCGTCTAGTAAATTCTGTTTCTCGTTTAACAGTCGCGTTACTTCGTCCTGCGACTTTTTCAGGTATTCTCGTAAGACATCTTTTTCTTTATCACTTTCTTCCTTTGTTTTTCGTAGAAGGCGATTCTCTTCGGATATTCTTTCGAATGTCATCAGTCTTCTCAGGTCGTCGTTATTTAGAGATACGCTATCTACTTTCACTAACTCTTTCTTTGCTGATTGACCTACAACATTAATAATATAAATCGGTGTACTATAGGGAAGGATTTGAATTAAAAAAAAATCATAAACATTGGACTACAATGCTTATAAATGTAACAAATAAAAAATATTCTGTAACAAAGAATCTCTGTCTTTTCAAGGTCTTTTTTCAGTACCCTATTTATTTCTAATATGTTTAGTTAGCAGCGACAAAAAAACTAGCATGACATCATGTTTTCCGTTTAATAATAAACTTCACTTACCATTAGTACTATTGGTTTTTGATTTGCTACATGGAAACAGGTTAAACACGCCATCTTCCGTTCGAGTTATATACATATGAGTAACATTTAAATCTATTGGTATCGGTCCTGGTGAAGTAATATTAACAGGTGGTCGATCTTCGTTTAAATGGACTTTTACGTTATCTACAGTCATCTAAAATCCAAAAAAAAATACTTTTTAGAAGTATATCTAATTACTTACTGCAAGAAAGTTATAATTACTTTTGTCACATTCGAGCACAATTCTTTGTAACTTCTAAGACAAAATATTAAATTAGTTGAAAAGAACAACAGTAGTTTCGTTGATTTTCGCTTCGAATTAAACTTCAAATAATTGAGGAATTACAAGTTAGAAAATTCAACAGAGTTCAAAAATAGGTGTCAAAAGTTAAGTGCATACAGGTGATAGTAGTGAATAAAGGAAATACCATCAGACATCAGAAAGTAAGTTAGAACCATGGTACAATGAATACACAAGGTATGATATTGCGCATGACATTTGACAGCTGGCCCAGGAGTGTGACGTAGTTAAGATCGCCTGAACCACCTCGAACCCATTATTACAGCTTAACGTACACATTAATTTTGAAATTATGGTTAAAAAGTGATCTAATTTTTTTTTAAATGTTTTGTTTTGGTTATAATTGAATAAAAAATATATTTTCAGTAGCGTAAAACCTTTACTTTTCCTAGAGATTCAGGCAAAATATTTATTTTTGTTTTCATACATATACTAATAATATAAGTACTGTTTTTGTATGCAAATCCCTTGAAATTTAAAAATTTTCTGCAGATGAAATACTGTGAATAGGTAAATAGTAGTAGATTTGCTTATTCTGATTCAGTGTCACTCACTTCCAAGCAGTTTTACTGAAATAAAAACAAAATAGAGTACAATAGAGAAAAATCTGTTTTACAATTCAATATGGTATTTTAGATGAGTTATAATGCAATTTAGTAAAATAAAAAATATACACATTACTATAACCTACCGATTATTATATGCAAAATTTACTTATCAAACAATATAATAATATGAAAATAAGACACGAATTAGTTCAAACGCAAAACACAATAAATATCGACTTCAGACGACTTTACACCGGCAAGACAGAAAGCTTGTATAAAAACAAAAGTTCAACAATATTATCGGTTATCAATGGTGACTATTGCAAATTGCAAGTTATGAGATAATAAATATATTTTAAAGTATCTCAATACTGACTGACTCATCTATTTTATAATAGAAAAATAATTTAGATATATGCTTATATATGTGTCTTTATACAAATGGTGTTTAGTTACTATTTATTTATACTGTATAGTATTTTTTTGTAAAACTGAAAGTTTTTATTTGCCATTGTATATCTGGTTTTGTACCTTTTTCAAAGTACGCTGTGCAATTGCTTGTTGCAATAGTGACAATGAAGATAAAATCTTTAGGTTTCATACATTTCCTAAAGGTAGCGTGACCAGAAAACTGTGGATTATATCTTGTTGTAGATAGGATAATTTTAATTGTAATACTGCAAGAATTTGTTATACACATTTTAAAACTGAAGATTACCAAAGAAATCTACAACAGGAACTTTTAAATTACGTTTCTAAAAAGGGTCTAAAACTCGAACCTGAGGCAGTACCTAGTCTTTATTTGCCTAAATCAACATCGGCTACCCTTTTAACCAACCAAAAGAAACGCGTACAAGGAGGCGAACACAGAGAGTCCAAAAAGTATGTTGAGCAGCTTCTTACTACTTCTAGGTCAACGACGTAAGTCTAAATCTTTATTTTTATTAATTATCAGTCATGAAACCTTAAATGGTTTTTTTATATCGATTTGTTAAGTAAGAAATTAGCCTCAGCCTGCTATGCAATTTGCAATAAGAATTGTTTCGGAGGAAATCAATTTAGCATCTTCCAAAATATCATATTTTTCTTTGTTAAATCATGTTATCATTATTAAAATATACAATGTTATCATTATTATAAACAATACCAAGATAATTTTATGTGTGAATATTACAAAAATGTCATTTTAAATGTTGTGCAATATTGTGTGCCCTCACTACACTCATATTCGATGGCCAGCTAGCTCATTCGATATAAATAAATTATTTCATTATTTATTTTGATTTTGTGTTTAGTTCAGTAGGTATATATACGTACAAATTTTGTGTACCTCCATTACCACTTTTCTGTATCTTTTTAAACATCTGAAATATCGAACTCTGGAGTATAAGTTAATTAACCTGTACCTACGTGTAATAAAAGATAATTAAAACTTGTCTTATAAAGGATATCTATGTTTTATAAAGGATAAATATTATAATAACATCATTTTATCATCTCTTTATAATTACTATAATTAAATTAGCCAAATTATATAAAAAAACTTAAAATTAAAAGTCTTTCCTATACAACTACATTCAAATGTTGCGGGAATAAGCGATCTTGACTACGTCATGCGCGAAAGCGAACCGATTTTGGAACATTATGTATCATACCTTGTGTATTCATTGTACCATGAGTTAGAACTATTTTAATAATTTTAATAAGTTTTGAGTAAATAAATAATTTTGTGAAAGATTAAAAAACTGGTTTTTGTTGAATGTTTTAAATCCGAGGGATGGATCCGCTTAGGCATTCCTACGCGTTTTTTGGTGTTTTGGCAGATAAGGAAGTAATTAGTGCCGACAAAAAATTAAATATGAAAAAAAAGCCACATAATTTTATTACAAAAATCCAGATCCGGCCTTAGAATAAATTAGATTAAAATTAAATTAAATTAAAATAATAAATATTAATTGTTATTGTAATAAAAAAGTTTAATTAATATAGAAAAATGAATAGAAGTGACAAAGGAACGGGAAGTGAAAAAGATACAGATGAAGAAACGAAACGCGAGAGAAGAGACTAGGATGAATATTTTAGAAGAAGTAAAATGACAAACCGTACACCTTCTAAAAGTGAAACGGAAAGAAAGGAAGAGAAAGAGGATATCATGATTAAAATGATGCAACAACTAATGGAAAAAAATGAAGAAATGATGAATGAAATAAAGCAAATAAGAAAAGAACAAATGGAAAATAAACAATTACAAGACTATGAAATGAAAAAGACAGAAAAGATTTGATTTCACGTTCAAAGCGTCTATGTATCTATTGATACGTATTTCGACTTAATAAGTCTCATCAGAATAGTTATTCATAGCCGTTCTTAACGTGAAAAATAATCTTCTCTGTCTTATAAGGAAGCAACAATAACATGGCTTCGTTATGGACGCAATAGCGACATCTGATAGAAAAACGATTTTGTTTCGAAACTATCTTACCGATTTTAATTACAAGACTCTTAAAAATAGATACAAATGATGATAAGAAACTAGAAGAAAGCATTCTTTCTTCTTTGACTGCCTCTCCTATCGGAGATTGGATATCATTAGGGCGATTCTAATTTTATTTACTGCTGTTTTGAATAATTCGTTAGTGGTACAGCCAAACCACTCTCATTCAGGACATTCTGCTACGACCTGGATTTCTGCGTCCTTGGATTTTTCCTTACGTTATATTTTGTAGGAATGTGTACTTTTGTCCTCTCATCAGGTGGCCTAAGTATTCAAGTTTTCTCTTTATTATATTCAGTATAACTTCTGGAACGTTATTTATTCTGCGTATTACCTCTTCATTTGTAATTTTATCCACCCAACCTATTTTTTGTATACGGCGGTAGCACCACATCTCAAAGCTTTCAAGATTTTAAACATTCCTCTGTTAAGAGTCCATGCCTCAACACCGTAAAGCAAAGTACTGAATACATAGCATTTTAACATTCTAGTTCGTAGCTGAATACTAATATCACGATTACAAAATAATTTTTTCATTTTTATAAAGGTAGACCTGGCAATTTCAATACGTCTTTTTATCTCGTGATTTTGGTCATCTTCATTGGTTTCATTGATGGGGGTTCCCAAGTATTTGTATTCGTTTACTTTTTCGAGTTGGGTACCGTTTATTGCGATACTAGTGTCATGTATTGGATTCTTACTGAAGGTCATATATTTGATTTTTTCATCCTTATGCCGTAGTTATTACATATCTCATTCATACTTTCAACTAGATGTTGTAGATATTCCGCTGTTCTTGCCATTATCACAGTATCGTCAGCATATCGAATGTTATTGATAACTTCTCCATTGACTATTATCCTTTCGTTTGCATGTGTTTGCTTCTTGGCATATTTGAACGAAACAGTTGCCAGCTGACGTCCGTTTGAAGAGGTCTACCCTCCGGACGCTGGTACTAACGTGAGGCATGGTTATATGTTGCCTGAAGTTAAATCTAATATAATCTTAAACATCCTTCACTTTTAACAACAACATTTGCATTTTTGGCAACTTTAACTCATGTAAAAGGTTTTACCCTAATATTTTGGTGGCTCAGGCATGTTAACCTGCTTTTAACCTGATGATGGAATTATTATTCCGAAAACGTTTGTTATTTTAATGTAGCTCTTTTAAGGGTTTTTTAAATATACCTACTTACAAAGAATTAAACCTCTTTTTTGTGATACATGTACAGCCAGCTGCAGAAATTTATTTTCCTTGTGGATTTTATTATTACTTTAATGTGTATTAAAAACTTACCTTGATAGGGAACGGAGTCGGCATTACTTCATCTTCCACTAAATCGGCTAAGCCAGTGACAGTACTCATATTCAAATTCAACATCAAATCCTTTACTTGAATAGTAATCAAATCCGAAAAAAGTTTTGCGAAACTATCCCTATTTGTCAAATCCGTTTCTGAGACTGAAGCTTTACTAACCACTAAGTTATGATCTAAGCGCAATTTTACTTTTGGCGACGTAAAATCACTTGGAGGATTGCAAGTCCAAACACGAGATCGTGTTCCAAACTTACTCTGAAAGAAAAAAAAACATGAATGGTATGACAGAAGTTTTATAGTGTTATAGTATTTAATTTTAATCTATTCCAGGAGGTCCATATGTCTATAGTTTTAAACATATAATGCTTTACCCTTACAGGGAAGTTTTCCATTGTAACCTTAATCAAGGCTGTTCAAGACCTCTATAAGAACAACACAAGTAAAATAACGAAAGGTCAATAGGTATGCAAGGGTTTCACTATCAGCACAGGACTCGAACAAGGATGCTGCGTGTCTCCTACTTTGTTTAAGATCTACTCGGAGAAAGCGATGAAAAGGTGGAAAAGAAAATGCAGAAACATGGGAATTCCTCTAAAACGCAATATTGAACACATTGAGTTTTGCAGACGACCAGATAGTGATGGCCCAAGACTATGAAGACCTCGAATATATGACCCGTAAACTTATCGAAGAATACGAACTATGGGGGCTAGAAGTAAATGTCAAGAAAACTGAATACATGTGTATTGGGGGAATTCATCAAAATCTAATCTTGGAAAAAATACAGCGAGAAATAAATCACTGTCAAAAATACAAATAACCAAGGAAGACAAGCCTTTAGACAATTAAACAGTGTACTGTGGGACAAAACAATCTCCAAAGAAAACAAACACAAAATCTATAACAGCATTATAAAAAGCATTGTTACATATGGAAGTGAGGTATGACCAGTGAAAGGATTTAAAGGCCTTAGAAGCAATAGAAATGAACGTCTGGAGAAGAGCGGCTGGAAAATCAAGATTAGACAGAGTTATAAACGAAAGAATACGAGAAATTATGGGTGTTAAGCACAATATAACAGATGACATCAGAATAAATCAACTAAGATGGTATGTACACGTCCAAAGAATGGATGAACACATAATACCAAAGAAAGTATTAAATTGGACACCGCATGGAAGAAGAAAGCAAGGTAGACCGAGATTAAGTTGGAGAGAAGGAATCGATAAAGACTTAAGGGAGAGGGGAGTTAAAGAAAACATTTGGGACGACCGAGATAAACTGCGTAGACGGCGTAGAACGTTATAAACTCATTAATTGAGTGATTGATGGGTACAACGAACAAATAATAAAACAATTTTAAACAAAAGACTGAAAAAAAAATGAAGGTAGATCGTAATATAGGTAATTCTTCTTCTTCGTGAATCATGTCCTTTCAGAACTTTGGTTACCATCATAGCTAACTTAATTTTATTCATTGCCACCCTAAATAGCATGCTTGTATCAATATATATAGGCAATGAGATTGAGAAAAGACAGTTGACATGATTAGGACACGTAAAGAGAACTTAAGAATGGATTTTCCGTGAGAAAAAAAAATAAGTTGACGTAACGATATCAATGAAGCAAGGAACATAGAAGCGGCAACAACCTACGACAGAAGAGCATTGAAAATGGTTTTTTAATTTATGTATTTTGAATAGTAATTTAAAAATTTATTTGCTAACTCACTTACCTGCAGTTCATCCCAAGATATGCAAGAACAATCATCACACACTAAGTTGGTGAGTTGTATCTTTAGCGAAGATTGGAAACCTAAAGACTGATATACGAATTCTATTTTATTAAGTTTAAATGTTGACACAGACACCTAAAAACAAAAACAAAGAAATATTAGAGACTTAAGTCAAAAACTTGAGATCATCTATTTTGTGTCTTGTGTTAACACGTTCATCCAAGTAAGCCTAATTTGTTTCACATATATTTGCCCATTGCTCTATATATATATATATATATATATATATATATATATATATATATATATATATATATATATATATATATATATAGAATATAATACTAGCGGACCAACTCGACATCGAGTTTTTTAAATATAATTTTTATTTTGCGAGAAAAATTAAGAGATCAATACAAACAATATAAGCAAGAATATACATAACATTCATCAATTTTAATGCAAGTAAAAAGTGTATTAAATATCACGAAATATTTCGTCGAAAACAATGTTTTTTGTTACAATGTCTCCATTTTCTGAAAACTTTTGCTTGGCACCGGGAGTTATGTAAACTTTTACGCCATCAAATGAGCGGGATCGATACATTGCCACATATAGCTGTCCATGGGAAAAAACAGGATTTGGAAGATAAATCTTGACGTTTTATGCGCGTTTCGGGTCACTTCCGGTGTCGGATCGCAACCGGAAGTACATATTTAGATTCGTCTCGACGAGACCTTTCGATCCATATATACATTGTGGGGTCTAAAACTTAAAGTAAATTTTAACTTCCGGTCATCTCATAACCGGAAGTGAATTTTTGTACCAAAAGTATATCTTGACAATCTCATACGTAATACTAATAATATTCCGAAAAAATATTTTAATTATCTAATATGGTTTTTGAGTAAAGTGGTGGACAAGAAAAGGGCTTAGCGTTTTAGTATATAAGATATATATATAAATACTTACTAAATCTTTCCTACGACTGGTACTTGTCACAGAATGTTCGCTGGTACTTGTAACAGTATTATCTTCCTCCAACACTTCCGACGCTTCCTCCACTCTCTCTGAGAATTCTACTACTATGAAAATTATCTCGGCACCAGCAATATCTAAATCACAATTAATATGGACAAATTTTTCTGAATCACTCGACGCATCACTTCTGATCGACATCGTATCACTGAGGTCATCAGGACTAGCTTTGAGGGCACTGTCGATAGACGACTTGAGACTAGTAAAACCTTTTTTAAGGGAAGTAAAACCTAATAAAAAAATTTCAATGATAAAAATGTACTTGCTACTATAATTAATATATTACCCATGTTGAGGTTCGTTTGTAAATTCAAGTTTCCCTTCTGCTGAAGTAAAAAACTGTGATCTTCGTGACTGATTCTATTCGGACTCGTCTGAAGATAATCGGAAGAATTACTAGTACGTAAGTCCAGTTGATTTGAAGATCCGTTTGCTATGGGTTTCTTGCTAACACCAATTTGGGTTATGGACAAGGAACTATTCTGCCACACCGAAGGGTTTGAGCCTAAAATCAAAGTTAGGAAAATTTTATTCCTCGATAAAAAAATATATATTTGTATATGTATTTGTATAGAAGTTATGATGTTATCGACTTTTTTTAAATAGAACCCTATATTTAATTGAATACATGAATACGCCTTTCGGAGACAAATTCAACGGTGTGGGGTGTAGCTATCCTTCTCTAATCACTTTATGAAATATTTGAGGATATCTTTTACAATAGCCTACGAAGAAAATCGCAAAATATTAAAGATACATGATATAGGAAAGATATTTTATTAAATCAAATGTTCCAAATGACTGAAGAGACTTATTGAAAAATAAAAATATTAAATTTTTTTGGCAAACTCCGTAAAAATTCATGTTGTAAACTACGCCACAGTCAGGCGCTGTAAAGCAGCAGCCTCAACTTTCCCCAGACACGTTGGTCTCCAGACATTTCTAGAAACAATGACGAGAAATTGAAAAAAGTGAGAAGAAATTATGTCTCTACAAAACTCAAGCAATTTTGAAATATTTCCCAAAAATTTGTACAGGTTTATAAAATTATCGAAGAAACTTCTAAAACGAATGAAAAAATAAAAAAAAATGTAGATAATCTAGAAGACAAAATTAAACAAACACAAATTATGATAACACGTGATGTCCCAAGGACAGATCTATCACCAAGAAGAGTTAGAAACAGATTCAGTAAACGCAGGTCCAATAGTGAAAGAAGAATGGACAAAAGAAGAATTGACAAATCATATGAGATTTAAATTGCCATCGTTTGCTGGGAAAGTCTGGAAAATAGAAAAAGAAAAGACTGTTCCCTTGACTGCGGCTTTACGAAGTGATTTTTACGATCTATTTTTACCTTCAACAATCGACTGAAAAAACTCTATAGAGATGCTCGACAATAGCGAAGTATAATACATCGTGCAAGCGAGACTGTAGGGATTTGAAGCTGACGGTGCTACAGAAGGATCTAACAATATTTTGGAGAATATATAGGTAAACACATTCGCTAATGGTTTGGACTGAAATAGATATTAAAGATGAAGGTCGGCGGTGAAGAGACGAATAAGAGAAAAGACAGAAAATTCTAATGACTAGACTTAATAGATTATATAAAGAGAGGAGTCTAAGTATGGTTGAAGATGTGAACGATCAGTGAACAAGTTTTTAACGGTAAATTTCTCGAAAGAGTTCTCTTAAGAACGAGACGTCGTTCCTATCAATCGTGAACTTAAAGCAGATTCTATCAAATTGAGTAGAAGAACTTTGGTAGAACAGTGTGTTCCTAAAGAATGGACTACGACTATAAACATATGCCTTGGGTTGAAAAACTTGGATTGAAAGATCGTGGGCGGAATGATAGAAGTGATTGTCCGAGAGATTGGCCACCAAAAGGGTCATATCCTTCAGAGATAATGGGTTTTTACTCTTTTCTTTAAGGTTTGTGAAGAGCTGTAAATATGTGTCGCTTTTAATCACCAAGAAAAAACGCAGAGAATTTTTTATCGCTACGATCAGAGTTAAACAAAGATGAAGTGTTGTATAAGCCGGATCTGTAACAGACTCTAATGCACTATAAGGGATTCTATTTTTGTAGTTCATCAGGATTTTTATTATTTAATCAGTTACTCTAAATATGGCTTAGTAATGTGTGAATTATATCTCGAAGTTTATATACAGTTTATACATTTGCATATAAAATTAAAACATTTACACTTACCGATAAAAATATCATCTGCTAAACTTGACGTGTCTGGTACAACTGACTCAATGTCACCTCCTGATGATTCTTTTCCGGGAGAATTCGATGGCATTACAAATGTTACTTCCAATTGAGGTATGAGTACTCCCATCGCTATGGTACTATTGCTTTCAACCTAAAAATATAAAGTATGTTGTATAACTAAGAAAGAGAAGAAAACATAAAGAGTAATTATCTAGAATTTTACAGAGATATACATCTAAGAAGATCCAAATTAACGAAATATTAAGATACAAGTCAGTCAGTAGCAAGAGTGCTCATTGCAGAAGGATCTATCAAATTATATATCCAGATTCCTATAATATTAGTAAAACCACAAACCTTTAATATTCTCTCAGCATCTATAGCCAGATAAGTAGCCAAAAGTGCCGCATCTTCCGCTAATCTTAACAGAAACAAATACTGGTAATGATTGATTTGAATACTAACTAGATTAGTGATATAAACTAGAGCATGAATATCTGCATCTGCTTGGGAATTTTCTTGACAGTCACCAGTTGGTTTGACAGTTGAATTGGGATCCATGTGAGTATGTAACCAAATGGTAACCGGCAAAGCGTCCAAAAACGGAACCGATTTAGCAATTCCTATGGCTCTGGCACCATTAAAATCAGCCCAAACAGGATCGAGATTTATGCACCATACATCCTTGGCGTCGGTCCACAACATTTCTCTACTAAAATTCGCCATCTAAAATATTCAATTACAATTTTTAAATATTCTAACCTAACATTATTATTTGTTTATTTTATTGCAGATATATATGGACAGAGAATGGAAGAAATCAGGTAACTAAGCATAAAAGAAGGTGTAGGGTATGTGTTGTAAAGACTAGTATCAGAAGGTACTTATTAAAAAGTACAGTGGATTTAGGTATTTCAGTGTAAAAATATAACCAAATCAGTAACATATCAGTAAACACATTTGCTAAAACTTTAAATGTGAAGACTTACCCAATCGTCCGAAATCGAGGAGTCGATTTGTGAAGGCATATTTCTAATATTATCCACAGTTGATATGTGATCGATAAACTTCTGAGTCACGACATAAAAATCGTTCTGTTGGGATGGAAATTCCGATCCGAAAAATAATGAGCCCATATGGAAAGAATCCACGCATTTTGCCAAGTCGGCTCTGGAAGATTGCTCCAAACTTCTGATATTAGTTATAGTTGCTCTCGTCACTTGGAAACTTAAACATTTTGGTCTATCCTTTTGATTAGGATGCTCTAATGGACTTTCAAAATTTATCTGAAATGAGAAATAAAAAATATGAAATAATTATTTATTAAAACAATTTTTAAGAACGCGTTAAATGTGTTGTAATCGTTGTTAGGTTATGAGATGCTTACTCTTGGAAGAATTGCTTCAATTTTAATATCCATGTACGTATAAGTCGATACTGGTACTTCACTTTTGGCACTAGCTAAAGACTGGAAGAGATTCAAACCAAAAGAGTTAATCCACAGACAGGTATCCACGTCAAACATCACAGAAATGGGATTAAGTTGGACGTAAAACTTTGGAGGAGGTACTAAAAATTAAAAAACAATTAGAATTTGTTAAATATATTGTTATATGTTGTTGTTCCAAAAAAAATGAAGAAACATTTTTTGCTATTAAAAACGAAACAATTTTTGATATTCTACACCAGAATATGCAGCCTTGGAACTTGTCTTTTTCTCTGTCTATCTTCGTTCACACACCTGCCAAAGACAGGAGCTTTAAAAAAATTTTCCACTTAATAGAATTGTATTACTACGCAGCGTCATCTACTTGAGATGACAGAAAATAGACACCACTGTGTACCTCTGAATTACGTAGGGGCCGCTGGAAATACCTCTATCTTCTGGAAACAAAATTTCTATAATTAGTTTTACAGAGGTTTGCAGAGCAGAAGAGAGAAATATGCTGTTTTTTTTTGTTTTTATTAATAACATATCCCTTAAGAGATGTCTTTTACACTGCAATCTGCTCAGAAAGATCAATGAGCAAAGTTGCCGTAAGTTGAGTGAATAGTTGAGTGAAAGTGAGTTCTAGGCGTACTAGGAGCTCAAAGTTTTTTTGACCAAAAAAAGGAGCTCCTTGCTAACCGTCCGTGGATAATGGAGGTAGTGCTTCGGAAGTTAATGCTCGGTCTTAAAGCGGCCATTCCGCTTCCGAATCGCTGGATGACAAGGGAGGGTCTGGTTTAGCAGATAGGACTTCGGCGTAGACTCGACGACGAGAGGGTGTTTTAAAATATCTCGGAAACTATCGCTGGGACTCCGAGGAACGAATCCTGCACTAACGTCAGTCAGGCGGCGTCCTGGACTACACTAAAACAGCGCTTTTATGTTTTTATTGCATGTACGTCCTTCTAGGCAAGACCTCATGTTGTAACACGCCATAAAAGAGAAGAAAACAGTCAGCAAAACCATTCATTTTTGATGATGACTTGTTTTTTTTCTGTCTTGTCTCTTCTGGTAACTTTTTTATGGATGATTGCACTTTGGTTTAGACGCCATAATAATATATCCGTGTTTCGTCACCACTTATAATCCTTTTTGAATAAAAACATTCTTTTTATGAACAAAAAAGAAAATATTGGGTACGAAATTAGTCAAATATAAAATAAATAAAGTGGGAGTTTGCGGGACATATTGCAAAACGAGAGGATAACAGAAGAAGTACAAAAATTATTAAATGTGACATTGTGATAAAAAAAGGGAAAGATGGAGTAAAATAGAGATTATATATTTCATGCCGAAACAATAAACTTTCGTCCTTTTGTCCCTAAACAACAAATATAAAGACTAACTAAAGAGTATATTACAATGACCAACAGATTTAGATACGTTATAATACTTACAAGGAAAAGGTACATCGCTTGGATAGTAGTAATACGTAAATTCTGCGTGAACCATGTTGGAGTCTACTGGAAGAGATAATTGTGTTCGGTCACCTGAAAAAAAAGAACATTTATTTTCAACTACGTTCTAGTTAAATGGGTAAAGTTGGTTTAATTATTTCAAATAATTGTGTTTCATATATAATTAAAGTAACTCAGAATAATAAAAAACAATACTTACAATGTAGATATTATCCATAAATTAACCAAAGTTCTAATGTAATAGACATGCAGTATTGGGTTTACAATAAAGAATAAAAAAACTGTTAATTTATTATTCTGAGTTGAATCTAGATCTAGACTAATATATGATCTAATAAGCTAAGCTAGTACCTAGACGTTATACTTGTAACCAAGTAAAAAGGCATCGCTCTGCCACGATACGAGCACACTGATACTGTTAAACGTAACATTTAACGTGATATTCTATGTGAAATGTAACATTTGACATGAAATGTGATCTCTGGCATGGCTTTTAACGTAGAATGTGACATTTGACGTTAAAAGTCACGTTTGACGTTAAATGTCATATTTCACGTTAAATATTACGTTTCAGATCATCAGGACGCGTGGGTCGTGACAAAACGAGGGGAAATGGAAGGCCAAAGTTTGCCGAAGTAGCTACGTTCTATTTTATCTACGGAAACTGTATAGTTTCCTTTACGAATGGGTAGAGAACAATATTAAGACGAAAATATAGTATAATAATATTTTAAAAGGCCAGCGCTTGTGTTTCGTATTGTTACAGTGAAGGGAATTTACTAAGTTATGGTGCCGTTCACTAAATTCTGCTGGTATCAATCACTCCGATGCAAACATCATCGACATCAGTTCTGTGAACGTTGTTGTTGTTTGTATACCTAATCAGAATACAAAATGAGTACTTTTGCTGATAAGATAATATATACTTACACCTTTTTAGACCTATACTATTTTTAAGCTACCATTTCATTTAAATTCTTCGCTTGACGTCCAAAAATGAAATAAAATATGCTCTGAAGACACAAATCTTACATAAATCATCCTTTACATATGGACATAAACATCGGAGATGTTGTACATGGCAATATTATTGGCATGGAGATTAGCTAATGCGCACAGGTAAGTTTTTTACAACATATTTGTGCAAAAAGTTTTTAAAATTATTAAAAGTTAAGATGACATACTTAAATCGTAGTATGTACCGGGTGGTCCAATAAGTCGATCTCTCGGCTATATATCAGAAACTATTCATGTTATAACTTTAGGAGAAAAAATTCCTTAGTAAAAGTGGCCAAGAGAAATCGCTGGAAATAACTTTCAAGTTTCTGGGTTAACCGCTAGGGGGCGTAACCTGTGAAGAAAACTTTCAAAACCAGTTTTTTGGGAAATATGCCCAATTATACCAAGTGTTAAATAAGTAAACTAAAAAGAGGCTTAAATTCTGCACAAAGTTGTTCAAGTACTTTTTTTTTATTATTTCAAATAAAGGGTGGGAGAGAGTGGGAGGTATTTGTGGATAAATACCTATAACTTTGGTTTGGATCAACCGATTTTAATGAAATTAGTGCAATAGCGGTATTTTGGTGAGATTCGAAATAAACTCCAATCATATCATACAATCCTGCATTTGATATACTCATCACGAATTATTAGTACTGATAATTAATTATTAATATTACCAATATTAATATCTATTGAAAAAATTGCAATCTTCAATTCGAATTATAATATAACACTTTTTAACAATGTTTTGACTGCTGTCAATAAATAAACAATATGAACTCCCCGTCAAATTGATTGTCGTAGCCTACTTAGTTTCGAAAAAACTATTTTTAATCATATGAAATAACAATGGTCAATATAGGTATCAACATTAAGATTCTTCTGCTATCAAAAAATAATTTGAAAGTACCTACTGACTTTAATTTAATTTATAATACAGGGTGAGTCAATACTATACTTACTTATCTTTATGCGTTTTTATTCATATCTCGAGTTCGACAAAAGCTATCAACATGCGGTTTGCGCCATTTTGTTACGAATTTAATCCAGTTCCATTATAATTTACAATAAATAGGTGTTTCCATTAAACATTTTGAAGAAAAACAAATTTTAATTTTTTCTATTCAAAGTACCCTCTACCTATGACAATTAAAACTAAATACAATTATTTTATAGTAGATGTAAATTAATTCATCCACACTCTAATGACACTAATTTCGTTAAAATCGGTTGATCCAAACCAAAGTTAGTATTTATCCACAAATACTTTCCCACTCTCGCCCACCCTTTATTTGAAAAAATTTAAAAAAAGTACTTGAACAACTTTGTGCGGAATTTAGGCCTCTTTCTAGTTTACTTATTTAACACTTGGTATAATATCGTAATCTTAGAAAATGGACTGGTCTAACGACAATTGATCTATTTCGAGCTACTGTGAGTAGAATAAGATGGGTCAATGTGATCGCCAACATCAGGCGATGTTGGCGGTCTTCTGGTATCAGAAGATAGGCACCTTTAGAAATCGAATTAAATGTTAGATGCTATTTTGAATTATTCCATTGGTCTGACCGTCTCGATGATAAATAGCAGTAGTATAGTGAACAGTCTACTAGTAAAGTCATCTGGGGGCTGAATAGACTGATGAAGACTTCAGGGAGAAAGTCAAAAGATCAATTGTAACGAAAGTTCAACCCCAAAATAAGTTTAATATTAAGTTTTCTAATAATATTAATCTTAACTATAGGTTTAATTGTACTAACCACAGAGGCTTATCTGAACACTCATACATTAATATCATACACCACAAAGAGCATAAGGTAAAATAATAAAGTAATAATACATATAGTATGGGCTTCACTAATATATTTCCCGATAATAAATCTTTTATTACTTGGACAGACGAAACAATAAAGCCCATTACAGAAGAAAGAGTGAAAACAGTGAAACCATTTAGAACAAAATTGTGTGTTCAAAAATATATATCATATTTAAATTGGTTAATGTTCTAAAAGCTCATTCAAAACTGCTTTAGCCAGTTTCCTCTTTCATTTAGTTTTTCAATACTAAAAAAAAATATATTTTATTAAAAATTTTTTTAATAAACATTCAAATGTAAATAAATATTTTAAAATTATATTTTAAAAAGATGTAAAATAAATAATATTAAAATACCAAAATCCTTGAATAAATTCTCGATTTTTATTTAATTTTTTGTATTAAAATGTCCCTGAAAAATATTAAAACTTCTCATCTTATGTTAAAACAATTATACATGTAGCTCAATACCTTAGCACAACGTCCAAAAAGCACATGAAAAGAAACATGATTCCCACATATATAGAACACGATATCATTTCAACTAAAGAGGTATCATCAGAATATTTTATGGTTGCAGATGGTAGGCGGTGTAAAAAATATTGGAATCGATCTATTATGGAAGTGCACATGGTGATAAAATTTTGAAGAAAATTCCATGCACAAAAAGAGGGAGAGAAGGTTAAGTGCTAAACGACAAAGATGCTTTTATGGTAAATATTTTTTGACGCGTGGTATAAAATAATTAAGAAAAAATAAAATTCTTTTTCTTCTTCCTAGTCGGTAGCTTGTTTTCAAGCATCGTGATTTCATAAAATCTCTTGTACTGTTAGTTTCCATTAACCTTGATCTTCCGTTATTTTTATTGATTCTGGTATAGTTTTACCTAAGAGTTCCGTAATAAAATCCGTACATCTCGTTGGCGATCTTCCTCGACTTCTTTTTCCATGGGGCCCCAAGGCCCCAAGTGGCCGAAAAGTGGCAATATTTTAACCTACTACGGTATGTATCCTCTTCTTTACATAGATCTGTTGGAGGATTGATAAATTAATTTTTTTCTCAGTTAAAGATACTCTTAGATTCGACGCCAACAATACATCTCAAAGGCAACTATTTTCTGTTTTTCTATTTGTTTTAATTCAAATGTGTATAGAAATATCGGAAATACCAGGCTTTTAACTATTCGTATTTTGGTGTTAAGACTTTTCCAAATCTTTGTAAGTTTTGTCATGGCTTATTTGTACAATTCTTCTAATTTATTCACTGTATCCCCCTTAGTTTGTTATTAAGGAGCCCAGAGAAGTTGAAAGTGTTAATCATTTCAATGTTATAGATTTTCTTTATATTTAAATTATTTGATTACTACCATTATTGTGGTTTTCTGTTTATTAATCAGTAAACCGACTTCCAAACTTTTTTCTGTAACTCGTTGTATGAGTTCTTCTAGTTCTTCTTTAGATGCAGCGATGAAGGTGGTATGATCAGCGTACCAAAGGTTATTAATTTTGGTGCCATTGATGGCGATTCCTACTTCCCAGTTTCTTAAAGCATGCCTCATAATCCACTTGCCGTATATATTAAAGAGCTGGGGAGCTCAATGTGCACATCTGTCGCACACCCTTGCTGTCAGGAAAATACTCAGTAATTTCACTTTCCACCTTAATCTGGCCGGTATTGTCGTACAGATTTTTTTATTAGGTATATCAAATTATGGGGCATACCCTTTACTTCGAGGATGTTCCATAGTTACTGCAAACGCACGCAGTCGAACGCTTTGGTGTAGTCAATACAGCATAAATAAGTTGGTATGTTGAATTCCTGGCTTTTCTACAATTTGTTTTATGTTTAAAATATGTTCTCTAGTGCTAAATACCTTCTCTGCCAGGTATGATGTAATATTTGATTGAGACATTCTGATATAATCTACAGTATCACTTTGCTGGCACGTGAAATGAGCTCTATGGTGCGATTTTTTTGGCATAAGTCTTTCGGGTCTTTTTTGTGGATAGAGTGCTCCAGATAGGTTGCTCCAGATTAGGTGAAATATTTTATGAAAAACGTCAGTGCCTGCATCCCCAATCGCGGCAATCATTTCCGTGACAATGTTTTCTGCTGCTAGAAATTTGTGAGTTTTCAGCTTTCTTAGTGCAGCAGCCAACTTCTCTCATTATCGGTGGTTCCAGTTCTAGGTATTCAAGTTGCAAATGAGTTCCCAGAGCTGTGTTATCTTTCATTAAATTTTCACAGTTTTCTTTCCTTTCTGTATTTTATCGGTTATCAGAGTGCCATCTTCCCGTCATATCGCTAAGCATATTGAAGAAAAGTTACAAGTAATTAGTTTTATTTTGTTATATCTGCATATATCTTGCTTCGTTTTTATGTGTATGCTATTCGATTGTGTTACACAGATCATTTAGATATTCATTTTGATCGTTCCTACATCACAGCTTTATTTATTTACTAACATCTGAGTATTTTGAGCGTGCTTCAGGTGTTTTGAGCCCTTCATATTTAAGATTTTTTTGGGTTTTGATTTTACACCATGTGTTCTAGGAGATCCAACTCTTATTGGGCTTACTCTTAGTGTTTCTTTGTTATGTTGCTATATTTTTTATAACAGACCTTGTCTTAATCCACAGAGAATCAATGTCATTTGGTTGTTCTTCTGATTTAAGTGTGTCAATATGTAGCTGTTATTTCAAAGCTGTCATTATATTTGAACTCCCATAGGTTGGTGACTTATTTAGATGTCTTGGGTTTGTCTAATTTTACACGTAATTGGACAGCAAGGAATTGGTGATATCTGTGCCAATCTTTCCCTGGGTATGTTTTAGTATTTATATTAGAGCTCCGCCACCTGGATTAAATTATAAGTAGATAACTCAAAATGAAAACAGTAATATAAAGTGATTGAAGGATAATTTTATATTCAACAAGAGTATGATAACACAAATATATGTGATACAGGTAAACGATTAACATAACCTTTTTATTATCTTTACGATGATCAATTAAATTACCTAAAAAGTTTAACCTATGCATAGAATCAAAAATGTGTGATTATGTGTTAAGTATATATTTATGCCATCAATAATGATAGGGTGCTGCAGGATTTTTGGTAAAATGTAAACTAATACAAGTGTTAAATTTCTTAGGTAATTAGAAACGATAATGATCAAACCATTCACTTTCTAAAAGCAGTATGCATTTTTAACTACTCTTACTTCAAACTACCTGGTCTTTAGGAATAGATACCTGTATAATAACATTTATCCTTCCTTTTATGCTGAGCTATTGAATAAAATAAAAATAATTAACCACTTCAGAAACAAAAAAATATAAAAAAAACGCGTATGAATTAAATATTAATAGGACAATAACTGAGAACCTGGAATAGGTATAAAGATATTTGTATTGCAATTTTATTGCTCATATCTAAGACATTAATGAGATAATCTTGTAAATAACATATTTCTTTTTACAACTCTTTTTTAAATGGGCGAAAACTACGCTTTTCCAAACATTTTCTCATTTATATCGAAAACTATTGGTTTATGAGAAAAAATTTTCTGTGAAAAAGATCTACCAGAAAGAACTGGTTTTAGCAAATAAAAGAAGCTATTCCTCAACATCTAGATCCTCGGGAAGAAATCTCACCTGATGGTGACCTTTTCTATCACATGTAGAAACTCTCAATGGTCTAAGGGTCGTAGTGTTTAAGTGTAAAACCAACATGGACTGTTATCTTCTGTGTTCGATACCCAATGTGAATGTGGCGCACTTCAAGGGTAGGCACATATAACTATCTGCTCTCTGTTGGAAAAACTTTGCACCCAGCTAGACATTTTGCGTGCAAATATTACAGTTGCCCGGACCACTTTTTATTGAATAGACCAGATTTGATTTGATATAACTAGATACGTCCGTAAAGTACATTACAACTGGTTCCCAATACGATAGAGAGGATAAGCAAGTAATGTGACGGGACTTGCATGTCAGAAGGTTTGAGTAAGGTCAGAGTAAGTAAGTAAGTAAGAGTTGGGTAAGAATTTGTTGGACTAAGGTCTCTCACACTTTTTCTCTCAGAAACTATTTCTTAACTGCAAGTCTTTGATAACAATTGTTCCCGTAGTTTTGTTCTGTCTTTTACTAATGCCTTTATTTCTTACGACTATCCACGTTTAACTTTTTTAAAACTACCAATTACCCGGGAAGCTATTATACCTTGTTTCAAATGTTTCACTCTATAAGTAACTTTTATACTTATTTTTAAATGAATTTCGAGACTTATTTATAATATTAAGATAAGTCTGTTATTTCTGATAATTTCAGGCTCCTGGATGCTAATTTTAAAGGTAGAATTGTCAACAAAAGATCTTACCAGATCAACGCAAGAAATATGTTAGCACTTAAAAACCATTTTTAATGTTAAAGACAGTCAAATAAAGCAAATACATATCATATTGAAGCAGGAAAAACTAACAATTATATTATAGTTATAAACATTTATAGATATAGTATCATGTTAATTTTTCTATAAAAGCATATCGTAAATGGTTAAATTATAAAGGTTTTAAGAATTAGAAAGTTTAAAATGTTTATTCAAGCATACATAAAAAATAAATTTACGTACCAAAAATGAATTCTTTCAGTCCTTTTTTCTGGGAAGAAGACACTTTGTATATTGTAAAATCCTCTATCCGCAACACTATACAACTTGTCATAAGTTTAGCTATTTTAGCTTCAATTTTTTTCTTATTTCGTGGATCGCTGTTTGGTTGTGGTTTTGATTCTGGACTTTGAGGTGTGCTATCTGGATTCTGCAATATATGATTCATGGCAATCAAAGTAGTACAATTAGCAGAGCTGGGTAATTTCAATATAAAAAATAATTCATAATTACAATTACTTTTGTTCGTGTAATTGTAATTGTCTTTAACACGTTAAGCGCCACGTACTTTTTTCTCAAAGTAATTTGTAATTGGATTAAAATCTATGAAGGAATTGTACTTTTTAATTATATTATTTAGATTATCTAATTAGGACTAGGGAGTTACCAAATTAAGTCCAAATGTCTGTAAGAGATGACTCGAGGATGTCCACAGATAAGAATTTAGATGCTTTGTCGATACCGAACGTATTTTTACCGAATATTGAAATTTGACTAAAACTGCATCCCTTTAGGATACAGTTGAAGCAAGAATTAAACGAAAATGATTTAATTTTAAGAAAATCATTCATCGATGCAATTTTCGAGCGGTCCGACAACTTTGACAATATTTTCTTCTTTGAGTGAGTCGACTTGCACATAAATGTATACACATTTGGAAAGTTTTCAACGGAACATAGGGATATTCAATGTACTTACTAAGATCTCCTGATGTGCAATTACCCAGTGTAAATTTCAATAAAACGTCGCGATGTTGACGTGACAACGTCTTAAATTAGGTTGTGGCTCGGAGTCACTCATGAAAAAGTGTAACGCCCGCTCACGTCTGTTACGATGAGTCACCGAACGAGAGAGAGGCCCGCCGGACCGGCGAATGCCTTGCGTCTCTCTCCCACTCAAACATGATCGGTCCGCTGCGCGCGCAGCACTAGAGAATTAGGCGCGTTGAATCGGTGCGTGCTTGTGTCTCTGTCTTTCTCGAGCGTTCTTGGCGTTGGAAAACCGAGAAAGCGTCATAATACAAGTTCACACGTGTGGTTAAAGTATCGTCAGCTGTGTCTGTAGTGAAAATGTGGAGTACTTAGATTCGTCATTTACAACAACTACAACAATAAAGGTAAATAATTGTACACTAATATTTCATTATCGTAAACTATGATTGATTGATTAATTGTTAGATTGACACAAAAGTTGAGAAACTGAGTTTATAGGTTATGTCATACTATTGACAAATGTTGATAGTGTTAAGTAAATTATTAGTTTAAATCACTCTGCAATCAATCGTAATTCAGTCGATTGAGAAGAAACAGCGCGTTTCAACTGCAAACAACTATTGTGCAATTTAATAATATTCATATCAATAAATATTCTACCGAGAAAAAGACGTTGTCACGTAAAATCTTCGCCCGTAAAACCGACTTTACAGGCAACCGATTTTTTTTTATAAATAATATGTTTGTTCCACTGGATTGCTGCTCCTTCGCGATTTGTAGTAGCAGTAGCGTATTCGGAAGGCGTACGTCGACCGACCGACAGTGTTGTATCATTGTCTACCGATTTTCTGAGTTTTTGTGCAGATAATAATAATGTTTTATTAATAACAATTTTTTTTGTGTTCATTAGGTTTTATTTGAATTGGTTAATGTATAGTTTAATACATTTATTATTCCAAATATTGTTGATAATTTAAAATTTAAAAGGATGTATATGATATATCGAAATCCACAGATTTTTGCCGAAGATATCTACCGATTTGGCAACAGTCCCAAGGAACATCACTGGCCGAGCAAATCAAATACCTTTGCCCTTTGCTTCTCATTATAACGCCATAAGCTGAAATTAAAGTAGTGTTTCTAACCATAAACTATGTATACAAACGAAGAAAAAGTACAAATTTTAAAATGGTATTTTGGGGGCAACTCGTACCGTGACATTATAAATTTATTTACTTGTGCCTATGAAGATAGGCCAATACCGACACAATCAACTATTAGTCGTATTATTAAAAAATTTGAATCGTTTGGTTGTGTACAAAAATGTCGAAAATGTACGGATCTACCACGGGAGAAAATAATCAACGAAGTTCGGCAAAATAGGGAAATTGATGTTTGTAGTGTTGCTGAAACTAGTGATCCTTGTTCAAGCAAAAGTATTGCTGAAGAAGTTGACATGAATGATAGGACTGTCAGGAATATTTTGAAACGGAATGGTTACCGTTGTTTTAAAGTTTTAACAACTCAAGAGTTATTAGCCGAGGACAATTTCAAACGTATGGAATTTTGTGAACTGATGATGAACAAACAAAATGATAATGAACATTTTTTAAAAAACATTTTGTTTACCGATGAATCGACATTTTCGTTACATCGGAAACATAATCCTTCTATCGTACGATATTGGTCTCGGCATAATAAGCACTTAAATATTCCAGTACGAACCTGCAGCAGGCGCAGCAGTCGAAAAATATCGACTGGAGTGGGAGTCCAGTCGAACAAATGAATTAATTATAAAACATCGCGACGTTATATTGAAATTTACACTGGTAAATTGCAGATCAGCTAATCATTGTATAGTTATAAAGCTACTATGTTCCGCGAAATAGATTCCAAATCTGTATGTATGTAAATGTGCATGCAACTAAATTGAAGATTAAAACACTAAATTAGAGCACCAATGACCTTTTCATTCTCCAAAAGGTACAGTTTGGATGGACATATTTTTAAATGGCATTATCGGCCCGTACTTTTTTGAAACTGTACGCGGTAATTGTGTGACTGTTAATTTTCAAGAATATTCTTACAATTCTTGCTTACAAGTCCTCACCTGACTTTAGAAGGCCGTCGAATAGTCTGGACTGTGAGACCAGGTTCCCCAGATCCTTCTCATAATAATTTTTTACTATAAATACGGCTTCTGTTTCAGGTAAAAGGTCACTTTATTAACCCCAGTTGTAGTATTTTGAGGATTACAAAAAATAATTTGTATGTAGTAAAATACAGAATGTAGGTCGTTGATAGACCCCTGATACTTGTCTTTGTTGACTTTGAAAAAGCATTTGATACGGTCAATCAAAGTGAAATGCTCCAAGATCTAACACAATGTAGAATAGATCACCGATACATATCCCTCATCAGATACATCTATCAGCATGCTACAGCCTGTGTAAGACTTAATGAAGATACTGGGACCTTTCGTATTGAAAGAGGCGTTCGGCAAGGAGACAGTCTCCTAAATTATTTACAACTTTGCTAGAATACGTTTGTAAAACAATAGATTGGAACGAAAAGGGCATCAATGTAGATGGAAAATTTTTAAATAACCTTAAATTAGCAGATGATATCGTTCTTATTGCAGACAGCTTTGATCAGGCACAGATAATGCTCCAAGAACTCCGTACTGCCACAAAAAGAGTTCGTCTTAAAATAATTTTTTCAAAAACACACTTTATGACAAATTTAGTCCATCTCAGAAGAAGACAAAGATATTGAGCCAGTTGACTCCTATAAATACTTGGGCCATGAGATCAGAATAAGTCCAGATAACCAAACAATCCAGCTGAAAAGAAGAGTAAACCTTGCTTGGGCTGCATTTGGAAAGATGAAGGATATTTTTAGGTCTAAGATTCCAATGTGTCTGAAAAGAAAAGTATTTAATCAGTGTATTTTGCCAATGATGACCTACGGCGCAGAAATCCTAACACTCACAAGAACAACAGTGAGTAAACTACAAGTTGCGGAAAGGGCAATGGAGAGAATAATGTTAGGGATTTCTCTACGTGATAGAATACCCAATGCTACTATACCCAAAAGATCAGGAGTAGCAGACGTGATTGAAAGGATAACAACACTAAAGTGGAACTGGGCAGGTCATGTAGCAGGATGAGTTGATGACCGGTGGACAAAAAGAATTTTGGAATGGAGACCCCGAATACAAGCTAACAGAAATAGAGGTCGACCCCCAACGAGACAGACTGATGACATAAAAAGAGTGACTACAAATTGGATTCAGATGGCGCAAAATCGGACTAAGTGGAAAAGCATGCGAGAGGCCTATGTTCAGTAGTGGACGTTAGAGGCTAGTTGATGATAATGATGAAAATGCATTGATGATGATGAAATACATCCAACGAGAATTTTGCCGTGGGTAAGTAAACGTTCCCCAATAAACTGATCTCGCAGAGAAGATATATCCCATGGCCTCATCACAGCCTGAAACTAATTCCGGGGGATTTCTTTTTATGGGGTTTGCTTAAAAGTCGAATCTACGTAAATACCAATAATACCAAAATTAAAGAACATTCGTCAATAAATAGCTAACATACCCAACACTTTATATCGTACAGTTTTCAAAATGTAAGGAGCAGGTTTAAAGAATATTAAAGGAGAGATGATGGACACCTGGGCCATTTGTATTTGATCTTTTAAATAAACATTTAGCTACTACATTTGTTTTTCAAGATGGTTTCAAAAGTGTAAAAATTTATGGCCTATCCGGTATACATTTTCCCCTTCCAGATAACCCCTTCCTTATATCCTACATTTCTCACAAGATCGAGACTAAGAGGCCATCATTTGGCCTCCACATTTTGGTTATACATTTTCCCAGAATTTTTTAAAATAATCTTTTTTGAAAACGATTTCCGGAATGGAAATCAAACCGTCAAACATTAGTTAAAAATGCTAACATCTTACCTTCATTGGACGATTTAAAGGAGTATGTAGTGGTTTGTGTTGATCGATCAAATTTAAGAGTTTGGTCTTGAATGAATTCAGCGCCTGTTCTTGCCATAATGAGTGTGGCACAAAGCTCGTGTTGTATTTCAACCAATGTTTTCTGTTACCTAAAATTATTAATATATACAATATAAATAATACATATAATACAACAATCTTAATTAGAGTAGAGTGTGCAATAAATGTTGTCGTTTTAAATTTTACCGAAATGATAGGGTTTACAGTATCTGTATTTCGGCAAAGACAAATCAAGTCACTCAAATGGTTGAATTGCCAACCAGAGTCATTCCACAACATACTCTAATTACGATTTTTCTCGGTGATTCGCTATTATAGACTTACCTTTGGCTAAATGATATGGATAGTAATCTACGTGAAATTTCTTTAGGCTAATGTGTAGAGCGTCTCCATTTTTTAGATTCGGATGAGATGAACGGCCAGCTAAACAAAAAATATATGGTATAGAAAATTGTGTACGTTATCGATGAAATTTTACGTTGATGGCTAAGCCTTTACTGTCGCTAATAAGTGTCGGCTGATAACTGGCGCAGTCGCTTTAAGTATGCTAAGTGCTAAGTGGCTGCAGTCGAGTATTTGCGACGTAAAAGTGCACGTGTGATTATAGTTTCTACGGTTTTGATATATATTATAATAACGCAAAGTCACAATACTACGGTAGGACCTTCTAGACCAAAAAGGAACCGTTTACGTAAATATACAGATGCAGAATTCCTAGAACTGTTAAAAAACAGTGATTAGAAAAGTAATAATGAGGCATGTTATTAAGTAGACTAAAAGCCACGCGGGGTCTAACGAGAAGAAAGATTAAATATGTATATAAATAAGCGAAATGTAAACGTAAGCTTTAGTCTGAAATATTGTACGGTTTTAGGAAAAATACACATGGTATTATATAAATTGTTTTAATCTAAATAGTGATAGTAGAAATAAATTAAAATAAGTGTTAAGAACATTGCAATAATAAATTAAAAGATAATAAAAACATTACAATATATACTGTTGATGAACACAATGCTTTTCTTGATTGTTAAGAAATTTAATTTATATATATATATATATATATATATATATATATATATATTACAGGATCTAACTTGTAAATACAATACATTTTCGAGACGGCTATCGCCGTATTCCCGTTCTCCTCCGCCAATCCTCCCGGTCCAAGGCATGCTCCTCCTCCAAACCTCTCGACTCCATCGCTCTTATAATTTCTTCATTCCATGAGCGTCGAGGTCTACCTCTTTTTCTTCTTCCAGGGAGCTTCCATCTGTAAAGTTTTTGGGGCCAACGTTCGTCAGGCATTCTCAATAGGTGTCCAAACCATTTTAAAGCTCTTCTTTCTATTCTGTAAATCCAATTTGGTCTTCGCTAATTAGATGTCCTACCTAATTTTGTATCTCTTCTTCCATTTATTATCTTTCCAAACAATCTCCCGAAAGTAGGTATAACACTTAATCCTTTGTAGCAGTTAGGATCTTTTCGATTTTTAAAGATGGACACTTGGTGAGCGGTTTTCCCTTCAGATGGTACTTTCAATTTGTTGGCAGCAATGATTCATTAGTTCCTTCAAAAGTTATTCGTTCTATTAGAAGTGGACCTCCTGCTTTAAGTAACTCTACAGCTATATTGCCAGGTCCTTTAGATCGCCCGTTTTTCATTTTTATTAACGCAGTACGGACGTCGTTGTTAGTAGTATTAATGTTACTATTTGTTTGTCTCTCCATACTGTATTCCTCTCCCATATATTCCAATCTGGACTCTTGCAGTAAATTTATATAGTGATTTTCCCACTTTTCTATAGGAATTAAGTTGCTTAAGGTGTTTTTCTTTAGACTGGTGATAGTTCTCCATGCTTCCGTAGTCTGAGAACCACCAATTAAATTTTCAACTTGGACACATTTTTGTTCCCAGAAATTGTTTTTTTGCTCCTTTTAATTGATTGCGTACTTCTCCGTTTTTCCTTTGATATGTTACTCTATTGCTAGATGTTTTATTTGTAAGTCATTTCTTATATATTCTGTTTTTTTTTCTTGTATCATTTCTTTTACGTTTTCTGTCATCCATGGTAGTTTGGGGTGTTTTTTGTCGTTGTTCTCTGTTCCTAATACTCCATAAGCAATTTTTTTATTATCGTTTTGAAGTTGTTGTATTCTTGTTCTACATCCATATTTCTTTCCATCTCATTTAGTTCCTTTTCTAGTCTAGATTGAAAAAGATGTTTAATAGTTGGTTGGAACAAAACGTGCAATTTATATCTCTCCGTTTTGTACTGTGTAGTATTGTTTCTCTCACTTTCGGTGTTCTGTTTGTAGTATTGTTTAAAGGGGCACAAAAGAAAGTAGTGATCTCTCCCACAGTTAGATCCCCTTTTTACTCTGCAGTCTTGGCACCTAAATTTTGATTTCTGTCTCATTATTATATAATCTATGATCGACTTCTGTCGGAGCCGTCGTTGCTAAGTGTATTTATGAATATCTTTATATATTTATTACTTTAAAAAAATTTATTTAATGATTAAAATTGATATAATTCACTCTCAAATCACGTGCCAAGAATATAAAATCAAATTATATGACGTCACTTGTTCATAAACAGTAGCTCTTTCTAAAGCTACAAGATTTGTTATTCGGCTAAAATTATAGTCGAATAATTATAAAATTTGTCTACTAACGATTAAAACCTTTGAAACCCTGAAACGATTTTAAGAAGATATACTATAATGGATAAAGTAGATTTATTATAAACAAACACAAGATCTCCGCGGGCTAGTTGAAGCCACTTTTTCGTATTATTCTTCAATGTAAAAAATAATTAAATAATTTTTCAGTTGTTTTATTGGTAGTGCTTGCATACTAAGGCACCAGACAATACCTATAGAAATTAGAATTCATCTTTTATAACAAAAATTGCGAAAAAAATGTATTAACTGTCACATTAACTGTTTACCAATGTTAATAACATTTGACGTTACAGTGGTCACGTGAGATGTATTGGAGTTTTGGAGGGAAATTTGAACGTAATATAAAATAGCACAGATGGAATAACCCTAGCTCTAATAAATAACTGTAGATGTGTATTATCTATGAATTAATCAGCGTTTTATAGACATAAAGGATTGTAGCACCAAGAGAAGAGGTGTATATTCTATTTTTGTATTATTGTCAAGTTTCAGCTACAGGTAGTGTAAACTCCATAGTCTTTATAGAACATTACTTATAACTTTGATAAAAAAATAAAGCAAAAACTAATATCTGACTGGAAATATTTCATTAAAAACAAAGACTAATTTCACTAATATTTCTTTTACACTATCGATACATCAATAAAAAATATTGAATAATATTAACTCACCTCCTTCATCGTCGCTTAAATGTAACATTATTTGATGAGATATCAAATGGTAAGAAGTTTCGATGACATCGTGAGCAGCGAATAGTTTATATTTGTCTACCACTTCGGATTCTTCTTGTGACAGTTGTGCTTGATATTCTGGAAGTTCCTAATGAAGAAATAAATATAAATTATATTTTATAAAAATATTTTTATTATAATTCTTAGCCCATGACAGAAGCAAACAAAATTTGAAACTATATTATTCTCCTCCAATCTACAACACCTCTATATTATATTATTATCACTTATTCTGACATAATTGTAGCTCATATGTCATATTAATGTCGTGTATACCCAAAGAACTTCCCTATTAGCTATGGGATCCCTCTGGTAGATGATGATGAGGACCAAAAAATTAAATTGGTGTGTAGTACTGACTTGTGCCTCATTCCATAGTCACATGGATCTTAATTGTCGTTAATTAGATAAATCCTCGTATTTACGATTGTAGTGACTTACCTCTAATTTTCTAGCAGCTTTGGTTCGCCTGGTAATTTGAGTTGATTTCTGTATTAGATCAGTAAGAGAGTCGATGAAATACAAAGCTGCTTTAAGTTGGGAATCAGTAAAAAACCACATTAAGTCATTTAAAATAATTGCCAGTCTTGAACCCAAAATGAATGAGTCTGAAATACGAAATATCTGTATATAAACACGAATCCACTTGATTAGGTTGAGAATATATAATTCCGATTTGTGATTGTGATGGTTATTTCTGAATTGGTTATTTATGGTTAAATCTATGTAAGGAAACAAACTAGCATGTTAAGCGTATTCTCTGTGAACAGTTTCACTCAGAACCGTTAGTTTCATACTAAAGTAAAGCATCGTTAATACACAGTGATACAATAATATATTTAATATATTAATTGAATAATTGTTAATCCCGCCACTCACGTTCCAACGGCGCGGTATAATAATGTTGAAAATCGAATGGGAACACACACGTATCGATTTTGCAGTATGAGTTTTACTTTCAAATCAGAAACATGTCAGATAACGATATACTTTTAGAGGCTCTTGCTCTTTGTATAAACGAAAAAAATACAAGAAACGTAGGTGGTGGTGCAAAGATTGGTTGCTGAAAAGACATACATACTATGACGTATATTTATTAGAAGAATTGCGATTATATCCAGATAAGTTTAATTCCCTTTTGTAACATGTTCGAAAATTATTAATTTTTTTTTTACCAACTCTTCATTAGTATCCGCTTTCACTTCTTGAAATTTAGCAACCAAAATCATTTTTTTGCAGTCGTACGATTCTATCGTTGTCACAATATACACGATAAAATTTAGGACCCAACAAACTGTCGAACTGCTGCAGACTGACTTGTTTTTCTGCATTCGACAAAATCGTACTGCGGTGTTGGAACGTGAGTGGCGGGGCTTTAGAAATAATTTTACATTTTTCTATTTATTTATTTCCGTGCATTTTGTGAAAAAATTTCAAAGAACCATTGTAGTAAACAAACACTATTTCTGGATGCTATTCACGAAAATCAGTCATGCATTCTGAAATTAAATAATGCCGCCATTCAGTTGCACTGGCTTTATAAGGATGAAGTATACGCCAAGTTAAATTTAACGTATGTAATAAAAATTCACCGAGAACCAAATCAAATGAATTCCAAATAAAGACTGGTCTAAAAAAAAGGAGATCGTCTCTCCCTATTATTTCTTTTTGGAATCGTTTTGGAATATACAGTAAAACACTCAGAATTAATAACGGGCTTTGCTACCCAGGGACAGACAGTATGATTGGCTTTTTTCCTTTTTCTTATTTACTTGTATTCTTATTTCTTTACTTAACTGCGAACTGTATACTTTACGACTGACAATAGCTACTTAAAAATGACATTATGATCGCCATGTAATAGCACGGGATTCCCAAGCGAATAATGCTGGACAAATGTGGGTTAAAGTATCATTACCATATTTAAAAGCTATGATTTCACACAATCTAATTGTAATATTTACCTATCTAGACAGGAAATTGTTATGGAAAGATCACATTCATCAAATTGTTAAAAAATCAGAAAACTCAATAAACATTTTAAGAGCTTTCTGTAAAACAAATTGGGGAGCAGACCCAAATATTGCTTTGATGTTTTACCGTAACATGATCAGGCCGATTTTCGATTATAACTGTCATTTATTTGGATCAGCGTCCAATACACATCTAAACAAACTTAAAATTCAAAAAAATAAATGCCTGAGATTATGTCTAGGTTATTTAAAATCCACTCCAGTCCAAATAATGGAAAATGAAGCGGTGGAACCTCCATTGCATTTACGCCGCCAATTCCTTAGCGACAAATTCACAGTCCGAATTATGTCCAAAAATTGTAAATACCTTCAAGATCTTAATGAGCTATCAGTTTTAGACCTCACCCATAGGTACTGGAGAAATAAAAAATCTATACCTTTGGTAGAAAGCTATCTAAGTACGGTAAAATATAACGATATTCTCTATAAAAGCCAAATTCCGCCCTACTACGGTGAAATGGCAAAAACACTATTTTCTAGAAAGGTTAGGATATGTTACTTAAACTCACATTTACTCCCAAATATGTTTGATATACATAATTATTAAAGAAAAATGGACAAATTATCAATATATTTTTACTGATGGGTCAAAAGATGCAAATGGAATTTAAAACTGTGCAATGTTCCACGAAAATAAAAATTAACATCACCAATATAGCTTACCCAGTGAATGCTCAATATACACAGCAGAAATGATGGCAATATTGTTTGCTCTTCAGTATGTAGTACTGAATCCGACTAGCAACTATGTTATATTTAATGACAGTAAAAGCGTGGTCGACAGATTTAACAACATTCAAACAGTCAAACACATAAACCACATTGAACTGAAAATTCTTCAAATTGTTTATGAAACTATACAATTAGGATTAAATGTAATAATTACATGGATCAAGGGCCATTCGGGAATAAAAGGCAATGAGATCATTGACAATTTGGCTAAATCAGCATATTATATGCTTGGAGAAAAAGTAAACAGAAATTACATTACAGAGAATGTAAGACTGGCTTATGTATCTCGACTCGAATCTAATCGACATTTTATAAAGACCATTAATCGGCTGAGAGCAAATCATGCTCTTACGCCATCTTACATGCATGGAATCGGCTTATCAAATACTCCCAATTGTACTTGTGGCAAAATGGGCGATCTAACACATATTATATTAGAATGTGATTTACAAATTATTAATATAAACGAACTTTATAAGGAATTAATAAATTGTAAGTGTAGTTTTCCAACAATCTTTTAATCTTTTAATATTTTCAAATAATATGGAAATTTTGCATCGCATTTACAAACATGTTAAAATATGTAAAAATAAGTTGTAAATAGTATACAGGCATAATCTGTTAATATGGTTTGAAAAAAAAAAACAAAAAAAAAAGTATACCACAAATTAAAAAAAAAACAAAAGAATTAAGAAAATATAAATAGAACAAAAACAAAAAAATAAATCCAAAAAAAGAACAAAAAAAAGCAAAAAACAAAAAAAAACACCAAAACAAAAAAAAAGAAAACAATAATACTAACATTGATAACTGATAACAAGAAAATTTTGACTATGAATCTGCAATCGATAATAATTAAAATTCAGTCAATTTTAATAATAAACACAAACAAGTCTGGCTAATTGGCTCTGCCAAAGCCATTTTTCAGAAAAAAAAAAGTAATACGCTATTATAAAAAATAATCTTGAAACATTAAAAAAAATGCTTACCTGATAATCTCTTTTTTATCACAATCCTACACCTAGCTTCATTGATAATAAGTCTCAAAGGGGTTAAATTTTTATCTTTGGTAGATTTAGCTTCAATTCTCACAGTGTCCCATTTCAGTTCTTTAAATATCAATACCTGTCCCTTTGCTTGATTCTTCAGACGCGTCATTCTTAAGTCGGAGGGTTGAAATTTGTGATTTTTCGAATCCACTACTATTCTTGATATCTAAAAATATTTTCTTAGTTACTCGATTGTTTTAGTAAAGAGACATAGGAATATGTATCTAGTGTCATTGAGAAGCCGTTCAACTGCTATTTGTGTATGATTCCTATGCGTATACTAACAATAAAAAGATTGAAAGAACGAAGTTATCTGGAACTTAAACTTAATAAGTAATCATACATATGGTTCCCTAAAATTTGGGTACGTGATAAAAAAT
Organism: Diabrotica undecimpunctata; assembly: GCF_040954645.1. Taxonomy (NCBI): domain Eukaryota; kingdom Metazoa; phylum Arthropoda; class Insecta; order Coleoptera; family Chrysomelidae; genus Diabrotica; species Diabrotica undecimpunctata. Next base: position 165,297,072 of record NC_092805.1, read on the forward strand.
GCATGACATTTTGTGGCAAAAATATTAAAGTTGTTCCATATACATGATGGTTCTGTAAAATAATACATTATTACGTACACCAACAAAAACTCCAGAGAAAAAAAATGAGGCAACAAAAATTGATCAATTACTAATAATGGTGAGCCACCTCACCGATGATATTAAGCAAATAAAAAGAAATCAACAAGAATGCAAGGAAACGATAGAAAAGCTCATAATGGAAAACAGAGAGCTGAGAAAAGAAAATTCAGAACTAAAACAAGAAAATATAGAGATCAAGGAGGAACTCAGAGAAATAACAAAAAACATGGAAGTTATGGAAAAACACCGACGAATAAATAACATAGTTATGTACGGCCTAAAGATAGACACATATGAGCAAGCAGGGTTAAAAGGAACAATCAATAATTTCATCAAACAACATATAGGAGTAGAGGTTAAAATAAGGAATGCTCACAAGTTAGGCGAAAAAACATGCCTAATTGAATTGGAAAACCAGGAAGAAAAAAGAAAAATAATGGAAAAAAAGCACAAGTTAAAAGAAATTAAAGAGTACAAAATATATATCAACGAAGATGCAACCACAAAAGAACGAGAAATACAGAAAACAATTAGAAACATTGCTCAAGAAGAAAGAAATAAAGGAAATGAAGTCAAGATTGGAGTAAAAAAAATATGGGTAAATAACAGCGAATGGAAGTGGAATGACAAAGAAGGCGCAATATGTAAAAAAACATCAAAAAACTAGCAACTAAATGTACTACTGGAATAAAGTTGACGAAACAAGCACAGAACAAGGTTAGCGATAATACGAAAAAAGGAAAAAAGAGGAAAAAAATGATAACGGGACCAAAACACAAGAAAACATTACGAAAAGAACACTTACTTTTGGGAACATGGAATGTAAGAGGCACATATGGAGAAGGCAAACTTAAACACTTAGCGAGAGAAATCGAAAAGTTCCATTTTGACATAGTAGCTTTACAGGAGACGAAACAACTGGGAAATGATATATTAGAAATAGAAGATACAATGTTTTTTAACAGCGGTGGAAAGAATCGAACGTTAGGCACAGGTTTTATGATAAGAAAAGAGCTAAAAGAAGCACTAGTAGAGTTTAAACCAGTGTCAGACCGCATATGTAGTATCAGGTTCAAGGGAAAATACCAAAAAATCACCCTCATAAATATTCACACGCCTTCAGAAGAAAAAGATAATGATGTCAAAGAATGTTTCTACAATGAATTAAACAGAACAATCGAAAATATACCCAGATATGATATGAAAATTATTCTAGGCGACGCAAATGCCAAAATAGGGAAGGAAGAAGTATTTAGACCGACAATAGGAAAATATAGTAAACACAATGAAACTAATGAGAACGGACAATTCCTGATAGATTTCGCAAGAGAAAAAAATATGATCATAATGAGCACATATTTCGAACGAAAAGAAATACACAAGGAAACTTGGATATCGCCAGATAGAAAGACTAAAAACCAAATAGACCACGTGCTCATCGAAAAAGAAGAACAGCAATGTATAAAGAAGATAAGAACATACAGAGGACCAGACGCCGACTCAGATCATTACACGGTGGGCATCAAAATTAAGCAACTGATACCAGAAAACAAAAACAAAATAAAAAAAAAGAAATGTATACATAACCCAATTCGATTAGCAACAAAGAAAGAGCAAGAAATATACGAGAAAACAATGGAAAGAGAACTAAAAAAGATACAAATAGAAGAGCAAACTGAGAACAAATGGGAAAACATAAAGCAAATAATGAACAAAGCAGCAAAAGAATGTAACAAACAAGAGAATAAAAAGAGGAAAGACTGGTTCGACATAGAGTGCCAAAAAGAAATAGAAATAAGAAAATCATTAAGGATTGAAATGATCACGAAAGAAACAACAGAGACAAAGAATAGATATAGGGAGCAAAGACAAAAAGTAAAGAGAGTGCTGAGAGAAAAGAAGAGAAAACACATAGAAAATAAGCTAAAAGAAATAGAAGAGAATTACAGAAATAAAAAAAATAAAAAACCTATATCAAGGTGCTAGAAATGAAAAAAAAGGTTTCCAACAAAAACCCATATTCGTCAAAAACAAAGCAGGAGATAATATAAGCGGGGAAACAGAAATTGCCGAAAGATGGAAAGAGTATTTTGATGAATTACTAAATGGCAATAATAAGTCAAACCAAAGAGAATGCGTGGAAACAGAAGCAAGAATCGAACACTTAGAAGACATAGAAGATAATTCACCCAGCAAAGAACAAATCGAGGAAATCATAAAAAATCTGAAAAACAACAAATCCCCTGGAAGCGATAACATAACAGCAGAGATGATGAAATATGGTGGAAAACTGCTAAATAATTGGATATACAAGATCATAAAGGAGATATGGATAAAAGAACGAATACCCGAAGATTGGAAGGAAGCCATTATTTGCCCATTACACAAAAAAGGAGACAAAACAGAATGCAGTAATTACAGAGGAGTAGCGTTACTAAATACCGTATATAAAATCCTATCAAAATCCATAAAAGATAAACTAGAAAAAGAAGTTGAAAATATAATAGGCGAATACCAGTGCGGATTTAGACGAGGGAGAAGCACAACGGACCAAGTATTCATAATCAGAGAATTACAAGCAGAAAGCTATGAACACAACTTACCAACGATAGCGCTATTCATCGACTTCCAGCAAGCATACGATAGAATAAAAAGGAAGGAATTAAAAGAGACCCTTGAGGAACTGGGAGTTAGCAGAAAGTTGCGTAACATGATACATCTTACTTTAGAGAATACAGAAAACAGAGTCAAAGTAAACAATCATGTATCGGACAAATTTATAGTAAACGAAGGATTAAGGCAGGGCGATCCTTTGTCATCATTACTCTTCAATTTATGCCTAGAAAAAATAATGCGAGAAGCGAAAATCAATAGAGAAGGACTCCTATATCATAAAAGACACCAAGTTTTGGCATTTGCGGATGATATAGTGTTGCTGGCAAGAGGAAAAAAAGAGCTACAGGAGATAGTACAGAGATAGTAAAAGCAGCAAAGAAAATGGGACTTTACATAAATGAAACTAAACAAAATGTATGCAGTGGACAGATGATCAGTTCAGGGATGGACAAAAGTTTAAAGTAGAAGTAGAAGAAAGATTATCATACGAATTCGAAATGGTAGAAAGATTTACATACCTAGGTACAATAATATCACGCAAACCTAACATTAAAGAAGAAATACAAGCTAGAATAATGGCAGGCAATAGAAGTGTACATGCTCTTAGTGGAATGTTGAAAAGCAAGTTTTTATCAAGAAAGGCAAAAATACAGTTATACAAAACAACTATACAACCAATAGTAACGTACTGCAGTGAGACATGGACAATGACAAAAAATGAACAAAATTTACTGGAGATATGGGAAAGGAAAATCCTGAGGAAGATATATGGAGGAATAATAAGGGACGGTTTATGGATAAGAAGATCAAATGATGAGTTAAGGAAATTATATAATCAACCTAACATAATAGGAGTCATAAAGGCACAGAGACTAAGATGGCGAGGTCACCTAGAAAGGATGCCGAACACGAGGACTTCAAAAAGGGTAATGAACTACACAATAACTTTAAAAAAGAGAAAAGGAAGACCAAAAAATAGATGGAATCAGGAGGTAGAAAAAGATATGGAAGAAATTGGACTACAAGGCCAGAAAAGAAAAATGAATAACAAGAAGGAATGGAGAAAAATCACATATCGAGCCAGAGAAGATCTCAGTACATAAAGAAAAGCGAAAATGAAGAAAGAACAAACTTTTTAAGCCATGGGCCTCTAAGGCCTTTAGTGCTATTGTATATATATTGTATTACGTACACCGTGACTACAAAAAAATCAATTTGCAATTCTTCTAGAAATGAATTACTAATTCTTCTAGTTGTTGTCAAGTCATATATACATACCTGTACCGACGCAGAGAATGCTGGACTGGTAAAGAGAATGTTGACCGTATTGACATGTACAGTAATTCCATCGATAACTTTGTGGATAAAACTGTACTTTCCCGGAACGCCCGCGTTGGAGTTTCCCTGTTGCATTGGAGGTATCCTTAAATCTGCGCAAGTTTCAACCACTATTTCAACTTCTTCCAAATTCTAAAACATATTTTTATAAAATTAAGTAAGCGATATGGTATTTTTTCATAATGAAAGACAAAGAATGCTCAAATGCAGTAATGAACAACTTTTTTGAAATAGTATCTCTCTGTCTTACACCTCTCCTGATCTGGTAGGGCGTATACGAAAAACAACGAAGCTAGTTAAGCAAGCAGAGTTATAAGTACATTATATGTTAGAAGTACACAGGCGCCTTTATGTTTAACGATATATTGCTTTTGTTAAATATTGTTCAATTAAATAAAAATGGAAGAACCTAGTACTAGCAGAGAGAGTACAAATGTGAATAGATCTCGCAAACAGTTAGGACTTAAGCTAGAAAAATAGTGTCTAATGTTGTAGCATTTGGAAATTCTTTGGATATGTATTGAAATCCCCTTGTATTTAAAGAAATATCAAAGAATAATCTTAGTGAATTTCTCTTTACTTTCGTACGTATTAAAACAGCGAATTCTTCCAATTCATCTTAGGGTCGCCGAGTAAAATAAACCATTTTTAGAGTTGTTTATATCACGGACGCAAATTCTTTGATATTTTTCTTTGATCGAAACCGGTAAATATTATAGTTTATATGTTTAATATATATATATATATATATATATATATATATATATAACATATATAATAAATATTCCAGTTTATATGTTTTGTTTATGCTAAGTGTTAGTCCGAATTTTTCTTTTAATTTGTAACGTTTTTTTTTTTTCGTTTTTCGTCTTTTGTCATGGGAAAATGTGCAGTATAGTAGCAGTGTGGAGTTTTAAGTGCAGTTAATGAGGTTGAAATGGGTAACTAGAGTGGGCAGACGTTTTAGTGTGTCGGTAAAGAGACCGGCAAAAATTTGTCGAAAATAGTGAAATATAGTCTATGTAATATGTCAGTTTAGAAAAGAGTCATCACTATTTCTAATTTTTTAATTACCTAAGGGTACTTGCTGCAACAATTTCGAAAGATAAACACATGTTGTCGTTGTGTCCAGTTTTATATATTCCTGATTTTTAAGAAGCCCAGCCCAAAGTTTGGAGTTGTATTTGATCGTGTGGCAGAGAGTTCAACCCCAGTTATATTTCCAGTTATGGTTTCAGAAATTTAAAGTTAAACCGTGAAATTCAGGTAACTTTTTAAGTGATTAAATTTTAAAGTAAAGAAAGACATTTTTTTGCTAAAGAAATAATTGCTTTTATAACAAGTTAAATTTTTAATAATAAAATATTAGGGTGTGGTTATGCTGTCAGTCTAATTGTTCTTTGTTATCAAAATTAAATGTTGACATATGGTAGCTAGCCTTTAATTTGTTGTGACATTTTTTATTTTTTTGTTTGTTTGTAGAAAAGGTTAACCTTTATGGGATTTTCATTTTAAAAAGATATCTTTAATTTTGATAATCTATTTCTGCCAGTTATAAATAACCTAATAACAGTTTTGTAAGTTTTGTAGCAATTCGCACTTGTGAGTTTGTAAACAGATAGGATACATGTAAGTTCTCAAGCTTTCTACGCCATTCTATTCTGTCCCTCGCTTGCATTTTCCAGTTGCCGACTCCGATCTTCTCGGCATCTTGTGTTACCCCGTCCATCCACCTCAGCTTTGGTCTACCCCGTCTTCTCATTCCCACGGGTTGCGCTGTTAGAATCTTTTTTATCATGTTTGACTCAGGGGCCCGGCCTACATGTCCTGCCCACTGCAGGCGGTTTCGCTTAATTATAGTGGTAATATCTTTACCACCAAACGTATGCTTGTAGATATTCTGCAGTTCAAAGTTAATTATAAATATCATAATTACTTCTGCTTATCTGTATATGTAACTGTTTGTTTGAGACAGAAATAAATGTTTATTTCATTTCTCTGAACTATTTTGTTTGCTTTATTTTAGAAGAATCTCCTAACCCTTTGATGTGTTTTTTATTTTAGGGATATTTTTCCTAAATCCAGTAAGTTTAGGATTCTTCGAAGCGGCGTCCTCCTTTCAAATAGCTAGAAGTCTTTTTCTTGTTGTCCCCATTTGCCCAGTTGTCCAGGAGATTAATGCAAGTATCCCTTTGTTTCATTTTTTGGTAGTTGCCCAAATCCGACCCCTTGTTATTCAACTTATCCACGACCCAGCTCTCCAATTAAACCCTGAGTGCCGTCCGCATAAGTTTCGATTTGTTTTGCTTGCTCTATCTTCGCCCCCAGTAATTTCTATCCCAAATATTCTACACCTTATAATCTTACCCTATGGTAGGCAAAATATTTCGTTACAATGTGTACGAGTATTTGAGAAAAACATTGTCTCAGGCGAAGGCAATAAGTTGTTGTGAATGTAGGACAGGAGTATCGTCATCCACTGTTTACAGGATTGTCGTCAAAAACAACGCTCGTGTGTAGTTCAGGTTCTACAGACACATCTACGAGGTCGGCAAGCTTTTGTTGAAGGTCTATCTGAAGGATTCCGAGGACCGAAAGGTAAAGGTAAAGGCACATATTGGTAGTGACTGCGGCTTTCTAAAAGACAGTGGTTTATTTTTTTTATAAAAAAACCGGTGATTACCATGAGGATATGAATGTAGAGAATTAAATTTTTCTCAGAAATAAACTTCGAATCTTGATAATTGCGTTTCGTTCTGTTTACTGCCGTCAACACAATACATGCATAACTTCTTGTCGATGTATAACTTCTTGTCGATGTATAACTTCTTCCAAATAAACACGTTTTGACATGTTTTTAAAACACATTATGTATATACAGACCAAAACAAGCATCTGCGGTTGCTAGTACTTTTTCTATTGATAAACTAAATAATTGAATATCGTTCTGAAATTAAAAGAATATAGTAATTTGAGTATCTTACATCTTTGGGTATATAGTTGAGTTCCGCACATCCTCTCAGTCTACACATTAATAACGTGAATGAGAACTTATTCTGTAAACTAGATCTAATGTATTATTTTTATTATTACAAGCAGAAATATAATATTCTACTGTTACAATGTTAACTGACCGCAAGAAAACACATTTTCATACGCGCCGCCAATGATCGAATTCAAAATTTCCGAGAATTCATGAAGAGTACGTGATTTCGGCTACATTTGACCACTTACAGCGCGTGTTTTTTGATTTATAGTTTCATTTAATATTTGCCAGATTTTAGATAAAATAGCTAGAGTATGTTCTAATCCAGTGTGTTAATTTTGTTAATGATGCATATTAATTTATATCTACTAGGAACTGATATAACATATGTTTATCTTTTATGCAAAATAACAAACATCTTTCAATCAACTTCATGAACCTGAATGAACTTGAATTGGCATCTAATTTTATTCAAAAAGCATTTTTCCACAAATAACTCATTTTTCTTTGTAACATTGATAATTTTTATCAGTAAAAATAAATGGGTTTGTTTTTAAATATTGAGGTCAGTTAAATTAAATATTGATACATGCAGTCAATATCGTTGGTTTATAAATGAATGTAAATTGAGTATTATAAAATTAATAAATGCGCATCAAGAAGGAAGAATTGTCTAGTAAACAGTAAAAAAGAAAATACATAATACAGTTTCGAAATTGTAGATAAAATAAATTCCAGGAAATGGTGATGACCATTCTGAGTTATTTTTGGTCTTTCAGTGGCGTACAAATTTTTTTTGTACGAGTAAGAGATCAGACGGACATTATCTGGCGAATTTTCTTCAGACGGTAGTTAATATTTTGACGTTTTGTGTCTACTTTGTCAATATTGCGTCATATAACAGCTAAGTTAATTTTGTTGACATACATGCCAAATTAAAATACGTCTTCTATAACTCTTACACATAATACTAATTTTTAAAAGCTAAATAAGGTTCAGTAATTATGTTTCAAATACATACAAAAACATAAATTTTGTAAAAATCTTTTTTAGTACATATAACTGTTTAAAATTCATTTAACAACATAAACGACAGGCTACTGTTTGTACAGTGAACTTTCAGACTGAGTGATATATCTCTCTCAGATAAAGAGGTCTCAGCAAGGATAGCTGCGGGAAATAGAGCATTATACTCCCTTTCAACATTATTAAGATCGAAGCTGCTAAAGAGAAAATCTAAATTAACACTGTACAAGTCGATTATTCGCCCAATTATAACATATGACAATGAAACATGGACTCTTAACCAGCGGGAAATCAATAAGCTTCTAGTATTTGAAAGAAAGGTTCTCGGAATAATATTTGGCCCTCAAAGGGATGAATTCATGGGGGATTGGAGAAGACGCCGCAATGCTGAATTGGTGACTGTATGGAACTGAAAACATAGACATATCAAGGCAAACCGAATCAGATGTGCAGGTCACGTGGTACGATCAGAGGATGACAGAGTGTTAAAGTGTTTCTTGAAAGACCAGATGGTAGAAAATCAGTAGGCCGACCGAAAAAAAGATGGAAGGATTGAAGCCGATTTATCTAGAATTGGGGTACCACAATGGGAAATAGAAGCGCAAGATCGTAAAGGATGGAGGGCGATAGTGGATGCGGCGAAGACTCACCCCGAGTTGTAAAGCCAGTGAAGAATAAGAAGATATATCTCTCTGTAACTTGCGGCTTCGATTATATACTGTTCTTTTCCACTGGTCAGCGTTGTCATGTTTTATAGCATACTTCAACAAGTACGTTATTCTATGACTATTTGACTATAGTGAATTATTACTATAGAAGTCGATAAATTACCTATAATCACAATCTAGCAAGAGTGTTGTCATTAAAACTTAATTATAATTTCTTAGAATTTAGTGTCTACAATTTTCATACACAACTATAGAAGAATTTATATCAACCAAAAATAAATTAAAATCCTTTGCACGAAGAGACACCACAATATGTAACTGCAAAGACTGGCTAATTTTCTAGGTGATACGAAAATTTGATAAATAATCTAGAGAAACTAAAATTTAACATAGAAAATGAGAGTAGTAACTGACTTTCCTAAGATACGTTTTTGACAAAAAAAAATGTATTTTGGAAAAGAGCTGTAATTCAGAAAGTCAATACATTGTTTAAAATATAATAATTGTATTGCCTGGCAAATTTAACTTTATTTTTCAAGACAAAAACAAATAATACATACTATAATAGTAATATCATTGGCACTGATATTTGTCGACTACGAGAAAGCATTCGATATCATATACCAGCATTGACAGAATGCAGAATAGACCAACGTTACACTAACATAATCAAATGTATTTATCAAAATGCCACAGCTAGCGTAAGACTATCTGAACAAGAAACAAATAAAGATGATGAAGAAATAAAGAAACAAATATTCACGACGACGCTTTTAGAACATACTTGTAAGAAGGCACATCTGAACAAGCAGGGTATCAACACAAATGGAGAGAAACTCAGTCATTTGAGATTTACAGATGACATCGTACTTATAGCCGATCGTATAGATGATGCAATAATAATGTTTGCAACTTCTCAAAACGCCTAAAGTCATATTACTATTAAGAATTTTACAAATTAGTGAAATTAGGCCATGGAAACTGGCCCATTTTGTGTAATTATACATTTTTATAATTCCAAAAGTACAGTATGTCGCTGTAGATTATCATATTGGTACTATAAATAAACGAAAATATGTAGGTGGTCTTATCAGGAAAGTCTAAAACATGGTACTTAATATTATTTAATGTAGTTTATTATGCAATCGCAATTACTTTAGCAAAACTAATTAGGCAAATAAAAACTTTTAAATATGTATACTATTGCATAACTATTTTGTTATCGGCTGACTACAGGCAACAACAATTAGAAAATGAATATGGAGAATAAAACAAAAAAAGCAATTAAGACTCAATAAGTAAATCACAAATATATTCAGTAAAGGACAACTTTAAATAAACCAGGATATGCGTAAAAGAGCAAAAAATATGCACAAGAAAATATGGTGAAAGGCATATGAAGAAAAAGTAAAAGCAAACTAGATCAAAATTGGTTTCAGAAGTATACCGATTAATGGAGAAACAGAATTGGAAGAAATTAAAAATTTAGAAAATGCAAGAAACTAATATACATGTACAGTGTGAGTTTTTAGTGTGACATTGTTCGATAATTCCATTATGATACAGAATATCCAAAAAAGTTATTTAGAAAAAAAATAGGCAATCATATTCTCCAGGCTTGGAAAATATGCTGAATTCTACAGGGTCATTAATAAGTATGTGGTAAAGCAAACATAAATTTTTTTTAATAGGACAACCTGTATATTTTTTTATATCTAGGTTTCTCTCATATTCACTCAAAAAAGAAAATACAAACAGCCAATTTGCAATAAATTTGAGTAAAATAAAGCAAAATATAAATAGATAATTATGGGAAATACAGAAAGCTTCAGAAAGAACAAACTGGGAAAGGTCACTGAGAAAAAAATAAATTTAACTTGGCGACGAAAAAAGCTAAGATAAACGCAAATGAGAAAAATGTGGGGACTTGAAATATGAAAAGGACTTATGAAACAAGTAATCTATAGAAATGAATAAGAAAAATCATGATATGTGATGGATTCAACCGTTACTTGATGGAAATTCATTTTATATAACAATAAAACACTTTGTTTTCAAAACTTCCACAAAATTTATTATAATATCTTATGACTACAGTTGTTTCGGTAGAGTGCCCTTCTCAAGTGATCTATTTTTGGTATTTGGTTGGGAGGTTGAGGAGAGGAGCACTGTTTGTTCGATAGAAAGATAGCTTAAGGCCTTTATTTTGGATGTGAAGAATTTGAAATTCGTCATTAAAAGAATGATTATGATCGAGAAGGTGAAGTGCTTATGTAGAATCTGTGTTTTTATTATTGAAAGCCCTTTCTATTGAAAACTGAAGTAACTGCTAAAAACCACACAAGATAAGACAATTAGGCTGCAAAAACAATACAGCCGGACACTAACAATCATCTATTAATATTCTACAATTAAGTTTTTGTCAAGTTGAGTGAATGACTGTATTATTTAAAAAAAAAATGGTGCCTGGTACATCTACAAATTCAAAAATTCGTGAGTAGGTGATTAAAAATTATTGTCACTTTAAAATAATTCTTGAAGTGGCGGATGAAATTCTAAAAAACTACAGTATGGAATATAATTAAGCATCATGAGGAAATATGAGGTATCTACATGAAAACAAAAAAATGAAACGCCTGGGTCATCAAAAACTAGTTTCTGATAGGAATTGGACAATATTAGTAAAAGTTTGCAACAAATGGTCAAACAAATACTCTAAGGCATGTTACAGCTGAATGGAATCATGAAACTGGATTAAAGTTTTATAAGGATGAATTACAGGTAAAAACTTAAAAGTGTATTTGTAGTTTAATATATTTTAACATATTTTCTTCTAGGCAAAGAAAAATCCAGTAATAACATAAAATAACACAACATAAAATGGCCTTTCTTGGCCTTCTAACAATCCTGACCTAAATGTTATTGAAACAGTACAGCATAAAATGAAACAGACATCATCATCATCATCTTTGGCTCTACAACCCTGTGTGGGTCTTGGCCTATTCAAGAATTAGTCTCCATTCCCCCCTATCTTCCACCCTGGCTTTCCATATTCTGACCCCTAGATTCCTAAAGTCATCTTCGACCTGAGTTTTAAATCTAGATCTTCGCCTGCCTCTCTTCCTGGTTCCTACTGGCTCTTGATATAATATCTGTCTTTGAGGGTCTCCAGTGTCCATTCTTTCAAGGTGTCCTAGCCACCTTAGTCTATTAATTTTAATAGACCGGACAATGTTGCATTTTTCATAGCATTGATACAACTCAAAATTGTAGCGCCTGTGCCATATCCCGCTTTCTTGTACTCCTCCTTATATATGTGCCTACGTATTATTCTTTCAAAGCGGCCTAAATTCGAGCAGCCACAATTGGTAATTAACTAATTATACAGTAAAACATTAAACATGATTAGAAAAAAATAAACTGTTGACTATCTGAATTTTGCATGTATTTTAGTTTGTCCCATTATATAGTTGTTAGGGCTCGTATACCAATGAAGGAAGAACAAACAAGAAAAAATCCAAGAATGAACATGTATAGGAGTTAGACTGATGAAAAGCAGGAAACAGAAAAAACAATTACATCTTGATCTCACTAATAAAATCCAAATTAGTGTAAAGGAAAACAAAAGAAAGAATTTACCAAAAGTAATAAGGACGAAAGCAATGCATGCATGTGAAAAGTTGGTACTAAAAAATTGCACAGAAAAATTAGAATAGAGGGAGAAAAAGTAAACTATAAATAATAAAATTTTACTACTTTTGTAACTATAAATATTGTTATTTAATTTACAACCCTTGAATCCCATAAGCTTCATCATGTAGTGTAGATTATAAGAGATACTTATTATTGTAAATGATTTATTAAAAAAATGTATATTAATTGGATTACAAATTAATAATATAAAATGCTAAATCTAATACAGAACACTAAAAAAAAATTATTCCCACTTACCAAACATATAGGGACACTTTTAAGTTTTGTCCATGGTATCCTGAAGGTAACTTTGTTACACCAAGCTTGCTTTAAACATAGCCATGATGGCAATTCCAGTAGGTCCATAAGAACCACTTCATTGAGTTCTAGGTTAGAGAGTTCACCTTCACCTTTGAATGTGCTTAGGTTAATCTTGTCAGCTGACAGATTCTTGGTGAACCTGTGAAAGAAAATTATAATCAAAAATAAACAATTTTTAGATATTTTTGATGTTGGAAACGTTAATTATTCATCAAACATAAACATCAATTTTTAGTTATATATAGCTAGAATGTAATGGAAGTCAACCCTCCAGTCATTACTATTTTTTATACTGTCAAGAAATGAAAGCTAGAAAATTATTGTATATTTCTGGTAACGCAAAATATGAGTCTGCTTATGTAGTAGCAGTGTTTAATAGGTGTAAATCCTAATATTTTAAAATCTCCGTTGTGAATTATGTTGTAATGTTCTATTAGAATAAAGGGACATCACACTTTTTAGGTATATTTTTCTTTTAATTCATAGTTTGTATATAACGAAACTGATTTCAAAATAAAAAAATACAATTTAGATAATGTAAGGAGCTTAAGGTTCCAAGAATCAGACCAAAACAATAAAATGCTTTCGAAAAAATAGGCGCAAAAAGAAATTGAAGATGTTTTTCCCAAAATATAATTTTATGATGGAGTAATGTTATTATTTTGATACTTTATTTGTATTCATCCTCATATGTATATCAGCAAATATTAATATTTTTGTGCATGTTCTTATTTTTTTTTTCTTATACATATTTTTCAATTTTGCTTTAGAAGATGGCAAAAACATCATAAAACAAATACTTTACTTTTATCACATGAGCAAAGCATGTGTATGAAGGAGGTGTTCAAATATACAATAAAAACAAATCAATACACAATATTACTATTCTTCTGATACCCGTAAACCGTTTTAGATACATAATATCAATAAACCATTAAGTTAATTTCCCTTGGAATATAATGTCCTTGATTTAATGACATTAAGGGAGAATCAACAGTTGAGGGTAGGTCAGTACAAAAATTGGTGGGTCACACCTTGAACACAAATGATTATTAAATAATAAACTTACTCAACTATATCACTCTGAATACATTGTATTATTATTTTAATATGCAAATACAGAAAAATCTATATGAACAAAAAATACCTGGATAGATGTTTTAACAGTTGGTTCTTGATAATAGACACCATGATTAACACTTTAAACAACCGAGAAGACTAACACTATTTTTCTTTTTAACATGTCATTGTATATTCACTTTATAAACAAATAAATAAATCTAAAAACAGGAATGTTAAAATAAAATTGATGAATTTTACTGAAAGTGACAGTGACATATCAAAAGCTGATCTTGACAACTGATCAGTGCTGGTACGTTTTTAGGGGATTAATATGGAATGATTCGCTTACAGTACATATGAACTAAAACATAGACGGAGTTATTTAAAAATTGCATACTAATTTAAAACATCAATCAATTTCAACTTAAAGAAAATTTAATTATTTCTTTAAATATCAGTTATTAATTTTCGTCGGTGAATATGATAATTAAATTGTATATTTATATCTGATTACGCCACAAATTGATTGTAATAAAAAAGATGACAGAATTTTAAAGTGAAATGATATCAAAATATAATATTTAACTTACACTTGCCACAAGAAAATAGTTTCAAGAACCCTTTGAATATGACAATAAACTATATAACTCATAATAAGTAATTTTCCTTTATTGCTGTGTTTAAATGCTTTAGAAGCATTTTAATTTAAAGGAAGAGTATTAGATAAAGGTATACTTGATAATAGAATCTACAATTTAACAGTAATATTATTGCTGATTTAACTGTAGGTACTTATTTTTCATACCGGTTACAATATTTATGAATATGTATAATAACTGATATATTATGATAATATTGTTAATTACAGGTAATTGGATGTTAACAAATCAATTTATCAGTTAGCTATATATACTTACAAGAAATCAGTCCTTTAAGGTTCCTAAATAGATTATAGTGCACCTTCAACGTCTAATGGAGATCACCCAATACAAAGAGTAATGCATGTTAAGTTCTTAAAAAAATATACCATGAAGATACCAAAAAACACATTGGGTGGTAAAAATATATTCACCTGCACTATAAATTAATATTATAATCAAAATATTATAGTCAACATATTTCATGATTTCATTGTATACAAGTTAATGGCTTCTCCTAGGCTTTTTACGTTATAGAGATCGCTTAATTTCTACCAAATGCCTTTTAAGTATTTAAACAATCTTTTTTAATGGGGTGAAATATTGTTCATACTGGAAACGATTTCGAAAGGATTTCTGTTTTTTTTTCTTTATCACTATGAACCCATTAATAATTAAGTTAAAGAAAGAGAGGTATTGGCAAAGAATATAGACGCTTAATTGGTATTATCAAAGAATATATTCCTATTCCTAGCTATAGAGCCTTGTAGAGCGGAGCAGAAATAACATAATCCTCTTCTGTTTATTATTATTTATAAAGAAGAACATAACCTCTCATTATTTTTAAAAAGTTCAAATGGTCAAAGGTCTATTATATTTAAATGTTTGATATTATTGTACAAAAGCTACTCAATACTCAATATTAAGTTCATTTGATTTTTGATCTTGTGTTTCATTTCTCAAGTTTTCATTTCTATTATAAATTTAAACAACTTGTCTGTTCCTTAAAATCTGCAAACATTTATTTCTATATAACATTTTGTTATTTTTTATTAACAATGACAACAGATCCTAACTGCATTTTTTGCAAAATCATATCAGGAAATGCTCCGTCGGATATATTGTTCCAAAATGAAGAGTTAATTGTATTTAGAGATATTAAACCAGAATCTAAACATCACTTCCTAGTTGTGCCTAAAAAACATGTTCTAAATGTAAATAGTTTACAAACAAATGAGGACAGGCTTTTAGGTAGGTTATTTAAATGATTTTATAAATTCTCCAACTTCTTTAAAAAAATTGTTCATCTTAAATAAGTTTTTTATACCTAATGGCCAATAACTACATTTTTAGTTGAAAGGATGGTGGAAATCGGTAAGAAGATTTTAGCAGAACACAATGGCGATTTAGACGATGCAAGATTAGGATTCCATTGCCCACCTTTTAATTCCATAAACCATTTACATTTGCATGTGATTTCCCCAGTATCTGAAATGGGATTCATTAAAAGACAGGTGTTTAGACCAAATACATGGTGGTTTCAATCTGTAAGTGAACTTTATTTCAACTTTGCTTTTATCTGTGTGAATGTATGTACGAAGGATATGTGGGACGAAGGATAGAGCTGTTAGAAGTTGTTGGAAGGAGAAGTCGAGGAAATCCCAGGAGAAGATGGAATGATTGTGTGGCAGAAGACTTGAGAGAGAAAGGTTTAGGTGAAGTAGACCTGATGGACGGAAATGAGTGGCAATGAAGAGTAAGGAACAGAGACTCCTGGAAAAGGGGAAAAGCTGAGGAAGAAGAAGAATGTATGTATGAAATCTATTCATGGTTTATGAATTAATAGTTACCTTTTAGGTAGAAAATAATTCCTCTCTGATTGGTAGAAAAAAATCTGTTGTTTCATTGATACCACTGCACTATTCCCTACTGAATTTCTAAATCAGTTTTTCTTTACTGGTAGAATGCGACTCTTATTTGCTGTTCCTCTCTGAGTTATGTGCAATTAAATAATTAACATTAAAATTATTGAATATATTTTTTGTATATAAAATAATATTATTACATGTATTTTAGGTTGATGACACTTTACTGAGGTTGAGCAAGCTATAGTGGAATTAATAATAGTCTATTATCGATACTTATATAAGAAAATTTGGGTGATTAGGTAATTTGGGCAATTTTAGGCACAATGTTTATTATTTTTTAGTTTAATTTAAAATGTAGTGATGTAAAAATATGTATGTATGTTTGTTATATGTATGTATGAATATTAAATCAATAAATAAATAGTTATTTATTTATTTTTATCTATTAAATTATTAATTTCCAAATTTAAGCCATATAGTTCACACTTCATCTAAGGGGAAAATTCACTTATCCCTAAATTTTTAAAATATCAAACATCCCAGAATAATAAACTATAACAAACTTTAATACAGCTGTCAAGGGTAGACTAGTATTGACATGTAAAAGAAACCAGTTATTATAAGATACCTTTTTGTTGTTTTTTAAGTAAACTAATTTTGGAGTCAAAAATATTTATTTGTCTTGGAAGGCTATTAGCAGTCCGGACCAATCGTGTAGTTGGTTCATTAATACCATAATTAGTGTGGTGAAATGGCACTGAAAAGATTTCTGATTGTCTGTTGTTTCTACTGGGTACTTTGAGACTAATGAATGATAACAATTGAGGAGATTCTATCATAGCATTAAGGATTTTGTGCAGGAAACATAAATCTAACAATATCCTCCTTGACTCAAGTCTTGTTAAATCAATACTATCTCTTACCTACTGATAGTCATAGCCCTCTCTCCAGTATCCATTACTAACAGTTGATATCCCCAAAAATTTATTTTGGCCCCTTTCAATCTGTTCAACAGTTGTATGATGAGGACCATATAACTGATCTAGAATGGGCCTTTTTTTAACTTTAGGGAGTGTAGACTTGCCATTGAATTCATGTGTTAAGTAAAATTTACATTTATTGTATCTAACTATAATAGTGTCAAGAGGATAATAGAGCAAGTTAATGAACATGACTAAAATCACCAAGGAGGTGACCTCATTTGAGCTAAACTCTCGTCAAAAAAAAATGAAGCCTTACATGAAACAGCAACTTTGATCAGACCAAGATTAACAAGAAGGGATAACGCTATTTCTTGGAATTTAGATTGTGCAGATGAATACGGTTTTTTATCTCAAAGTGTATGTCTTATATGAAGAACAAATTATATTGAAACTAGATATTTTAGTTGACAGGCTTCACATGGACCACACTAAAAATAAGTGAAATGTTTGGGAGTGTGGGGATATATAAGGTTTAGATCCAAAAAAAATTAAACAAAAGACAAGTACTTATGGAATCCTATCATTTACGGATATGGCGAAAGCAAAATTTAAAAAATATATACAATATCGTCGAGCGAACAGATGTATTAGTTATTTGGATGATCCGAGGTTCGACACTCTTGGTAACTATCTAAAGGTTGGGTAGATAATAGTAAATCTAACACAACAAAAGCGAATTCTAATGGAGGAAAACTAACAACAATATTCTGATTAATCTGGTTTAAAAATAAGTTAATAGCTAATGTCCTCCCTGGACTTTGTATTATATCATAGCATGCAATGAAATAAAATTCCCAGTTGAAGTATTTGTTTTCATATAAATAATATTAAAAAGAATTTACTGGACATTTTAAAAAGTTTGGCATTGTCCAGATAACATCCATGTGGAAGCTAGGATCTAACCAGTTCAACATATACTGCATCAATTGAGAGCTCCTGAGCCAAATTTCTATGATCTTTGAACCCTTGGGGCTAACTGATCGACATATTGAGAAAAACAGTATTCCGCAAAATATTCTGAAGTTGAGTGGCTTGAGCCTTCTACAATCTTCCAACTATCACTGCATATGGCTTTCTAGCTTCTGAGTCTGAGCTTCCCAATATCCGTATTATTTGGTCCTCACATTTCATTTTGTGTCTTCCTCTAAGTCCACCCGTCACTGTTTTCCAATTGGTTATTTTCTTGGTTACTGCTGGATCTCTCTTTTCTCGATGTTTCATCTATATGAATCCTTAATCCTTGATAGATCTGAAATAAGATAATCTTTAAGAATGTATGATATCCAGTTCTCTTTCAAATGACGCTACAGCTCAAATGAGGCTCTGGCCTCCCCCAGCATCAGTTTCCTCCAGTTATCCATCCTCAGTATTTACCTCTAGCATCGTTTATTACTTCTTCTATCCACCTATTCCTTCACGACATTCATAGAAATCAACGAAATTGTTTTATTGACCATACAACACAATGGCAATCGCTGTGACATGTTACACGTTTCCACCTCTATATTCATTTCACAGTAGGTATGAATTGTCATAATTGTCACATTGACATAAATTTCAAACGAAGTTCTGAAAGAATAAACACATAATTAATAAAATGTATACGATAATGTCATTCGATACACGAAATAATTGATTTATTTATTGTTGCCTTCGAAAATAGACCCCCACCAAGTGTTACAACAGCTAAAAATACCATTAAACATTTTTAAACTTCGGGGTGTGTAAACAGTTGTAAAAAGTGTAATGAAGGTAATGTGTTAGACCTATCGATGAAGAGCGTCAAAATAGGGATATTGATATTTGTGCTTTTGTGGAAGTTAGTGAACCCTGCAATAGTGTACAAATTGCTAGGGAAGTTAACGTGAATGCTCGAACTGTCCAGCGTGTTCTCAAAAGGAATGGGTATCACTGTTTTAAGATACAACCAACACAAGAACTATTTCCGGAAGATAACTTTAGGCGGATGGAGTTTTGTGAAATTATATTAGGTAAACAGAATGAAAATGTACACTTTTTAAAAAATATTTTATTTTCTGACGAATCTTCATTTTCATTACATAAAAAACATAATCCATCCGTTGTAAGGTATTATTCTCGGAAAAATAAGCACCTCAGTGTTGCAGTGCGAACGCAGCATCCGCAAAAGTTAAATGTTTTGACTGAGATGTTAGACGACCATATTGTCGGTCCATTTTTTATCGATGGAAACCTAAACTGGCCCAAATATTTACAACTTTTACAGAATGAAATCATTCCGGCAGTTCGACGTCTTCCCGTTAATTTTCAGGAGGTTTATTTCCAAGAGGATGGGTGTTCTTCTCACAACTCTAGAGCAACTATTAACTTCCTCAATCAAACGTTTCCTGATCGACTGATAAGTACATGTGATACAATTAAAGGGCCCGCTAGATCCTGTGACTTAGCGCCTATCGATTTTTTGGGGAGGGGGGTTTCTCAAAGAAACCATTTATAGGCATCAGTTTGAAAGGGCTAATCTAGTCGAATTACGGGCAAAAATACTTCATTTCTCTGCAAGCATTACACCAGCCCTACTCCAAAATATGAGGAGAAATCTATATGACATATTTGGTTACTGTTTAGCACAAGGAGGTGGAATATTTGAGCCCTTAATTCATTAATCTGCTTTCCTAATTTTTATTTTTTGTTAGGTACATTTTACTAAGTTTGTAGGTTCTTAATTAGGTAGTATTTTTTATGTTTAAGTTTGGAAGAATTTTAATATTTTTTTTTTATTTAAACGTACAAACGATTCTTATTCTGAGTTTTTTTCTTCTTTCGTGTTTTATTGTTATAAGCTTTGTACATAAAATTTGTACAATTTTCAGTGTCAATAAAGCATATTACTTATTGATTTTGTATTGCTATTAAGGCTAAAAAATAACCAAAAAAATAGTTTTAGAGCATTATAATAAATATACTCTAGAGATGGTTTTGCAATAAATCTTAATTCCTATGGTCAACAAAGCAATGTCGTTATTTGTATAAAAAAAAAAAATCAGTGGTTTTCTATTAGGTATTTCTACCCTCATGTCCTGGACTATTAATTCAGGTGATCAAAACGCAGAAGTAACGCCGTCTGTGGTTTTTAAGGCGTCTTGAAAATCTGTAGAAATAAATTATTATCTGCATATACTTATAAATATTTCATCTATTAAAGGCTGGATGATTGAATATGCTTTTTTATGATCTTTGTGTTCTTTAATTCAAATACTATTAAGTTAAAGTCAGTACGTGTATTTAACGTTTGGATTTTTCCTATTTTAGATTATTATTTGTTCCCAACATTTTACTTAGAAATTTTAAAGCCAATTAATTTTCGTTTTATAAAAATGCAACGATATGTAACCGCTTATCAATGACTTGCCTAACAATTAAATGTTTGGTTGATAGTGGTGACATTGAAACTGTAAATAATGGAAAATCCAGTAGTAATAATTATGAAAGGAAATCAACAGGTTACAATATCATATCACGCT
Source organism: Diabrotica undecimpunctata (assembly GCF_040954645.1). Taxonomy (NCBI): domain Eukaryota; kingdom Metazoa; phylum Arthropoda; class Insecta; order Coleoptera; family Chrysomelidae; genus Diabrotica; species Diabrotica undecimpunctata. The sequence goes on from NC_092805.1 coordinate 165,317,852, forward strand.
TGAATCGTAGCATCTGTAATTAAGATAAAAATGTCTAATAATAATTACAGCATAATATACCATAAGAGGTAGGTATAATGCTGTGCTATAGTATACATATAGGTAATCTATGAAATCGCAATGCATATACATTTTGATAACATAGGCGTATACTTATAGATTATTTAATTTTTATTAAACGTTTACTGAGTTTAATCTTATCTATTATGTATTTGCTGCTGCAATGGCAGATGCAGATTGTGTATTTTGTGAAATTATTTCTGGACAAGCAGAAGCGACCGTGTTATTTGAAAGTAACGAGATCATCATTTTCAAGGATATAAAACCAGCTTCTAAATATCATTTGCAAGTCGTACCTAAGAAACATATACGTAATATTCATTATTTGAAACCTAAGGATAAAGATTTTGGTAAGTCACATAAACTTGTTATCTAATAATAATATTAATGGTTATCTAATAACAATAGCGGTTCTGTCTGTGTAACTCATAACTATGGATGGCGGTGCATTGATATTATTTTATTTTGGATATGCCTAATTAATCTAAAATATTTAGAGCTACCTACCACTTCCGGTTATACCGGAAATTGAATTTAACTTTACTATATTTTGGATACATCGGTACTGTGTTGGCCAAATCGTGCTGGACCTAATGCTGATAAAAAAGGCACTCAGGTATCAAAAATGTCCTACAATATTTACAGAATAATAAAAAGACCTTCTCTAGATCTAAAAAAATTTGTAAAAAGTAAAGTAAATGTGTAAAATACTTTACAAAGTGTATAATATGTGTAAGAAGTGGGTAAAATTGTGTAAAATGTATAACAAGTATGTAAAACGTGTCAAATTGTCTGAAAATTGTTATAAAATGTGCAAAATTGTGCAAATTGCATCAAATGTATAAAATGTGTAAATTTAATTGCGTAAATTAGTAGATATAAAACTTGTAAAGAAGTGTGTAAATTTGTTAAAAAGTGTGATAAGATGTATAAAAGTGGTCAACAAGTGGTTTTGTCAACAATGTAGTAAAATAGTGGTTAATAATTCAAAAAATCATATAAAATCCGTTTAATAATTGTCTTACTAGTGTAACTTTGTAAAAATCGTTGTAATCATTGTTCCAAATCAATAATTAGTAAATTATACGAACGACATTGCCGTCGGCGAGTCCGCGTTATCCCGAAATCAAGCGTTGTTAGCACGACCAATCCATTATAGGTCGCAGGTCTCGTGCGTCAAGTTATACGTAGCATGACAACGCTCATTTATATGTGACTCTAGTTCTAGTTGTGTCGCGTTGACGTTGAGATCACTTTGACCACGTTGTCAACGTTACGTATAACTTAATGCGCACTCTGTGCCACGCGTAAATTGCGCACAACGCTACCAACGCTTTACATCGGGATACCGCGGACTCACCGACGGCAATGTCGGTCGTATAATTTACTCCATGGTATTGCCATTGTTTGGTTGAGCCGATGCTAACGCGACGCTGCTAACACGACATTAGCGCTCGTATAATAATAGGGTTCATGTACCATATCCAAATTTTGAGCGTAGATATCTGCTTTGTATATATTTTTTTATGTATTACGAAGTGTATACAGATATACGTCTTCATGTAGGACTTTATAAGTGACGACCTAAGCAATACATTTTAATTTTTGTAGCTGGAATTGATCCCAAATCATTTAGCACCATACATTAGATACTGCATACATATTAAGTTTATAGACTGATAAAGTTTATTTACATTTTGAAAAACTGTCGAGTCATTAAATTCAAAATTCGATATTACTCTCAACTGTTCACTAACGCCCCCTCGCTTTTATCTTGTGAGTTACATATGTTGCAGATGCAGATACATATGTGATGTCGAAATGTCCCGATTTTCAATCAGCACTGACGATTTAAATATTCTTTTAGTGGAAGAAATGTTCGTACTCAGCAGATACATTCTTGAACTTAATGGAGGAGACTGTAATGATGCTAGAATAGGTTTTCATTGTCCACCATATACAAGCGTAAACCATCTACATCTCCATGTAATATCTCCCGAATCTAAAATGGGTGCCTATCAACGAAGCAGATTTGAATCTCCTAAATTTAAATTGGTAAGATCTATTTAAATAAAACTATATTTTAATTTATCTAGTTTAGGAGAAACACCATTACATATTACATCATTTTGTAATCAGTGGAGTAAAGGTACATGCGCACTTTACCGAACCGGCCGGCAACGGAATGCACCAATATAGCTCGAAACTAAATTTCGTAACTCGGCAAAATCACCTCGGTTAAGCTAATAAATTCCTATTTCTCCAATCGAACGATCAGGATCAGGAAAAGTTGACGACATTTTATCCACACCCTTTACTCCACAAGCTGGAGTACCCCAGGGCTCAATTCCTACTCCAATATTCTACACAGTCTACAATAGTGACATCTGACCGCATCATAGATCGGAAACCCTTCTTCTCTATGCGGATGACACTGCACTCCTCATGTCAGTGCCACACAGAGAGCGTAGACAATTGTCTGTATTCGAAAGAGCACAAAACTACTTAGATCGAGTTATTAGGTGGTGCAGTAAATGGAGAGTGACCATAAACGTCTCCAAACCACAACTTATCTTATTCAAATCCTCCAATTGTCGCGATGTTCATGCCCGGACAACATTGTTAGGAGAGGATCTTACTATCAGAACCTCGGTTTCCTATTTGGGAGTTCATTTTAGCAGGACTCTCAACTAGAAAACCGACATTCAAGATACCCTAGACAGGTGAGAAAGAGGTTTAAACTCCTGGCAACGCTGTCCGGTAAAATGAACAGGACGCCATCTAAAACATTATTGCACACCTACAAAACCTTTATAAGACCGCTAATAGAATACAAGGCATGCGTCTACGCATCACTTAACAGCCGCCAAATTAACATCATTATGGCCACCGAAAGGAAAATCCTTAGATTCTGAATGAGGAAGTGCAGTCATTATCCATCAGCACACATACATTCCAGGACAGAATCCTATCCCTCAGCAGAAGGTATGTCCTTCGAACCACTACAGGCTCGAAAAAGAGAGCCAAACAAACATTTAAGACGCCATGAAATCACCGAGGGAAAATACTCACCAGAGTTCCTAAAAGAAAAGTTTCATTCCCTCTAGCTAAAGTTATAAAACCTGCAGGCTAATAAAGAGCCATTGCTAGTATGGCTGGTAACCCCCGAAGTACCTCTTTCGACTTGTTTGGCCTTCTTTACCAACAATTCTTCTTGTGCACTTCATCATAGCATATCGTCCATATCACACACACCACCTTCTGAAACCCAGCTTTTTAGCAATCCACCTACATCTCCACAAGCATTCGTCATCACGTTTACCACAGACAGGCTTACGGTGTGAGATGTGAATGGTTAACTCTAACCACCTTGCGTAATAATCCTTTCGTTTTAGAAAATGATATACCTACCTGATCTAAAAGATAATTGTTTTCAAAATAAAATGTAAATGGAAGAAAGTAATTTATTTTTACGAGAACTTTTATTTGGTATTCTAGAGATGCGTGGTGTGAAAGTATCTACTTAGATAGAATATTACCAAGAATACATTGACAAAAAATATAAACTTTTTACTATAACAATAATGCCTGGTTCAGAGATATGTCTTACACATCTCTGTGCCTGGTTACAACATGACCTGCTTACACACTTGTGATGCACAAGTGCCAACCTTTAATACTAAAAAGATCCAATACAGAATTGTAATACAAAGATGCCATTGATGTGTAGTAATCATAGAGATATATATATATATATATATATTAACATATCTAACGTATATATTAACATATATAAATGTTATTATATACACTGACCGGCAAAAAAAGTGGCCACCATATAAATTTTAAATAATAAAAATTCATTGTAAGTTCATTCAATGTTTTGTATTGAAGTTCTGCAAGACTTTCTAGCTGGCCTGGTTGACTTCTAAACCTACCAAAAAAGTTCATCTTAAAGATATTCGATGATATTCAAAGTCAGGGCTGCAGGCTGGCCATTCTAGAGTATTAATTCGTACTTCCCTCAAGTAATTTGTTACGATTCTTGCAGTATGCGGCCGTCATCATGCATAAAGACGAAATTGTTCCCAATAAATGGACCAAATGGAACTACTGCTTCTACCAAAACATTCTCTAAATACCGGTGAGCATTCAGGGGACCGTTGATGAAAATAAGTTCAGTTCAAGCTTTAAATCAGATTCCAGTCCAAACCATGACACCACCACCGCCAAACTTTCTTCTCTGGGACATATAAGCTTGGGTATATCTTCCATATCTCCGTTTTCAAACGCTCTCTCCGCCATCGCCAGACTTCAAACAGAACCGCGATTCATCAGTTAAGAGAATTCGACTCCAATCCTCTATATTCCAGTGTTGATATTGTCGAGCAAAATTTAATCGATTAGGTATTAGTGTCTGGGTTGTAATTCGGAAACAATAGCCGGCCTTTTTGCCATTAGTCCTCTTTTATTGAAGGGTCTTTTAACCATTATCTCACTTACATTCACATTTCGAACCTCCTGCAGACGGTTTCTTGCAGCAATTGCAGTGGAATGGCCATTTTTTAAAAGTTCGATCACAATAAAACAACAATCTCTTTGCGAGGTAACTCTTCTACGACCGGAACCAGGTCGACGTGAGTATGTAGCAGTCTCTATAAAGCAATGGAAAGCTCTCCGCATTGTAGTTCTCGGAATAACTAAAGTTTTGGATATATAAACTTGACTTCTTCCGTCTTGTAGCAATGTAATAATTCGAGCAACATCTAGTATAGATAACACCATATCTTAATTATTCACTTAGTCGAAATCCACGTGTGAAAAGCTAAATTTCTATTTAATTGAATGCTTTCAACTTAGAGATAAACAGTGACTATAGAAAACAACAACATAAACGTCAAAAATATCAAAAACAAGCATATATGATCGCAATAAATATTTAAATTGAGACGCAATCTGAAAGAATGCATAAAACTTTGTAGGGTGGCCACTTTTTTGCCTGTATTTAGTACGTGTATTTTGTGTATTTATGTACGTGTATGATCATAACGCTTGAACAATTGGTATGTTGATTAGTTCGATTAAGAGGTTTGTAGATATTTGGCAAAAGCACAAACTGTAGAATTACGGTTTCCAGGATAATTGAATCAAAAGAAATTTTTGAGGAATAATATATAATAACAGTAATACTTAAAAGTTTAACTAGGACTAAAATGTATATTTATTTATTTTTCTATAAGTTCTTTTACTTTTTAGGTGGAGGACGTTATATCGCAACTTAGTAAACAATAAATATAATAGAATAAACAATACTGCCGAATTATTTGGTGAAAAAGACCACAGGTGCTTCAGTAAAAGAATTATACAAACATATAGCTTTATTTATTTCTGTATAATGCAATAAGTATATTTAAATTTATAAATATGATGATGAAAACATGTCTGATATATTACAATATAATAAAAATTATATTTTTGAATATTTGAGGTGTATAAATTTTCAACTTTTGAATTACATGCGGCCACATGTCTACTTATGCTGCTGTTAGGTGGATGGTAGCCATGGGTGCCAGTATTATTTTCAGTGGGGCGCATAGACTTCTCAGAGGGTGCATCTACATACTATTAACCAATAAAAAATATATTACTATGCATGTGGTTTCTTTTGGGGCAGGTGGTGCAATTATACCCCGCTGTCGACGCCCACGATGGTAGCACAACAAAAGGACATCCAGTCCAAAGGACGGATAAAGGAGAGGATTCGAAGGTGAGACCAGCAATCTGAAACACACAACAGAAACACAATAGCAAGGAAAAATGACTACCAGAAAGAACTTGGAGGTGAAATGAAAGGTTTTTTTAATAGTCTCTAGACAAGATAACCAGAAATCAAAGATAGTAATTCTTGTTTAAAAAAAATTTATTCTAAGGTATTACTATGTAGATTCTTAGCTATAAGTTTTAATTTACCATTACAATTGTATACAGACAGTATGTTTCCATATATTGCCGTAAGAGCACAATAAAGAACGTTTGAAAGGATTTCGTCTAACAAGTTATTTCTTCACCCTATCATTCAATTATTTACCACCACGATTAACTAGCGACCAATCAATTTTAGTCAACAATTTAAACATAACAATTTGGTCCTTAGGGCCGGATTCGGTGGTAAATCTGAACAATTTCAATTTTAAATCATCAATTAACTAAAAAAAAAGCAGAAGTTCCTATTAGTGCATGTGTGCGTGTTTCAACTCATCAGAGCCTAGTACAGCGAACCAGAAGAATGTTGAGAAACACGAAGCTGTGTTCCAGTGGCCAATTTGCTGAGTTATTGGAGACGCGCAGACCAAATTGTTATGTTTAAATTGTTGACCAAAAATTGATTAATCGTGGTGGTAAATAATTGATCGATAGAGTGAAAAAATAACTTGTGAGACGAAATCTTTTAACGCATTTTTTAAATACAATATTTAACTTAAACATACCACAAAAAATAATTTCAGAACCCATTCAGAATATAAAGACGGACTTTATGTTTTAACCCATGGATGGTGAGATAATTTATGATCCTATAAGTGCTATAAGATTTAAAGATGAGATAACTAAATACTTTTAAAATAAAGTATTTGATTGGATTATTGAAATAAATTATAGAATGATCTACATAAAAAACATTTTAATAAGGAATAGTTAAGAGTACAAAAAGATCGTACACTAAAGTGGCAATAAACTACGCCAAGAAATATAAATCTAAATGTACTACTTGCAGTTGGGATATCTCATGGAAAATTAATAATACATCCCTACACGTTTCAATATGGCATAATTGTATTAAAGTTATCTGCAATAGATCTTATAATATAGATTTAAGTACATAAATACCAAGACAAACATTTCATGTATAATTAATAATATGCTAATGAGTGGATTAATAATATGATAGACAGTCCAGAAAGATGAGAAAGTAGAGTTTCCTTTGGTTAAATGTTATGAATCTTTTAATTGTTGCAGTATTTAAAATAAATTAACTTATTTCATCGTCCAATTTACAAATCAATAATAGCAAGAGAAAGAAAATTTAAAACTGTCCGCTATATTAACATTTGCCGCAAAATAACTTTGATTTGACGGTAACATTTGACATTTGACTTTAACAGAGTGACGTTGTGTTGTAGAGATAAACAAAAATGTTAAAGTTGTAACTGAAATGAAACATCCGGAAGATAAAATTTATTAACAGATCAATGCCAGAAACCCGTTTAAAGAAAATTTATTAAAATGCAGCATCAATATTGGGTTACCAAGAAAAGCGTGCTCAGAAAATTAGGTGGAAAGGAAGATGAGTGTATTGTTTCTTCTGATGCAGAGTTGGACGCCAAATTGGAATTATTTAAATCAATTAACGATAGTTGTGCTCAATTACAACGCGTTATTGACTTATATCAAGAACGATTATGTTACTTGGCACAAGAGGAGAATGTTCTTGGCAGGTAAAAATGTGTATTCTTTGGAATAACAATATAAAATCTGGTATGCTTGCACTCATTTGATTTTGTTTTAATTAACCAATTATAACTAAAAGAAAAACAAAAACGCGTTTTATTGGCACTATCATTTAAAGTGTGTTTCTGTAAAGATTTTACTTATCATTGGAATGCATGCCTTTCTAGTTATCAAAAATTATATTTTGCAGTTCTTGTCATTTTAATAATTATTATTATATTGTATTAATTGTTACTTTCATTGTTCTAAACTTTTATATTCATCTATTGACATGTCTGGAGAAATATAGAAGAAAAAATCCTAACAAGATGTGAAAAGTATTTATATTACTATCTAATGAGTAAAATAAACTGCACAAACAAGTGTGGGATAAACATGTTAAAAATTATAAATGAGTACAATTATTTAGCAAAGTCTATTAAATGCAAACAAGATTTGAATATAGGTAATACCAGACTATTGAACAAAATATAGACCTATCTGATTTTTACCATAATAGTTTTTGATCATTTGTAAAATCCAGTTGTTCTGTGGGTTTACCATCAGAAGTTAAGTTTGATAATAATATTTACACAAATTGTGGTAACATTGCAAATGTTCTTGTACTATACTTTAAATCAGTTCACAATATATCATCCAATACAAAATTTTATATGCATTGACTTTGCACATCAAGTTGATACTTGTTTTGGATTCAAAGCAAATAGTTTTAGAGATTCAAATTAGACATTTTTTGACCACTATAAAAACAAGAAAACATAGCTTAGTTGGATATCTACACTTATATTTAAAAATGTTCAATGCTTTAATGGTTTTAGGTATTTAAGAGACTGTGGAAAAAATGAAAAAAATACATCTGCAGGACAAATTATGTCAATTGCTGGAAAAGCATTGGCTTACACTGGACACCAAAGATTAACTATTAGACCATCTCTAGTAAGGTTGCACCATGAATTGGAAACATTCCGTAATAGAGCTATAACTGATACAAGAGCCACAATATCAGAAATGGAAAAAACCAGGACAGAGTACAGAGCAGCTCTGAGTTGGATGAAGTCAGTGTCATCAGAATTAGATCCTGATACTGGACATGGTCTTGAAAAATTTAGAAAAGCCCAGTCTTATGTTAAGAAAACCAAAACAAAATTTGATAGATTGACTTTAGCTTGTTTACAGAAAGTTGATTTATTAGCTGCAGCAAGATGCAATATGTTTTCCCATAGCTTAGTACCATACCAAAGTGCAATTTTGAATTTTTCCACAAAGTCTTCTGAAACTTTAAGTACAGCTGCAGGCAAATTGGATATAATTAAACCAACCGATAATACAACCATTATGGAGTTGTTTAGTCCCTTCGATACAGACAAATCTAAAAAGACCTTCTTTAATTCTGATTATTCTGATGATCCACCCAAAAGTCAGAAAAAAGATGAAGAGGAAAGTAAAGATGTGAAGTAAGTATTTTAGTTTTTCTTGTTACTCATACTTTCATCGTGATGTTTATCTGCTACATTAATATTTTTTTAATGTGATGAGGATAGATCATAATGATACCGTCCTAACACCCCAATGGTAATTATATTTGGCCTCTTTCACAATGAAAGTTGAAATCTTAATAAAAAATAATGTTTCTTGGTAAATGAGGTTTTATTTTGTATTAAAAATGTAATATGCTATATAAACAGGTTTTGAGTAATGCAAATGTTTAATTTTTTCAGTAATGAAGAATCCCATATAGCTGAAGTAGCTGATCTATTAAATGCTGATTTTCTTAATCCACCCCCAATAGAACAACCAATTACTACTGAAAATGCCAACACAAAGCCAAGCTCTGAATTGCTAGATCTGAACTGGAGCTCAAATGCTGACTTCATGTCAGGTGACTTTATGCCTTCAAAGTTATTGCAAGAAGGATTCTTCAACATACCCACAGATCCAGCACAGCAAAACCTAAACAATTTTGGTCAACTTCTAGACAAAACTGGAGAGAATAATGCTACAAATGAAAATAAAGTTTCTTGGCTTAGTCTTTTTGCTGAACTAGATCCTCTTGCAAATCCAGTTGTAGAAAACAACACAACTGCATCAGACAGAGCATAAGTTTGCCACTAGGTTTCCACTTAGAGGTTTTGTTATCCTATTTTATATATTTAAACATTCCAAAGACATGCTAAAGACTTTTGACGATTTGAAAAATTAGTTATTTATTTTTATTTGAATTTTTAAAGTATTTTATCAAATATTATTTTATTGTAGTGTTTACTAAATATGATTAGGAATCTCAGTAGGTTGTGAACAACACATTTTATGATGATGTTCTCATCCACAGTTTTGCACCAAAATGTATTTCATTTTTAACTCTTACACATATTATTTAAAAAACACTAGTCAGTTTATGTGTTATGTAAATTTTTATGTATACATCATTTTGGTGAAGATTTCTAAAAATAATCAAATTGGGAAGCTTATGGATCTGCTACGAATACCAAAGAAACTATTTTTATGAATGCAAATTGTACTTAATTTTACCCAATTTTATCTTATACATTCCTCTATAGATTATCAATTTATGATTGTAATCATTAAATAAATATATGCCTACAGAATTGTCGTTTGACTTTTTTTTAACACTATGAATATATTATTTACTACATTCCTTATAGGCACAGATAATACAATGCATACAAATCAAAATGTAATAAGTGTTATATATAGAACAAGTAGAAATAAGTAAGGGGGTGAGGTAGGGCTGGATCTGACTTCTCTCAGCTGTTTTAACATATATGTAGAACAGATTTTCTTTAGTGTATCTATAATACACTTGTGATGCATTATACCATTCATTGATACTTGTTTTCTGCACTTAAGAGCTTATGAAAATGTTCTTTCTATTTTTAGGGTATCCAATTTAATAATAAGGATGTTGACTATTTTTGAGAGTGTTTAAAATTGTTCATAAGTAAAGGGTGGATAATAGGCAACTTGACTTTTAATACATTTTTTTTGTGAATTCATATAATTTGCATTTTTTTAACAATTTGGGCATTTATTTGCATATTTTATCAAATTTACCTGATCCTTGCCCTGTTAGTTGTTTAAAGTTTATGCATTTTCAATTGAAAATATTTATATTTCTACTTGGAGGGATTACAAAGGTCTTTCTATTCATCTTCATCATTATTGTCTGTGATTTTAGTTTAATAATTAATATTGTTTTAAACTTTGAAAAATAAAGGCAGATATCGAGCACAGGTTTATTAATTAAATTAAATAATTAAATAAAAAAAAAAGTTATTATTGCCATTATTAATAGATAAACACGTTTTAAATTTCTACTTGACCGATCAGGGTTGAATCAGGAATTAATAGGTAGTATCAGTCATTAAGAATCTGTACTTGCTGCTGTGTATAGTATATTAGTGAAGTTTGTTTGTAAAATTTTAATATATAGAAGCCTAATCAAACAAGATGCTGTGAAAGAAACAGGTTTACTTACACAAACACTAATATCATCGATAAAGGATATTGTAAGCAAAGAACCATTGACAGAACGAAAAAATGTAGTGATTTTATATACGAGGCGTGTTTTTTTGGAGCGTAAGTACCATTTTGGAATTAAAAAAAGACGCGCAAAGATATGGCAATAATTTTATTTTTACATGAAAGCCTGTACCCTAATCTACTTTTCTACATAATTTCCGTGAATATTGAGGCACTTGTCATAACGTGGCACCAGTTTTTGAATACCCTCCTGATAAAATTCTGCCGCCTGACTTGTTAACCACTGCATCACAAATGTTTTGACTTCGTTATCGTCTTGAAGACGCTGACCGCCCAGGTGTTTCTTCAAGTGCTGGAACAAATGGTAGTCGCTGCGCGCCAGATCAGGGCTGTATGGAGGATGATCTAGAGTTTCCCATTTAAATGATTTGATGAGATCTTTGGTCTGATTAGCCACATGTGGACGGGCATTGTCATGCAGCAAAACGATACCCTTACTCAACTTGCCACGTCTTTTGTTCTGGATTGCACGACGCAGATTTTTCAATGTCTCACAATAAGACGCTGCATTGATTGTCTCATTACGAGGCAGAAACTCCACTAGCAATACTCCTTTTCTATCCCAAAAAACTGTGCACATGATTTTCCGGGCAGAAATTGTTTGCTTAAACTTCACTCTTTTGGGTGATGATGAATGTCGCCATTCCATGGATTGTTGTTTCGATTCTGGTGTGACGTAGGCCACCCACGTTTCGTCACCAGTAACAATTTGGTCTAAAAAATCTTCACCTTCACTGTGTTACCGCTCAAGGAAAGTCAATGCACTGCCTAAACGTTGGGTTTTGTGCAAATCCGTCAACATTTTTGGAACCCAACGTGAACACAATTTCCGGTAATTCAAGTTCTCGGTAACAATGCGATACAAAACACTACGAGAATACTGAGGAAAGCAGTCGGACAATGATGAAATTGTAAAGCGTCTGTTTTCTCTCACTTTTTCGTCCACTTTCTGCACCAAATTTTCATTAACGACCGAAGGACGCCCACTCCGTTCTTCATCATGCACATTTGTGCGGCCATCTTTAAATGCTCTCACCCATTTCCTTACCATTCCATCACTCATAATGTTTTCTCCGTAAACTTCAACGATCTCACGATGAATATCGATCGGTTTTACGCCTTTAGCACTAAGAAATCGTATAACAGCCCGTACTTCACAATCAGCGTTACTCACGATTGTTGGAGGCATCTTAAACACTGGAGTAAACAAGTATACAATGAAGAATCAGACTGTAATGGCGTCAGTGCGTAGACAAGAGATGTAGGTAACCAGCGCTCATGCGCGGAACGCCGACCGTAGCGCTGCGGCGGCGGAATCGCAAAACGGTACTTACTTAAAAAACATGCCTCGTATATACAAGGATTTCCACAGTTTTCACTGTGTTCCTTCACTCAACCGTTTTCTCCAATTTTTCCTGTTTAGCCAGTCCCCTTCCTGTAGGTTTCTTCTTCTTCATGTAGTGATTTTCAGTCTCATAATTTGGACAGTACTCAACAAGATATTATGAGAACAATATATTCCCTTTATGAAAATCAGACAGTTCCTACGTTAGATAAATTGAAGTTAGAGGAAGAAGAAAGAAATATACATAGATATAAGTCGTGCCACCCTCCATAAAGTCATTTCTAAAATGGGTTTTAAGTATCGTAAGATAGACAAGAAAGCAGCAATAATGGAATCACAGACTGCGCACTTGAAGAAGTGAGTATCTCTCTGAAATTAGGAAGTAGAGGTTAGAAAACATTTCTATCATATATCTGGATGAAACATGGTTTGATACTCATTATACAGTATACAAAGGATGAGTCGATTCTAGTAAAAACTGTAAAAAGTAAAAACGCATAACAATAATTCACGCCGGTTTGAAAGATGGGTGGGTTCCAAACTGTTTGCTCTTATCTGCGAAGAATATCAAAAATTCTAGCTTAGACTGTCATGAAGATACAAGTGCCAACCTTTTTGAAAATTGGTTTCGAAATTCTCTTTTGAAAAATATTCCTGAAAATAGTGTAATCGTCATGGATAACGCAAGCTACCGCAGTTGAAAGCTAGAAAAGCGCCACACAGATCAAGTATTAAATCTGAAATTCGTGAGTATTTCTTAAAAAGTGATATTTACATATTTTGAAACAGGTTATAACAAAGAACAACTACATCATTTAGCAAAGCAAATGGGGCATACAGTCAGTCTTCCTCTGTACCATAGTGTATTTAACCTTATTGAGCATATGTGGCACCAAGTCAAAGTATAGTTGAAGACCTTGGGACCAGAATAGGCCCACTGTATTTTGATTTCAAATCTCTGGAAAGTAAAATTGACTTCCTCAAACCTTTCTTCCCAATATTAACTGCCTTATAGCCGTCATTTACAAAATGTTTGATATACATTATGTTTTGGAAAATTTAACTTTTCTTTGTAATCTGTATGGCTTTTTTCGTAATCTCGCTTTGTAATTCTTTAATAAAAAAAATCAGATTGTTTCAATACAATCACCTCAAAGCAGTTTTTTCTTTTACATTTTTACTGCTTCGTACCAATCGTCTGGAGTATACATATACTTTTCAAGTGCTGCGAAATTACGGTCACATGGTAATCTTGTATGTCCTACTACCAAGTATTTGTGCTCAATAGAAGTGAAAATGCCTTCTATAGTAAGCTTTTGCCATAAACAAATTAGAGACCAATTTTTGTTTTGGCCGCTGCAGTTATCCCTGTACACTATAAGCTTATCAGCAGTGAGTCTATTATAGTTCGAAAATGTTTATATAAAATGCTGAAAATTTCATCCTACCTCGCTTGGCAATATTTTTTGACCACATGTACATGTAGGCCTTTCCACTAATACAGTCATGGATGCCGAGGTTATAAACCCATGCCTTTCTTGAATAGAACGCTGCTCCCACTGTTAAATTTGGCACTGGCATAGCTTGTTGTAGGTCAAAATAACCATTGCATTTCCCGTAGCTTTAGCCTCCTCTGTGTCCTGTTTCATTAGATCCTGCATGGCCTGGGCACATCTTTAATGTAATAAATTTTCAATGTCTTTGCAATTTCTTTGTCAGCTTCATTATTAATTTTTATATTCATTGCATCACATCCTTTACAGGTACCGCTCTTAGGTAACTTAAAGCCTATATTAAACTCGGAGCAGAATTTGCCCATATATTTATCTTGGGCCACTGTCAGAAAATTATTTTGGCGGCACCACTCAAAATAATAATCATAGTATAAACTGGAAATTGACAGATAGGAATCTAGGTGGACTTTTGTTGGGTTTTTTTGCCTGCTGTAATGACTTTTGTATTTTGGTGTTAAATTAATATGCTGTCATAACATTCTCACAGTGTTCTTCTGGTATTTTCTTGTTGTCATGCCTACCTCTTCTATCTGACTTTGGAGTAGAAGCACCTGCTTTGTTTTGGTCAACCAGTCTTTCAATACGTTTTTTTTTAAATGTTGTGTATGGCAAGAAACTCTTTCTTACAAATTTCAACCTCATCTCCATTTATTTTGACTCTATATTTAACTGAAACGTTTCTGGATGAATGAACTTGTTTTATTTTGTTTGGGTAACTTCTCTTCTTTGGAATTACTTTCATAGTTGAGAATAGGCAAATATTTTGCTTGTCATAATTATCCAGGTTCCAAAAGGCATTAAATATATCATTTTCCTTGCCCGCCAAAAGCTGTCTCCTCTGTTTTGTACAACCGAAAGGTGCACCTAATTTTTTTGGTTCTATTTTCTCTCCTTTTGTATTTATATATTCACAACCTAGATTTCTTTTAGTCTTGAGCTTTATTTTTTTATGTCGTTGGGTATTCTTGTGTCTCCATCTAGAAGGCGCCTTCTTTTCTGGAGTTGGCAAGACACCTCGAGATGTCTGTGGGGTATAAACCTCTTCATTTTCCTGCAATAAAATAGGTATTTTCCTAAAAACGGATGGGCGCCATTTTGGGAAACTCTGACCAACACCGGTAAAAAACTAATAGAAAAAAAAAACAAATAAATCTCTTTATAAGAGTCGTTTAATAAAATTCAGATCTAGTGTTAACACAATATAATTTGTGTGCATTAAAACTGTAACACAAAATAACTGAAACAATAATAAGGTACTCTTTTTTTTTAAATTATGAATTGTAGGACTTAAAGTACATACATTTTTTTATTTAAATACATACTCAGTCTACATTAAAATCACAATAAATTACGTAAAGGGTTTTTATGTGCAAGAGAGAATTTTAAATTAGGGAAATCACACGTCTGCAAACTGGGTTAGAGCAGCTTTGACTCTGAAAAACAAAAAATATTAATTAGATTTTTTAATATAAACAGCTCAGATTTTAATTGTTTAAATTATTTTTTGTAACGAAATTTTTAAGCTTATCCCCTTCAACAGGCATGAGCACAAAAGTCAAGAATTTTCTTTGGAAAACCATTTGGAGAGTTTTTCATTCCTTGTTAGGACTCGTTCCCTCCTACTTTATGTAGTACATAGCAGTAGATAATAGGCGTAGCAAACTGGCAACAGTTGGCAATGGATAGAACTGACTGGCGTAATAGACTTGAGAAGGTCGAGGCTTTTTTATAGGGCTGTAGATACAGGGCAGTAGATATATAGAGTTCATTCTAGGCCACTTCAGAGTAGCTAATAGTAGACGACTATTTTTTGTTTGGTTTTAGGCCAATTCTAGGTGTTCTTGTATCGTCTCTTCTGCTTATCGTTCTTGGCACTCTTCCCATCGTTCTTGACATATCGATTGAAAGACCACATTAAGTCAACTTATATCCACTCTTCTTCTTGTCATTCTTTGACTGTTTTTCTGTTTATCGTTTTTTTGAAACTCTTACTCTTGACGTTTATATTTTTCTTGTGACCATTAGCTTTGACCAAAAGCAGCTTGCACGCTTGGGCATTTTCACGTGACTCTCATTGGTTAGCCGTTGACCAATACGAGCTTTGCTATGCCGCTATTGGTCAGATGTTGCCATTTACCATTTTTGGCTATGCTAGGTCATTGGGCGTTGCTAGCGTAACAGCAAATTACGTTACGTCATTGGACCAGGGGCGTAGCCATACCACCACACTTCAGGAACGTGGTCTTGAGGCAAGAGAATACTTTATCTTGAATTCTGATGGCGACCATCTTGGAAAGTGGCCTAGAAAAAACCCTTTATACCTACGCATAGCAACATAACGTGGTCCACACGGTCGAATAGCTTGTAATCGTGAGAGATAATGTGTAGCAGTGGTTTTGTGGTCAGAGATTCAACCATTGCATTGTGTTGAATTAGCTCAACTATTTACCAAATCGGTTAAAAATATAGTAATCGTGTTGCTCAAATTCAAAACAACCGTTTCTATTTCTTGACGCTATGTCCCATCCAATAAAAATGCAATCGATTTAGTTTCTATGGCTGTAAAACCTTCTACATTGGCCAATATTTTTTTTGTGGAATTATGGAATGACCCAACATTCTTGTTGGAGAATGAAATCAAAAATGGTCTAAAGTATCTGCTACAAATGAACTAAGAATCTGTCTGTTCAAATTCAAAGAAGAAAATATTTTATCTACAAATACTTTGGTTTAGATAAATTGAAAAGTTGTGCATATGTACTCAGATTTAAGTATAATTGCATGAAAAAGTCACATGAACTTCAAAAGAAAATATACTATACATTAGACTTGCTTGACTAAGCACATGCCCTTGATTCATCATCATAAATAGGTCGACAACCTTTTTTGGGTCCTGGTAGGTTCAAGAATTCTTCTCCATTGAAATCTACTTCGCGCTTTGCTTTTTTTCTATTTGTTTCTCGTATCACCTTTGGTTTTCCCCTTGTTTTTCTCCTCCTCCTCCTCGTATCCAACTTGATTTTCTCCTCTATATCCTCAGGGTTTTGATTATACAGGCTTATTTTGGTCAGTATTTCATCTTCTTCCATGCTTTCTACATGTCCCATCCACCGCAGCCGTGCCGTTTTTATGGATGTTGTAATATCCTTGTACTGCTATGTTTGTTATAATTCACAATGTATCTTTTTCGGCAGATGCTTTTGTATATGTGTTGTATAAAGCAATAAAACTAAAACGTCCAAGAAATAAATTACAAAAAAATATATAAGGAACCAATAGATCTTCTTCTTCTTCCTTTATTGGGTAATATCCCAGGGGATAATTTGCCCAGCTAATAACCAATAGATCTCAGCGTTAATGATTGTGGCCATATCTATTCTTCTTATTGTTTAAATAATACTTATCCTAATGTCATTTTTGCTATTTTTCCTCCATTGATCCAGACGGCCAACTTTCATACGACATTTTAGGTTAGATTAGGTTAAATTAGATCTAAATTTTGAAATTCTTTTGAAATACTAGTTACAATTCCGTTACATATATATCTTTTAATAAAATGTGTAAAAGACGAATTTAAATTGAACAAAACCTTATAAATAAACATTTACCTATTAAATAGTATCGTATCAGTTGTACTTAATAACTGCTGCAAAATATTGACCACTCCAAGTTCTTTCAAGCGGTTTTGTCTTTCCAGGGCGTTTGGTTCGCCCCTCCTCGTTAAATTGTTTATACAAAAAACGGCAGATTCCTGTAAAAATATTAAAAAACATATGTATTTTAGTGTAGAATGGAGAAATTTATAAAATTACAAATGAGCATTGCTTATAATGCTGTCAGCTGTCAAGCGAAAACTTAATATTTAGATTTGAAACAACAGCAAAATATAGAAAATGACTTTATACACTAACAGCATTGAATATTCGCTCCGTGCGTAACTATAGTAAACATGCCAGGCCAGCGTGTCTAGCGGCAAAATATGACAAAATTGGACATATCTTTTTACGCATAAATTTTATCAAAAATGAATGCAAATAATTATTGCGTATTTAATTGTGGTAATAATAGCAAAAATAGTGAGTGTAGTTTTTATAGGTTTCCAAAGATTACATATAAATTAGAGAAAAAAAGAAGATGGATTCGTGCTATTAATATGAAATAGTAAATATCACATAACCTCATTTATATGCAGTGTATATATCTCATCGAGTTAGAATCGATGGAGAAGCTCTGAGCATATTAACGTGTGTATTAAAAACAGCGTCAGTACGTGTGGCTAACGATCATACCAATATGGCGGTGGGATCAGGGCCTGACTCAATAATATTAAAACTACTATACAAATATGACTAATTAGTTATTTAGAAGATTTAATCATAATCTAAAAAAGTGCCATACATTTCTAATAAACTATGATTTATTTATCCCGCGGTAAACACTAAAAACACGACATATTATACATAAAGATAAATTAATACAGTCAAATAACAAGTTGTATCTGAAAGAGATAATAATATAAATAATAGTTTAAAGGGTTAAATGAATATACGGTGTGAAATAAAAGAAATACGTTCGTTTTACAACTTATATATTTAATAACTACAAATTAACTGACACTTAAAAATTTATTTACATTAAAGTTTTAAAAGTTGTTATTAAAAAAAGAAAATTGAATATCTACCGAATATCACAATGGAAATACTGTGTAGAAATAAAAATAATTATGTTGCAGTAGTTAATAAGAAATTTTAAGATATTTAGGATGAAGATATTTGAGTATACTCAAGAATAGCACTGAATAAACTGGAAAAATATAATTATAAAACTAATTTTTATTAATTTTCAATTTCGTATATATTTATTATATGTTTAACCTCAAATTGGGAGGTCCAAAACTGTCAGATGAAGGCGGTAGGTGTCGCGTCAGTCACGCACGTAGCGAATATGGCGTTGTCAAATCTTTTTAACGAAAATATAATGAAACGACTTTCTTCTTTTACCAAATGGAAGTGGCTTTAAATTAATTCGCTACAATTAATATTATGTGTTTCTGATAGGAAACCTTTTACAAATTATACTCTGTTCGACGACACATTCAAAAATAACTTATTTGTTTGTAATAATTGTAGTTTATGCACAACTATATAATTGATAACAAAGAAGAAAACATAAATATTAGATTAGTTAATATATCGAATTGACTAACGACCCAATAAAAGAAATTTTTTTACCTGTAAACATGGTGCTGGATGGATCATATAATCGATTAACTTTTTGAGTACATCCTCATTAGACATAATATGTTCTCTGGCTCTTTCCCCGTCTGCGATGTTTCCTAGAATACAGAGAGCTTGTTCTTTGACGTCGGGTGGATGAGGACCTTCCAAAACCAAAACGACACCTTGCATTATCTGTGGACCGTGCAATGCCATCATCATATCTGTATGGGTACGGGGAGATACCAAATTTCTTAAAAGTCCCAAAGTTTTCATTAATACCTACAAAAGTCACTTTTTTTAGTTTACTCTATGCAAAAATAATGGTTATAAAAAAAGAGAGGAGAAAGATAAATCTTCACAAAAAAAAAAACAGCACTACAAGGCCTAAAACCACTGGTGCTGGGAGGAACAGACATTTCATTTGCCAAAGAAACAAAACACCTTGGGGTGTATTTTGATCATAGGCTTACATGGAATATTCTGGAATACATTCTGAAAACCACAAAGAAAGCTACTATGTCCCTGGGCAGATGTAGAAGAATGTGCAGTAAGGATTGGGGACTTAACCCCAAAACGCCTCTATGGTTATACACAAGGGTTATTAGACCAATGATAACCTATGGCTCGGTGACGTGGTAGACAAAGACTCAGCAAGTGGGAGCAATAAGGCTGCTAGGTAATTCACAAAGGCTAGCATGCCTATGTATTACGGGGGCCATAAAAACAACTCCTACTGCATCGTTGGAAGTCCTACTGAATCTACCACCACTTCATATCTTTATACAGGGCGAAGCCAGATCAGTGATGCACAGATTAATCCATAGTCAGAGACATATAAGCCAGATGCATGGTGCTGACAACAGAAAGCTAATCGAGGAGCTAAAAGCCGGTATTGATATGGGACAACATATCGATGCAACAGCTACGAGATATAATTTTAACAGTAAGTTCACAATTAGGATACCAGAGAGAGAAAACTGGAATAAAGGTTGCAGCTACCTGGTACACGGAAGGCTCAAAAACATCGGAGGGTGCGGGAGCCGGCATAGTAGGGACAAATCAAGAGATACATGTCCCGGTAAGTCTATCTAAGGATGTGACAGTTTTCCAGGCGGAAATAATGGCAACCCATCACTGCGTGGAAGAAATAAAAAGGCAGGAAAGAATGTTCAGGTAGAGGTCAATCCTAAGCTAGTATGGGACTGTGTGTGTGCCCTAAATAAACTAGGAGACTGTAGCAAGGTTACAGCAGCCTGGGTACCGGGGCTTTATTACGAGGGTCATAAGAGCAATGAAAATGCAGATGAAATGGTCAAACAAGGATCATCAATGCCATTCATTGGACCGAAAGCTTTCTGCGGCGTTGCAAAGTCAGTAACAAGAACCGCTACAAGGAAGTGGGTAGTTCACAAATCTCTGGGTGGAGGAATTCACCAGGACAAAGACAGGCGAAACAGTTCATTACAGAACATTCGCCAAAATTTACGGCAGACCTAATAAGCAAAGACAGGAAAACTGTCAAAGCCATAGTAGGTCACCTAACAGGGCACTGTAAGCTGAATAGGCACTTGAAGCTGATAACAATATCAGATGATGACCTGTGCAGATTCTGTCAACTTGAAGAAGAAACAGCAGAGCACATTCTAAGTCAGTGTGACAGTCTGGCACAAGTCATGTGCGGTTCTTTGTATTAGGAGAAAAAAATCCACCGGCAACTAGCTACATGGAAGGTACAGTCTCGAAGCTATTAGATTTTTTAAAAAGGGTCAGGCTAGAGAATGTTATCTAGGACTAGAGGACCACAATAGATCTTAAAAGGTCGCAGCGGAATTGGCCAAAAGACCACCTCTCTAAATCTATCTATCTATATATCTAGTACAATATTTAGGGGTGAAAATATATCAGCATTTGGGTAAGAAAAATAAATAGTACAAAAAAAAGACACCAGGGTATATTATAAAATGAATAAATCATTCATCAATAAGAAACAAATAAAGCCCACAATAAAAAGAAATTGATTTACCTTTGTATCAGGATCAGCTAGCAACCTAAAAATTTGATCAGTCCCCAATGTTTGTAAAATTTGTGATTTTAGCCTCTGTTCTGCTTGAAATGCAAGATTCATCAATGCCCAAACACCATTCAGCCGAAGGCTTGGGTCCGACTGTGAGGTAATAGTGGCTAGTAATTGGACGACTCCTTGTTGAATCATAGGTTCTTTGGCAGGTGAAAATTCCAGCAGTAAATTACAGAGAGCAGACGAAGCAGCTGTCAAGAGTTCATTGCATGGAGAATCTGGAAAATAATATGATATCATCATCAACATATATCATATGCTTCTTTTTTTCTCGTATTCTTAGGACTTTTCTTTATTGAGGCAGATTTCATTTTAAAACACTCTTGACAAACATAAGGGATAAAAAAATAAAATCAAAAATGTATTAATGATTCTCTCCATACCTACCCAGATATAACATTCTTTTAACAATAAACATAACTGATAAATTAGTGACTGGTTGTATTTGCCCCAACTTATCAACAAATTAATTAATTTTTGTGATGATTTGTTGGTAATTACATAAGACATAAAAATAAGGTAAAAAATTCATAGTAAAACACTTTTTACTTAATAATTCAGCTGTAGAATATCAAATGTGAAATATTTACCTGTTAGTAAAGTCATTAATGGTCTCCACACTGAATGATCTTGAAAAGTTGTCCTCAACTGCTGGACTGACCTGCTCAAAGAGTGTAAACATCTTACAGCAGCTAACCTTATTTCTTTATTCTCATCTCCTAATCCATCCACAACACGATCCATCAAACATTTGGTATCAATGATTCGTTTTCTGATGTCTTCATCATTGGCTCCCAATGAGGCAAAAGCCCTATATGCAAAAATAATTAGTATATGGTCAATCTAAGCATGTCTCAACATTATCAATACATAACAATACAAGCATACAACTGTTTCTTTTTGTATAGGAATAAATGTTTATACCTGAAAGAAGCTCCACGAGCAGCAACACTGGGACATTTCAATAGATCGACTAGAGCACTAACTAATTGATTACTGATAGCTGCCACCTGCTGCAGATTGCTGTCAACCTCTGTCAAATAAGCCAAAGTATCTGCTGCTGCAGCTCGATGAGTTTCTTGGTGTTCAATCTAAAATATATATTATGTTCTGTACCTTTGCTTTGAAACACTCTGGAAGTTCAATTATGCTTAAACTTCTATTTTAGTTTTCAGGGTATAAAGATTGATACTATATTTCAAAGCTATCAAAAATTTGAAGGCTTAACATTTACATTTGATTTTTTTTATTATTTAAAACAAAATTTATATCTCCAGTTCTATTGGTAATATAAGGGTCCTTATATTACCAGCAGGGTAATGGGTGATCCATATGAAATAATAAAGTTCATTACATTTTCAGAAAATGTCACAATTTCTACAAAAAAAGATTAGCCGTATTATAAAACTCTTCAAAAACTAAAAGTTATATAAATCATGCAATCTGTTTCTTAGATAATTGAAGTGTTCCACACTTTAAACTCATTCTCATTCTGTATTTTTATACATATCAGATAATTTATAGCTAGCTGTGTGGCTTTATTAAGATGTTTCTAAATATTTATTACAATAAATTTTAAGCAAAGTTCATTATAAATGTTTTACCTCTATATGTTAGATGTTAATCTTAGATATTAGATTAAATTTCAAAAATACAATGCTTCAAATTATTTGCAAAATGGTTCCTATTAATTATGCAACCAATAATACATTGTAACCACCACTTCACAATAACTTCGAAAAAATATAGTATATATACTGATGGCCAAAAAAATTAGATAAACTATCTTGATTTGTTACGATTAAAATTGAACAAATTAGTTCTGACTTCATCTGACTATATTCATTCTGACCACATTCCAAGGTGGTATATGTTTTGGGCTGGGTAAATTGTATATAATCCTAGTTCTTTGGTTAATTTGTTTTGAAATATTATTTGGAATGATAATTTAACTATGCCTATACTTCAAAAGGTAGGCTAAATTTTTTATTAAACAATTTATGAAAAAAATGAGAAAGAGCTAGAGGTGATCTGCTTAACAAACATATAGCACTTCATGCCATAATGATTGGTTGTCTTGCTGTATGAAGTTCAACAATTAAGTCTATATTTCGTCTCTCTCCTCAAAAACATCTTACCATTATGAGGCCATCAGAGCCATCCAAACAAATCTAGATTCATCACTGAAACACACAAAATTCCATTGGCCACTCTAGTTTTGCCGAGCTCTGTACCATCGTAAGTGTCAAATCTTATGCTGTGGTATCAAAGGTAACACCAAAAATGTATGGTAAGCTCTCAGTCGCATTCTAAGTAATCTTTGATTAACTGTTCTTCTTAAGACTACCCTTTCTGTAGCTGCAACTAAATCATCTTGATGTACACTGCTCCATCTATTTCTGAGAGCAAGAAGTGTAAGATAATGCAAATTACAGCCATGCAATATTCTAGGATGTCCAGACCCTCCATGATGTCAATAAGTCTTATCATTGGACCACCTCCTCCAAACTCTTAACACTGTTGATGGATTAGCTTTAACTCTTCGTGAATTTTCCCATAAACCGAAACTGGCCTCTTTCATGCCTACAATGACTAAAAATTACAAATAAACTAAAGATATATACACAGAAATAAATTTTATCTTTTTTGTTTTTGCGAAAAAAAAAAGAAAAAAACATCAATTAAAGAAAAGATAGTGGGGTAAAGCTAAGTTAAATTATAGCTTCCTTTCAAAACTTTATCACATATATACCTATATTTTTAGATAAAACTTACAAAGAAATACTTTTGATCCAAATAAATATCCCTATACAAAATGTTGCATTTATTTTTGGCCATCAGTGTATGTTATTGAAAAATTATTTATAAAACCTCTTACATAGTTTGTTAGTTAGTTGTATATACTTATATAACTTACCTGGCACAATCGTACTAGACATGGAAGGGTTCTATAGGTAATGATTGGATCATATGCTGATATGGCCCCAGCTCGATATAAATTTGTAAGACATTTAGCAGCTCCCAACTGCATATCAATGGGTCTATCTCTAGATATGAGTATTTCAAGATAATCAGGAATTCTAATCCCCTTGCAACTAGTATTCACTATAACACCAGCTACCACAGAATTATTAAAACACATAGTAGCTAAACAAGTTACAATAGGTATAGTAACAGAATAGTTTTGGACAGACAGTAAAGATGCTAAAGTTGCAGGAGCTCCTATTGAGCATAAAATATTTTGTTCAGCAGGTCCTCTGCATGCAGAAGTTATAATATTGGCAACACATGATTGACGCTGTAGGGTATCTTTGGGACCAGCAAAACTTAATAACTTCTGTAAATTTTTTACATTATATTTGACATCGCACGAAATGGAATGCTGGGACAATGTACGTAGACAACACAGGCAGGCATCTATTAATCTCGGCTCATTTTCATCAAGTACTTCCAAAAGAATTTGACTAGTTCCAGAATTGATAAGAAGTTCTACATGGTCCTCAGTACCTTTGGCAAGAGATCCAATTGTTACAGCTGCTTCAATACGCACATTTGTTTTCGTGCCTTTGTCTCGCAAGAGAAATAAAAGCCTTGGTACTATACCTTGGGCTATAACACTTTCCTTTTGGCGGTTTGAGCCGATCACTGAATTTTTAATACAAACAATAGATGCGAGACACTTGGAAGGATCCTTTGAGTACAAGTCATCGATATACGACCGAGTACACTCAACATTCTGAAAGAAAGTGGATAAAATTAGTTTTTCCCAGGTATGTAGGTTAGGATTACCTCTTACCATAAATGCTGTGAAAACTTGCATTTCTGTTAGCATCGCACGTACACATTAATACTTTAAAAAGCGTAATACCCTTCGGTATTCAATATAACACACATTAACATATATAACTTAATTATTTAAGAATTATTTTTGCAACTTAAATTCCTGACAAACGCAAATTCAGTATTTTGACAAGAATTGTCATTGTAGCCGACATCGCCTTGCCGGAAGCCGACTCTGAGTGTTCAAAAATCCGACACTTATGTTATGGAAAATAAATTTGTGGGCTTTAAATGACCTGGACAGGTCAGTTCCGATTTTAACAGGTTCGTAACTAGCGGAAAGCTTCCTTTCGAAAAACTATTCATATTTTGTAATGAAATTTTACCTTTTTTAATTACTACACATAAAGTCTAACCCTGCGTTAGTGTGCCTAGATAAATTAGCACCAGAGGTGTTCCGGGGTATGTCATACCCCAAACTAAACTAAAGCAGGAAGTTAAAATTTTTAAATTTAATCATTTCAAATGGTTAATCTTGATTTTTTACTTATTTATGATTTAAATAAATTAAATATGGTACTGTAAAAGTCTTATATTTAAATGGTAAACATCATTTATCCAACATATTCCAATTATGCTATTTAAAAAACACGAGTTAACAATAATACACTCAGATATTATAAAAATTTTCTTCTTATCTTAGTCTTCCTATCTTTATGTCTTGGACAAACAGAACATCTACTGCTAGAGCCATATGTCCTACGTCGCTTAGGTCCCAACTGATGTACCTCTGGTTGCTGATTATCACGTAGTGGTCGACGCAAGGAAGGATTTTGTGTTCGTTGGTTTCGAAACTCAGAAAGCAGCTGCACACCCAGTTCTTTCAAAAAAAATTGTCTTTTTAATTTATCGTTTTTTGGATTTGTTTTATATATAACTTGAGCATTCACTCCAGCTGTATTAAAAAACGAAAAAAAATAGTGTCAAAGTCCAACGACGACTATTTCTTGATACGCTGTAATTAGCAGATAGCTCATCCAAGTATCTACACTGCCTTTGGTTGAATTGTAAAAGTCGATAATTTCAGGTAATTTCTTTTCACCAGTTTCTTCAATTATAGTATCATCATGATGCAATGTAGAAAAGCGGATTACATTTTTTGACTTTTTTAGCACATATGAGACAGCCGTTATATCTTCTTCGAAGGCAAATTTTAAACTGCGAATTTCTCTTCCTCGTGTGTTCAGAAGTGCTGTTGGAATTTGCCTTTTGTTCTTCCTAACTGTGTCAACCGATGTAAGATGATGAGTTTGAAGTAGATTGATCATGAGCGAATAACTGGTAAACCAGTTATTGAAAGTAATATTACGTTTAGTACCACAAACTGGCCCAATCAAACGTTGTTTTGCGGATTGTTACTTTGTTGGAAAGCTCCTTCAGGCTGTATGCCGATAACTTCCATGTTTAGACAGTAGTAAGTTTTGGCATCCACTAGCGCAAATACTTTTAAGCCATGTTTCGCTGTCTTATTCAGTATGTATTGAAGAAATGACACACGTCCCCTGAACGATTCCAGTTTTTCGTCTATTGTAAGATTTTGACTTGGTATATAGTCTGTCTTACAGTTGACAATGAGTTGATCAAATATACCTCGAATTGCTGCCAATTTTATTTTGCACATTGTCAAATCGCAAACATTGCAAGAAAATGGAATATCTTTGTTGTGACATTGTTGTTCGAATGACATCAATACCGCTGCAATCAGTATCCCAAAGATCTGAAATATTTTGTCGGTTTGACTTCTATTTTGTCAGTCTCTTTGACTAAATACTGATGTCGTGCATCGTACCGTGGGGCTTTCGTCGCTAATTTTACATTTGTATAGTCAACAATGGTATCTAACATTTCTTCTGTAAAGAATAACAACCAACAATAAGGAAACACTCTGCTTTTCTCGTGCTATTCTTTTACACCAGGTAAATATGTAATTAGAGTGTCCAACCTTGTTCCCACTTGTTTGTTTTTTGGAAGCTTGAACCACTTTGATTTGTTTTTATCTAAAAAGTATTTCTTACCATTATTCTCACTACCACTTCCTGAATCACTTGAAAATTCACTATCTTCTTCAGCCTCCACTTCTTGCGAGTCCTCCCTTTTGTGTGCTGTCTCTCCTTGATCCTCTCCTTCTTCCAATATAATTGTCTCTTGACTTTCTAATGCGGTTTGTTCTTCCTCAGATTCACTATCAATGAACGATTAATCATCATCAGAAATACTGCCAAACTCCACCCATAAACGTTTTAACCTTTCCTGCTCTTGTTCGTAAGACATAATTATTCTATAATTCAGTATCGCTGAAGGAAAAATAAAAATCATGATACATCTCGAAAAAATATCAAAAATATCATGTAAATTTACCTCTAGAACACAAAACAACTAAAAGTTACAACAGTAGTGTACCGGGGTATCAGACACCCCAACCGTCTTTGGCCAACTCCTAATTCAAACTGAAATTGTATGTACATCTGGTAACAAGGTCATCGTGAGAAAACATGTATAAACTACAGCTACTAGGCGCTAGAAGGTGCTATTTAATCTACTTTCGATTTTATAGAAATAAGAGGAGGAGTATTCTGGAGTATGGTATACCCCAGAACACTAACCGAGGGATAATATTCTTCAAAGCTCAAAAGTCAAACTCAACAAACGTTGTGTTTTAAATTGTTCCCCAGTGAATATAATAAGTAACATAAAATAAATAGAAAAAGAGTTTTGTAAATTAATTTTAGAAAAAAAACTTGCGTTAGAGAGGTTCTTTGGTATTAATAAATAGAGACGTATATAAAATTAAATTGATATAACAGCATAGCTCAATAAAGATTGTAGGTACTAGTCAGAAGGGTACTAAATAGTAAGAAGCTTTTGCCTGATTTTCCACGACACGACGATTTAACCTGTTACACATAAGATTTGAATCAACCTGCAAGGACTGAATATTTTTAAGGCTGTTGCTCAGAGTGGACTACAACTATATTTTTCTCTATCTTAGGTTCTATACCAGCTTCTGTAATTATGTCAGTTTTGGAATTGTCTGTATACCTAACTTGTTATCGATGGCTTTTGTGTCCTCCGAAGCACGATGGCGGCTCAGTTAAATTAAACATTGTAAAACGTCCAGTATCTGTGCCGGAAATCGAATCCGGGTCACCTAAACTTGACTTGCTGGCTTACTTACTGGTAGTTGGTTTCTCAGTCGTCTCTTCTAGGTATTGTAATTTTACAAGAAATATTAACTTACGTATTATCTGCAAACAATTCTCGGTTCATTGGCACTACTAAAACGGCATCTGCTTTTATTTCTTGATATATCCTTACTACTATTATTATATTAACTTTCTCAGACTGCAATGACTTGTTTTACCACCTTTTGTTCTAAGTAACCCTCTACTTTTGTAATGCCAAAGGAATTTCAAAATCTCTTTCAAGGTTTTGAAATCGCATTGGAGATTTTACTTAGATGCGCTAAAAGCATATTCTGTCCCTTATGTAGGAAAGTTTTATTAGATACCAGGGAACTTAAATAGTAGATTTTTAATAGTCCATCTCATATTTATTGGTATAAATGTACATGTACACAATGAAAAGTACTACAAAAATATGACATTCTTCTGTAATGAGGTATAAGAAATCTGCTTTAGTATTGTTCACGCCTCTATCTAATTCAAGTTTATTGTATGCATTTTTACAATCCGGCAACATAGTGATGTAGGGAGATATATTGTGCCATATGTGAAGATAAGGCGAGTCCCTTAAGGCACCCCAAAGAAGACAGCACTCAAGTACGAGACGGGATACGGTGATACAGCATTCAGAGCGAGCGGACATAATACTTAATAAGCGTTTATATATTGTATTGTGTAATTCAAAATAAAATCAGTTTTGTTTTCGCACGGAGTTTGATTATTAACCAGCGGCACAAGCGAAGTGCATATCAAGCAAATCCATGGTCTATTCGAGCCGAATCATCAAATTCTTGTGTTGAAACAGTGTAAATTCACCGAATTCCGAACTCATATTTGTGTCATCACATTAGCGGGCGAAATAGTGCATTCATAGTGGCCCGAGCGCGTTATAGACTGTCGAACGTTGTTCTTAAGACAGTTACATAATTGGACAACTGTGGGTTTAAAATCTGTGAAGACCTGAGGCATATCCTTGGCGCCAGGAGGCTAGGGCTGTTAGAATAAACATACAATATTTTGGTGAGCATTATCCATTTCACATTCCCTTATTTATCAGTCTTTGTACCTTTATTCTGCACATGTGATAATTCTGAGAACGTTAGGGTCGAATATCAAGCGATTTATAATCTGTTTCTGTTTACTGTTTAATTCATCATAAAATTATGGAGAATTTAAAGCGAAAAAGGGGCGGTTTTAAATGCAAACTCACAATATTTTCGAAATTTATATTAGCGTTAAATGATAAAATAACTAAGGGTGAAACGATTTCAGATTTAGAAGTATTACAGGCTATTGAAATGGTAAATAATATAGAACATTTACAGGGCGAATTCGATGAAGTTCAAGGGCAAATAGAAAATACGGTTCAATTTGAATTATTAGAGGATGAATATACGGAGCGCGAAGAATTCTATAACAAATATTATTCACAATTAGCGGTCGCGCGAAAAATCATTCGCGATAATCAACAAGTAGCTTGTATAGAAAGCGATAAAGCAAGTGAGCGCTCTAAGAATTCATATACAGGGCATTGTATTGAGCTTAAACCTATCGAGTTACCAAAATTTGATGGTAATTATAATAATTGGTTAGATTTTGCAGATCTTTTTGAATCTTTAGTTAACAGAAATGAGTACTTAGACAATATAAGGCGTTTTCATTATTTACGAAGTTCATTACAGGGCGGTGCGGCGCAGGTCATACGAACATTAGAGTTTACCGCCGAAAACTATGCAGTTGCGTGGAAATTAATTAGGGAAAGGTACGATAATAAGAGATTATTAATTTCCAATCATGTTAATGCCTTATTTAATATAGAGCCAATACATAAAGAGTCATCTAATAGATTGCGGCAATTAGTTGACATTTTTTCGAAGCATTTATACGCGTTAAAGCAGCTAGGGCTACCTACTGATTCGTGGGACATACTCCTTATTCATATTATTTCTTGTAAGTTCGATACATCGACTTTACGCGCATGGGAGAATAGCAAAACACATAATGAAATTCCTAGTTTTGATGATTTTAAAACGTTTTTAAAATCAAGGGCGGACCTCTTAGAATCTCTTGAGGTAAATCAAGCTGAAAAGCAAAATACACGAAATATTTCTCAGGCGGGCGCGTATTCACGGAATACGAAATATTCACATAACATTCGCGGTCTATATTCATCACAGGGAACTTTAAATAAATCGGATAATACACAGTGTTGCCCTATTTGCAAAAGGGAACACACCATTTATCAATGCGACGAATTTTCAAAACTTTCATCTAGGGACAGGTTTGATAAAGTAAGACAGGTCAATCTTTGCACGAATTGTCTTAAACCTGGACATTTCTATAAGCGGTGTAGACAATCAACATGCAAGAAATGTGCGTCAAAACACCATACGTTATTGCATCCAGATAGGTCAAGCGAACAGAACGCAGCTTTAGTTCATCAACCGGTAGAAAACGCGAGCGATATACGATCTGCAGATAATATACAAGGTAGTTTAAACACTACCAATTTGTCAGTTTCGGCAGTTAGCGCTGCAGATCAAACTATACTGTCCACAGTATTAGTTAATATTTTTGACGGCCAAGGTAAGGCATACATAGTGCGAGCTTTGTTAGATTGCGGTTCACAAAGCTCATTCATAACCGAAAATTTATGCGATAAACTTAGATTAAAAACGACAAGCGCGAACATATCCGTCATGGGCATAAATAATACTGCATCTCCCGTTCGATTCAAATGCGAAATAAATATACAGTCGCGTAGCGATATA
This sequence comes from Diabrotica undecimpunctata, assembly GCF_040954645.1. Classification (NCBI taxonomy): domain Eukaryota; kingdom Metazoa; phylum Arthropoda; class Insecta; order Coleoptera; family Chrysomelidae; genus Diabrotica; species Diabrotica undecimpunctata. Next base: position 165,348,927 of record NC_092805.1, read on the forward strand.
ACTTTTCATAAAACTTTAAATTGTTTCGTAATACCAGAAATTACGGGGTGCGTGCCGGCATCTGAAATAAACATTAGCGATTTGCAGATACCTAAACATTTAAAATTAGCGGATAATCATTTTCATAAACCACAAAAGGTCGAATTGTTGATAGGAAGTGATCTATTTTGGCAAATACTGGGCGCAAACAGAATTAGTTTAGGTAAAAATAAACCATTCATGCAAGAAACAATGTTTGGCTGGATCATAGCAGGGCCGTATATCAGCCAAAACAAAGCATCAGAAAAGCGAATAACTAAGTGTAATTTCACAAACACAATCGAAGTTACAGAACAGCTAAGTAAGTTCTGGGAACTTGAAGAGGTTTTCAATGGAAAACCTGCACTCTCGGGCGAAGAAATTGCATGCGAAAAACATTTCGAAGATACGGTGAAACGCGACGCGACAGGCAAATTCATAGTATCATTGCCATTCAAGGAACCGATAAGTTCACTCGGTGATTCATTTCGTCAAGCAAAAAATAGATTTTTAAATCTCGAGCGTAAGTTGAATAAAGATGCCAATCTTAAAACTCTTTATAGCGAATTCATCCAGGAATATATAGAGTTAGGACATATGAAAGGTTTATCCAGAATTACGGAAGCGGCAACAGACTTTAGGGTAAATACTACATTTTATTTTATGCCACATCATCCAGTTTTAAAAGAAAATTCTTTGACGACACGTTTGCGCGTTGTGTTCGATTGTAGTGCGCCAACTACAAACGGCATTTCATTAAATAGTATTCAAATGGCCGGACCAACCTTACAAAATGATTTACTCTCCATTTTATTACGTTTTAGAACACACTTATATGTAGTTAGTGCGGATATAGAAAAAATGTACCGTCAGGTATTGGTTGCAGATGATCAAAAATCCTTACAATGTATCTTATGGCGAAATAATCCGGAAGAACCGATTGAAATATTTCAGTTACAAACAGTTACGTACGGTATGAAATGCTCTTCTTACTTAGCGATTAAATGTCTAATGACATTGGCAGAGGAGCAAGAAGCCAAAAATCCTAACATTGCTAGCATTATTAAATCCGATTTTTATGTGGACGACCTTTTGACAGGTTTTGATTCAAAACAGAAAGCGCGCGAAGCATGTAAACAACTTTTTGAGGTCCTCAAAGGCGGAGGATTTACATTGCGTAAATTCTATTCAAATGATCCTGAAATATTGAGAGATATACCGGATAATTCAACTACGGGTTCCGTTATTCAATTCGGTGAAAACGAGAAGGCGAAAACTTTGGGATTATTGTACTCACCGCAATCAGATACTATGTTTTATAGCATAAGTTCATCTCTAGGCCATATAATCACAAAGCGAACTTTATTATCGGACATAGCTCAAATTTTTGATCCCTTGGGTCTATTAAGTGCGTGTACCATCATAGCGAAAATTATGTTACAACAACTATGGCTCGAGCGTCTTTCATGGGATGATCCCATACCGGAGCATTTAGCAAATAATTATTTACAGTTTAGGAATAAATTAGGAAGCTTAAACAATTTAAAAATACCTCGGCATGTTATATGTTTTAGTAAAGTCAAACTAGAACTTCATGGATTTTGCGACTCCTCAGAAAAGGCGTACGGTGCTTGCATATTCATTAAATCTACCGATTCGTTAGGCAGGTCGTATTCATTCTTATTATGTGCAAAAAGCAAGGTTGCGCCCTTAAAGCCAGTTACCTTGCCGCGTTTAGAGCTCTGTGGAGCAGTAATTTTATCGCGTTTGACCAATAAGGTCAAAAATTCATTAAATGTGCAATTCGATACGTGTTACCTCTGGACAGATTCATCGATAGTACTTAGTTGGTTGAAAACAGCAGCCAATGCATTGAAGACGTTTGTTAGTAACCGCGTAGCAGAGATCCAGGAAACCACTTCGTTTGCGCAGTGGCGTCATGTGCCAGGCAAGGATAATCCTGCAGATCTAGTGTCCAGAGGCGTGGAACCAGATAAAATAATGGAGTGCAACTTATGGTGGCATGTACCGGAGTGGATCATGCAAGATTCAGATAAATGGCCAAATTTACAAGTTGTCCCCACTGAAACAAGCGAAACGAGGAAAAACATAAAGGTTTTTACGAATAAACTTGATGAAACACAGAATACGGAAGTATTTTCATTTGAGCGCTTCTCTAATATTTTACGTTTAAAAAGAACCGCTGCATATGTGTTCAGATTCATCCGCATGTGTAAAAATAAGGAAAGAACTTCTGAACCCCTTTCTTTGGATGAAATACATTCTGCATTTAATCGTATTCTAAAGCTGTGTCAATCACAGTCATTTTCTAATGAAATAAAGCATTTGAACCAAAAGGGATCTTTAGATAAAAACAGCAAACTTATAAATTTATCTCCATTTCTTGATGATCAGGGCATCATGAGAGTAGGCGGGCGTTTAAAGCATTCCGAGTTTACGTATGACAAAAAACATCCCATCATTTTAGCGGCAGATCATATAGTTACATCGTTAATATTTAATCATTTTCACAAGGATCTTATGCATGCTGGTCCTCAGCTTTTACTTGCAACTATAAGAGAAACTTTCTGGCCGTTATCAGGAAGAAATTTAGCGCGACGTACCGTACACAAATGTGTAAAATGTTTTAGATTAAAATCTAAATCCATTCAGCCAATAATGGGTGACCTACCTGCCCACCGTCTCGCAGGTGGCCCACCGTTTATTGTAACAGGTGTAGATTATGCGGGCCCTTTCTTAATTCGCGATAGAAAGGGTCGAGGTTGTAAACTAATAAAGAGTTACATGTGTCTTTTTATTTGTTTTTGTACGAAGGCCATACATTTAGAATTAGTTACAGAACTGTCTAAGGAATCATTTCTGTTGGCCTTTAAAAGATTTATTGCGCGAAGAGGCAAGCCTCAAAAGATGGTCTCCGACAATGGAACCAATTTTATAGCAGCTAGTTCGGAGTTAAAATTGTTAAGCAAATTTTTAGAGCAGCACACTCCCGCGATAAGAGAATCCTTGCTAAAGAATAATATTTCGTGGTCCTTCATACCTCCCTATTCTCCACATTTTGGCGAACTGTGGGAAAGCGGAGTAAAAACAGTTAAGCATCATTTGCATAGGGTTTTGGGAAACGCGCACTTAACGTTCGAGGAATTTTATTCGTTGCTTGTGCAGATTGAAGCTATAATAAATTCCCGACCCATTCATCCTTTATCCTGTGATCCAAATGATCTCTCCCCATTAACTCCTGCACATTTTCTCATCGGAAGACCACTTATTACCAATCCAGATCCAGATTTGCGTCATGTTCCAGTTAATCGGCTCTCAAAATTCCAGCATATTCAGCAGCTTTCTCAGCATATATGGGAACGATGGAACAAAGAATACATCTCCGAACTACAAAAACGCACGAAATGGACTACTACTAACGGTGAAGTTGCGGAAAACACGTTAGTGCTCATAAAAGAGGACAATTTACCTCCATTAAGGTGGAAGTTAGGTCGCGTGATCGAACTTTTACGCGGCAGTGATGGTGTAGCCAGAGTTTTTAGGATAAAGACAGACAATGGTATCATAACTCGTTCTTTTTCCAAGGTGTGTCCGCTACCCGTTTCAGACTAAGTGTAGTTTAAACATTTGAACATTTAGCGTTAGCAGACGATTTTGTTGGCAGTGTTTGCCAAGGCGGGGGCCATGTTCACGCCTCTATCTAATTCAAGTTTATTGTATGCATTTTTACAATCCGGCAACATAGTGATGTAGGGAGATATATTGTGCCATATGTGAAGATAAGGCGAGTCCCTTAAGGCACCCCAAAGAAGACAGCACTCAAGTACGAGACGGGATACGGTGATACAGCATTCAGAGCGAGCGGACATAATACTTAATAAGCGTTTATATATTGTATTGTGTAATTCAAAATAAAATCAGTTTTGTTTTCGCACGGAGTTTGATTATTAACCAGCGGCACAAGCGAAGTGCATATCAAGCAAATCCAAGTATGCTTTTAATATGTAATATAATAAAGTTATAACTCTTGTCTAAAATTTTGTTTGATCCTGGTTAATGTTATATTTTGTCGAGTTATAATATGTCAAAGAAAGGATTTGTTTTTGAATTGTGATTTACTCCCAATGCAATAATTAATCAAAAATATTTAAAAAGTAACCTATACCGTAGAAACTTCAATTTAAATTTGGAATATTATGCTCAAATATGTAATGTTTTAAGTCCAACTTCAGTCCAGCCCTGCTAATATTTAAATGTCATGATTGTCATGAAGTGCTTATTTTCGATTGGTTAGAAGATGTCTCCTAACAAAACTAACAGCTAAAAAAATATAAGTCTCTTAGCATCCAGTCCCAGCGAGCACCCATTTGCCAAATTGATTTAAAAAATGAAGACTATAGCCAATCAAACACAAGTTGATCTATGTCTTTACTAAATTTTGTTTTGTGATAACAGCTTTATCTGCGAGATTTGTCAGTCTCAGTTTATGTTTTCTATCAAAGATGTTTTTTGTGCAGTAAAGTAAAAAATTGTGTGATTAGTGATTTAATAAATGAGCAAATAATTATTTCTGGTTCTAGTCATGTTTTCCTAATTGTGAATTATATTTTCAAAAACAATCATGGATAAACCTCAATTTAGTCCCAGTAAAGGAACTCCTGGTAAGACAATGGGTGAATTTTAATGTTTTTGAATGTTATTTACGTGTAAAATATTTTACAGTGAATAATTTTGGGACTGACAACGATGAACCCTACCCAAGTCTCTCAGATTATCATGATTATGAGCCAAATCTTGAGTTTGATGACTCTGAACTGCAACATTCAACAACTGTTCTAGCCCACACAGGCAAGTATACAACCACTAAATAAATAAACAAAATGATGATGAGTTTATCATTATATTTGATATAAAACAGATAAGAATTTTTGAATGAAGTAGGTGGATATGGAAATACAGGTTCAGCACAAATGTTCATTTACTTGAGAAGTGAGAGATTAGAAAGCAATAAGTAGGCATACCTTCACTGCTTAGAGAGGTTTACATCCATATTAGAAATATTTGTATTTAATATGAATGATTTTTAACAATTTTATCAACCACTCCTAATTCTCAAATTAGCATATTGAAGTATTACCTCTTGCATATTAAGTGGATGGTATTCCAAGTTCAATGCAATAGGAGTGAAAAATGTGGTCAACTTATTTGAGTGACCTTAGCTACATTGATTCATAATTAATTTGTATTATTTAATTTCATTATTACTTCAAAATATTTAAAACTTTTGGTGATAGCGTAAAATATTAGTTTTCATGAGCTTATCTCTTGACATTGACCACATTAATTTACAAGTCTAAAAATAAAACTAGTGATTATTTGTTAAATATTTTAAAATTATAATTAGCTTCATAGGTTATACATATATATGTACAAGCTCAACCTTTGTTACAAAGAATACCTGTATTATTAATGTAAAAATCAAAGGAAAGTAAAAATTGTAAAAGGAAACAATTTTGTCTTAACTAATATAATTTGGATTTGTCTATTGGAATTAATAATGGAGGGGTAAATAAAAAATATTTAACATTTCTGGTTTGTGTTAGTTAATTTCACACATTATAAATGGTAGAATGTTTTCCGTTTGAAACTATAAATTACAGCTTGGCTTATTTAAACTTAATCATTTTTTTAAAGCTTGATTTACATCAAAAAAGTTATTAAAAATGTCACTAGATTCTTGTTTTTTGTTGATTTCTAATTTGCTAGTCTCTAGATACTTCTTCAGAAAACAAATAGCAGTATGTTTTTAAAAGCACTAGGCTTAGATATATAATGATTAGATATTGTTTTTATCTTTTGTTTAATTTCATTTAATATCTTTAACCTAAGTGATATATTTTTAATAATTATTCTTCAATGTAGTCATCACATTTTCCTTGTCTTTGGAAAGAGAGAAAACCACTGCCAAATCATATCCCACCAGCCAGTATACAGAGATTAAAATATTTGAAATATTATCACATTAGCGAAAAATGACAACTATCAATTGTGAATAAATTACGAGAATTAACTAGCTTTACTCATTACCGTTATCTGTACAAAAAATCGACCTACCTTTTGAAATATTGATGTATTAGTAGCCAGTGGATTAGCGTTGTAGTGTTGACTGTCGCGACGCCATCCGAGGCGCCAAAGAAGGGACGTCCCATGCTTACTGTATGCTGCCTCGGTAGCAAGTGTCCTTTTGAGATGGTCAGAAAGAACCCTCTGACCGCTAGGTGGTTCATGGGACAAGTACATCCCATAAATTAACGCTATTGTAATGTGCTTTTGAATGGCGACATAATTTCCAAAAGAAAGTCAAATTCTTTGAACAAACTAAATGTGTTTTAACCATGAGATTTTACTGAATAACAGGAAACAATATATTTTAAAGCAAAGTCGTTAGAATATACCATTAAATTAGATCATATTATAGTTAGGGGTACGGAATGTTCGTTTTTATGAAGTAGATGCGAATTTCGGCGAAATTTTGAACATAAATGCGAAATATGGAGTTTTTGTTTATTTATGCGAAATATCTGCTCAACTTACCCCTAAATAAGTAGATAGTTACGAAGGTATGGAAATATTTTATGGAAAGTTTTCTATTGTAATTTTTGAAAGGATTGTTTATTGTTGTTTCATGTGTTGATCTTTCATTATTCATCATCAAATAGATGAAGATAAGATAAGGAATTGATATTTTTCAATGTTGATTCTTTGAGAAATATAAATAAGCTGACTGTTGTTATCTGCATTTCAGTCTTTTGTATTGGTAAAAACCTAAGTAGGGATAAAAGTTGGCTAATTCTTATTTTCTAAACATATAAATTAGTCGCCCTAAAATAATTTTGAGTAATCGAGCCAAAGAATTTGCAACAGATGGCCTATATCTGTGTGACACAAATATTGTGATGTGTAAGTATTGAGAATTAAGAAGAAAATGAAACTTTTGTTTGAGGATACAGTTAGTATGTGTCTGAAAGCCAATATTCCACTTCATAAATTGGATCATCCAGATGTGCGTGAATATATTGCTAAATATGTGCCGGGGTCGGGTGCTTTTCCATGTGCGGACACTTTAAGAAGAAAGGTAGTGCCACGGTGTAGGCTGTCTGAAAAAGCCAATACAAATCAACAACTGAAAGACAAGCCCATTGTAATAGTAGCAGACGAAACCTTGGATGGACAAGGAAGATATTCTCTTCAGAACTATAGATTCTGTACTACATCAAGAATGTTTTTTAGCAAGTGTTAACTTCCTTGATACTGCCAATGCATCAACGCGTTCACAGGCAATTCAATTATAGATACATTAAAAGACTTTGAAATTGATTATTCACAAGTTAAAGGTCTGTTATCAGATTCAGCAATATACATGACTGCTTGCTTTAACTTATTAAAAATTCTAACAGAATCACATATCTTACATTACCAGTGAAAAATCAGTTAGTACCCATCAATGTCAAGTGGAATGTCAAGTGGAATGATCATTCCACTTGACATTGATGGGTACTAACTGATTTTTCATACCATCTTTATATCAGTTAGCCCTAGACTCCAGAACAGATCAGAGGTAATGTAAGTCGAAAAAACCTCACCAGCTACAGGGGGTCATTTAAGATGCCCCCATTTTCAGTTTTTAATAATCAATAAGTTAAGTCTATTGCATTTACCTTGATAAATAACATGAGGATTATATTTTAATACGGATGTCCTTCGAAAGTTTTTTAAGTGGCCATACAATGTTTTTTTAACAACTTTTTATTTAACTGATGATGGAATGATTTAATTCCCAAAAGATCTTCTTAAAATAAAAATTTAAGCTTGTAATAAGCACTTTTTTTATACCTTAATACACACGAACACCACGTGCTTTGTATTCAACAGGTATACTAGCCACTCCTGGATATCTCCACTTCATGGTTTGTTCCAGTTTCACTTTTAATTTTAAAAGATAAAGCCTTTTCAGAAAATTAACACGATTTGATATCGATGTATAAAAATATTTTATTAATGGCAATTAAATATATTATTTATTATTTTGTAAGTTTTGGTAAAAATAAAGATCTACTGGATATATTTAATTCTAGTGGAGTACTGAGTGCCAAACCTTGATATTGAGTAGAATTCTTGTTATAAAATTATAAATAGTAAGTTCACTCAGCTTGGGAAAATTTTGATAGAGATATTATCAGAAACATACAACACAAAAATTCCTATCACACCTTATAAAAATTGAATTAAGCTTTTTATAGGCATAATTAACATTGTGGAAATTTGTTAAAATTCGTAAACTAAAAGAAAGGTTGCTGAGGCCGCTTGGTGGGCGTAAATAAAAGAGTATAATTCATTTGAAAAATATTTTTAGTATTAATAATGGTTTTTTATTGATTTACTGAGATTGGTGTAGTTGTATTAGATTAAAAAACATCTCCCAGCTTTGAAAAATGTGATGTCGAGAAAAACACGTTATACACGTGAAATTTTATAGAATAAAATAGCCGTATTTATTTTTTTTTACCTATAATCAACAATTCAAATAGTCACTGTTCAAATAGTCGGTCAAAGCATTTTTTTTTTCATAACTCTGAATTCTTTTTATGTCTTACAGCTCCTTCTATTGGCAATACAAGCTTCGTCTATATTTTTAATCTGTTTATTTATACATAGCTACATTTTTTATTTGAAACATTTTTTTCTACGTCGTACAGATTATTGGTAAATCGATTTTTTTGCGTTTTTACCCTCCCTACGAGGAGGGTTTTAGGGTAAAGCCCGGGGATAAAAGTGGTTAACTTTTTTGCATCATTTTTGGGGTCTCAAAATTAATATTCTCTGCAAAATTCAGCTTGTTCGTATGATTTTTAGAGGTTCAGTGGCATTTTCGTCTCTGACGACTAGAGTATTGTTGCTGTTCACTCCACGGGACAACTGCCCGCGCACTGTTGCCTACTCTATAAAATTTTACGTTTAAAAATTCGTTTAATGTCTTATCTGAGGAATATTTATTAATTTTGGAAGTTTATCAGTGCAGCAAACTACTAATTTGTTTGTTCTATGAATGACCTGTCTAACTCTCACAAATTTTCATGTTGAATGTTTGCTGATGGCTTTAAGATGTTTAGGGTTGTTGAAGATTACAACGTATGTCAATTACAAGATTTAACTGTACCTAATACCTATTTAGAATTCGTTAGGAATTAGTAGAATTGGTTCCAGCTAGATAAAATTTTTCTAAATATTTCTTCCATTTCTTTTAAAATATTTTACTACAACAAAAATCGAGAATTGTAGTGGTGCAAGGTTTATTTTTCTTACTACTTTTTCTTTTTCTACTTTCAAATCTTTTTTTTTTAATTAAGAATATGTAAAAAAGAAGACCGAACATTATATTACTATTTGAAATTTTGATTGTTCATCTATACCTCTTGCAAACCTAGTAAAATGAGGAGACTTTAATGAGAAAGTACAACAAGGTCGGCGCACAGATATTGGTGCAGTGTGATAAATGGACAAAGTATATACAAGACACTTTTAAAGATACTTTTGAAGATAACAGACTGGAGGATGTGTATAATAAAGATAACGGGTCCCTATAACCTTCTTCTTCTTGCAGTTCCTTCTCCTATCGGAGGTTGGCTATTATCATAGCTATCCGTACCTTATTGGCGGCTGCTCTGAAAAGATCTACTGAACTGCAACTATACCACTCTCTTAGGGTTCTTAGCGAGGAAATTCTTCGTCTTCCTATGGGTATTTTACCCTTGACTTTACCTTGCATTATGAGCCTTAATATCTCATATTTTGTACCGCTGGTAATGTGGCCTAAATATTCCAGCTTTCTTATTTTGATGTGCTTTATGACCTCGCAATCCTTTTGTAGCCTTCTCAACACTTCTGCATTTGTAACTCGTTGGGTCCATGGTATTTTCAAAATCCTTCTATAGCATCACATCTCAAATGATTCCAACTTCTTTATATTATCCACTGTAGTGTACAGCTTTCCATTCCATACAACAAAGTCGAGAACACATAGCATTTTAAGGCTCTTATCCTCAGCTCCAGAGGAAGGCTCGATTAACAAACATTGTTTTCATTTTTATAAATGTTTGTATTGCAATTTTAATGCGTGTCCTTATTTCTCTACCTTGGTCATTGTTTTCATTTACCCAGGTTCCCAGATATTTGTAGTTATTTACTCTTTCTACTTGTTTTCCCTCGATATGTAGCCTTCCTACTGTAAGTATGTTGCTTAGAAATAATCATGCACTTGGTTTTCTTAACGTTCATTTGTAGTCCATATTTTATACTACCTGATCTATTTACTAAGCTTTGCAGTGCTTCTAGACTGTTTGCAAAAACAGCGGTGTCGTCTGCGAATCTTATGTTGTTTAAGATTTTTCCGTTTATTGATATACCTCGTTGTTTCTCTGATATTGCTTCCTTAAAAATATCTTCTTTGTACAGATTGAATAACAATGGGGTCAGTACGCAACCCTGTCTAATACCTCTTTTGATTTCTATAGTTTCTGTATCGACATTTTCGATTCGTTGCTTTTTGATTCTAGTACAGATTGACAATAACCCGTATATCTCGACTATCCACATTCTTTTCTTAACAGTTTTACGAGTTTCTGATGTCGTACTCTATCAAAATCCTTTTGATAATCTATAAAGCAGACATAGAGATCCTGGTTCATATCTAGTCGTCTTTGCGCGAGAACGTTAAAAGCGAACAGAGCCTCTCTCATTCCTAGTCCTCCTCTGAATCCAAACTGGGTGTCATCTATATCTTCTTCTATTTTTTTGTATAGTCTTCCATGTATTATTTTGAGAAATATCTTAAGTGTGTGGCTTATTAAGGAAATTTTTCTGTACTGGGAGCATTCTGTCGCATGTACTGACTTTGGTAGTGTTACAAACGTGGATAGCAACCAATCTTCGGGTATTCCTCCTGTTGTATATACTTTGTTGAACAGATCTAAAAGTATATGCAGTGTTTCTTCGTCAATGTATTTAATTAGCTCAATGGGTATCTGATCTGGGCCTACTGATAACTGGACCCTATAACCAGATATCAGCAAATATGACTTGAAACTAGCAAAAACAGAAAAGCAGTTAGCCCACGCAGTATACCAGTTGAAGTAGTGAAGCTTATACTTAAACAAACAGAACTATTTGTCGAATGACTTTTCAAAAAATCGAATTTTTTTTTCAAAAATTGGTAGAAAATACTCTTAGGAATGAATAGTATAGAATGGACCCCGAAAGTCCGAGCTACCTTGAAGTAGATAGAGAAGAGGTAAGAGCGGAGCGCTCCAAGCTGTTAATCCAGCCATTCAAGCGGCCCGGGTGATGGCAGCTGTTTACTTTAATGGGCTTTTCTCTAAACCACGCTTTTTCAACTTTGCGTCACTCGTATTTCGAAACTATATTGCGTTTATCAAGATGAACCAAACAGCATTTTACTCTTTACAATCGAAGGATTTCCCGTAAAACATAAACAAAAGGAACAAAAATAACAATATTGTACAATACAATCGAGGGATTCCTCGTAAAATATAAACAAAAAGGATTGCTAACTTAAGAGATTTTAATTCCATAGTTTTTTTCTTTAAGTAAAAAAACAATATTTCATAATTCGTTGTTCGAACACCCCTTCCTCCCCTGTAAGGCACCGTACGTTTTAGAAACCCTTCCCCTAATTGCGTTACGTACTACTTGCACGACCCCACACATACTTTGTGTAAAAACTACAATTAGATTATGTAGACATTTTCCAATTTACGCACCCACCACAAAAACTTAACAGATAAACCTGAAGATTTTATGACTGGTTGTTTATGGTAAGATAAGTCTGGATCTAAAAAATTAATGAATTCTAATAAACATATTGTAGATGTTTACCTTTTTCGTCACTCAGTATATGTACTAATAATCTATTGTGAAGTAAAATCAGTATTAAAACTTATACAATTTACACAAGTTCCTGGCCTAATAGAGATTCAGACACCTGCAATGTTTACTGTTACTGTTGATACATACAAATATAAATACAGTTAATCACACACTTATGTAAATATTCTATAGAGCGTTTCACGTTAAGAAAATAACATTAGGCTTATGGAGATCAGTGTTGCCAAAACTCTCAGGCATGCGGTTTACTAGATTGTCGATATATTTTTCGAATTTCCATTTTCAATTAATATTTAACTGTAAAGTCAGAATAACAACTGAAGAACCACAAAGCTTTATTATCATTATGTAGTCTCAGAGAACGACATAAAATTGCTGACATACGCACACCGTATTATTTTAAGTTGCAATTAGTAATTAGATATACGCATTCCAAGCGGTCCGTTTATTTGCTTTTAAATCTTTAATAGTCGGCAGAGTGCATGATTTAACTAAGCAATATTTTCTACTGATTTCTATGATTCATGGTATATGATATTCTTACCGAACAACAAATAAACTGTCATTACTATAATTAAAATAAGATAAAATAAAATTATATTTTGTAAATACTATTTATTTAATTAAAATCATTTTCCCTACTTTTCATCTCTTGTTTCGAATGGACACTTTTGGTCAATTACGTTAAAAAACAATTATTTAATTCATGTCTGTGAAAACAAAATTATACAACCCTGAATCGTGCTTGTGTTCATCGTGGCATCGCTGCGCTTCTATCGTCCATAAGAAATACATGGCCCTATCTCCGCAATGTTATTTTCTTAACGTGGAACGCTGTATAGTCTTAATCATATTCAGTAAATATAGATGAATCGATATTGTTTTTTTCCTGTGGTAATTCTTCATTTTTTGGATAATTTAAGTATTTATAATGATTTTACAAACCGTTATATTATAATTGAAATAGAAGTATTAACGAATTTTTATCAATGAAAACAGGATGTGTGTTTTATCAATTGTAAATTGGCAGAATATCCTGACCACATCGAAGGTAGCCTCATGTCATTCCAATTAGGCAATGTGTGCAATGAGATAACCTTTATTTTTATATTATAGTAAATATTTTTAGATTAGAATAATTATATAATAATAGAATATAATAAATATATAAATAATAATTATACAGGGTGAAGCAATAATTGTGAAACTTTGGCCTTAAATTTAATAAGGTTTTTGTTGATTCTGTTGATGACCCTGTATAATTATTGTTTAACAATTATAAAGGGTGTTAATATCAGCCGACTTACTATGAATTTTGTATTTGTAATGCTATCTCCCGGACTATTATTTTTAATGATGTCTCGTCGGATTTTTTTGTTAAATAAAAACTTAATTTGCCGTTTTTTCAAAATAAGTTGAAAACATCTGTTTTTTGGGTTTGTCAGATTCAATAATTTTTGGTTTATTTCTTCTTCTTCAAGTGCCCTGTCCGTTGCGAACGTTGGCTATTAACATGGCAATTCTGATCTTATTTGCGGCGCTTCTGAATAGTTCGACCGATGTGAGCCCGAACCACTTCCTCAGATTTTGGAGCCACGAGTGTCTTCTCCTGCCTGGCCCTCGCTTACTGTCTATTTTTCCCTGGACAATCAATTGCAGTAGACGGTACTTATCGTGTCTCAATATGTGGCCTAGATATTCAAGCTTTCTTTGTTTAATTGTATTCACGATTTCTTTCTCCTTTCCGATTCTTTGGATTACCTCTATGTTGGTGACATGTTCGGTCCAGGATATACGAAGAATGCGTCGGTACACCCACATTTCGAATGCTTCTAGTTTTCTCGTGAGCGTCTCCGTCAGCGTCCAGGCCTCCACACCATACAGTAAGATCGGAAAAATGTAGCATTTAACTAGTCGTAGTTTTAGGGGAAGAGACAAATCCCTGCTTATGAGGAGCTTTTTCATATTGCTAAATGCTGCTCTAGCTCGTTCTATTCTCGCCTTAATTTCTGTGGCCTGTTTCCATTTTGCATTTACGTTGGTGCCAAGGTACACATAAGATTCTACATGGTCAATTAGTATGTTACTTATCCGTAACTGTCGAGCAGGCTGTTGCTTCCTGCTTATCAGCATCCACTTTGTCTTCTTGAAGTTGAGGCTCAGGCCGTATTCCTCACTAACTAAATAAACTCTTTCCATTACCTGCTGTAATTCGTCTATGGTACTGGCAAGGATCACCGTGTCGTCGGCATATCTTATATTGTTTGTTAACTCGCCGTTTATTTTTATGCCCTCATTTGCATTTTCCATACATTTATTAAATATTTCTTCGGAATAAATATTGAATAGGAGTGGGGATAATATACAACCCTGACGGACACCTCTTTTGATCTGCACACTTTTAGTGAGTTCGTTGCCAATTTTTGCTCTTGCTGTTTGACCCCAGTATAGGTTTGCCACAATTCGAATGTCCTTGTCGTCAATACCTGTCTTTCGCAGAATATCTATCAATTGTTCATGATTGACATTGTCAAATGCTTTTCTAAAATCCACTTGGTTGGTTTATTTGAGAATTTTAAATGTCTTCTTCTTAAAGAGCCTATCCGTTCCGGATGTTGGCGATCATCACGGCTATCTTTACTTTATTTATTGCAGCGCGGAACAGTTCAGTGGTAGTCGTGTTATACCACTTTCGTAAATTTTGAAGCCAGGAAATGCGTCTTCTTCCCGGTCCTCTCTTACCATTTACTTTCCCTTGGAGAATCAGCTGGAGAAGGCCGTAACGTTCTGGATTTCTCATTACATGTCCTAATGACATAAATGTCATTAGTTTTTATTATTTGTACGATCGGCACTGTCATTCAGCTGTAGTTGTCACGATGGTTTACAGTTTACTTGAACGCGTGGAGATCATTTTCACATTTGCCTCCCAGAACCAGTGTTATCTACGAACAGCTCAAATATTTCATGAAAGGCATCCGTGTAACGGGATTTAGGTAATCAAGCATCCAGAAATCAGATCTAAGTAACCCAATTCAGTTTAAAATTTAAAATCCTTTCAATAATATTATTCATTGCTTATTGCTAAATGCGATTGTTTGTTTATGACATTGAAAATCTCGGTGTAACTAAAACACGCGCTGACCTAGTGAAATTTGCAACGTAATCAAAAGCTTATTAAATAATGTGTACAAATTATATTAGTAAAATATTATTATATAAACAAACACACTTGAGTTAAATAGCTGGAAAATAACGGGAGTAGATCATTATTATTAAGAATTAAGAGTGAACAGTCGAAGCTGGTGTTGTCATCCGTCAACTGGGTATTCTCTCTATTATTGTACTTAGAGAACCAATAAGTTCGAGTTAATCAACCCCAGGCAGGGGGTAAACTACCCCTAGAGTTATACTATATGGAACTCTGGATGGAAGCAAGCCCATAAACATTATGAATATACAACATTATTATATCCGGACAAAAATGTAAGTCACGTGTACGTCCGCGATTTAGTTGAGAAGTTTAGAGAAACGAAATCAGTGCAAAATAAAAAAAGGATGCCCCAAGATTACTGAATGAAGCATCCCAAATTGAGGTCCTTAGATAGCCTACTGCATCGACACGTCAAGTATCGGCTATGACAAGACTTTCACATGAGTCGGTTAGAAAGGTGTTGAAATTACGTAAGTTTCACTCGTACAAAACACAAATTCATCAAAAACTAGCCGATGATGATCCAGACCGATGAATTGAGTTTTGTGAAATGACTGAAAGAATTTGCGTTGAACCGAGAATGTTAAAAAATATTTGTTTCACTGATGAATGTACTTTTATGCTGAATGGTAATGTAAATAAACAAAACTGTCGTTACTGGAGTGATGCGAACCCGCATCGATTCAGAGAAGGTCACACTCAATATCCTGAAAAACCGAATGTTTGGGCAGGAATATTAGGCGATGCTATAATTGGCCCCTTGTTCATACCAGGCAATTTAAGTGGCGACATTTATCGCGATATGCTGGAAAACACCATCGAACCTTTAATTGTGCATGAATTAGAGAACCAAAGGGACGATCAAGGCAACCTAGCTCTCGACGAAGATTTGCTGCACTTCCAACAAATGGAGCAACTTCTCACTATGCAGCTCCAGTTAGGCACTGGCTGGATACTAATTATCCGAACAAATGGATTAGAAGAAGAGGTCCTATTGAGTGGCCACCCAGATCACCAGACTTACCGCCACCTCTTTTTTCTATGGGGTTACCTCAAGTCAGTTGTTTATAAAACTCAACCTGCGTCACTTGGGGAATTGCAAGAAAGAATTACGCAAGCATGTTGCGCTATTAAACATTTGCCAAAGTTCGTGCTTTGAAAATAGGCTGTATTATTGTTTACAAAACAACGGAACCCACTTTGAACATTTACTTAATTGACATTTTTAACAAATTTGTAGTTCAACAAAAACCTCATTAAATTTTCCATAAGTCAAAGTTTCACAATTATTACTTCACCCTGTATAAATATTATTTTATATCATTGGATAGCATTTTTTATGGTCTTTTCAATGATGAATCACAAGTAGGGGTTTGCAATTTAAACTTTTTTGTTATGGTGGGTGGGGCTTAGGGGGTCGATGGGGGTGAGTTCTCTTTCATGTCATTTTAGTTCCCCCTTACTATCCTAGAAATGGTTTCAAGAATTTTTCGACATCAGCTTTTGTTCGTGAGATATAGCCCATTGTAAGTTTTAAAATTGACACACTGTATTCCGAAAGGTTTCCACGTTTAGTACAATTAAACGTACAGCTAAGATTAATACTATTACAGGAATTAATATTAAACTCAACAGTCTTCCGGGTTGAATCGCGTCGATTATCATTGCACCGAGCTTTCGACATCCTCTTCGATGTCTTCTTCAGGGCTTCCGAGGTCTCAGTCTTCCGAGCCCTCAGACATTACTACACTGATCATTAATCAATGCATTACTGTAATATATATATATATATATATATATATATATATATATATATTGTTTATGGGTAAAAAATGACGTTTCATCTATTGTATATTTTGTTTACTACATGTTATCACGAAATTGATCAAAAATAGTTATTAAATACCTGTATCAAAGAGTGTCGCGAAAAAGGCTTTTTATTTGAAAATTTCTCTGGTCTAATAATGATTTGATGATTCTCTTCTTAGTTGTTATAATGTTATAAGCAAATTAGTTGTCGATACAACGATTCTAAAGCACTTCTCCGAAGAAGATGCCTCTTTTTTCATTAGAAGTTATACATACTGGCCTACAATATACAGGTAGATAAGAGAAAGTATGTGGATTTTTTTGTTTCGTAAATTTTATAGATAGTACCGCTATATTGTTGTAAAGTGTTGTAAGTATGTACTTAAAAAACGGTAGATAAACAATGATAAAAGTGGCAGTTGAAACTTGGTAGCGTTTTAATAGAATTAACGATCGGAAATAATCAACGATCCTAAAAAGTCAGTGTTTGTGTAGACGTGACAGTGCATTGTGCAAAACGATAAACTATTTTAAAACAGAGCGGTGTCAGCATAAAGGCATTGTTCGATTTTAACTGTATTGTGTGTCGTGCTACTAAAAGTGCACGTTAAATAGTTTTTAAGTGCAGTCGATTACCTGCAAAGTAAAATTTAAATAAATTTTTATATTGTTAATTCGGTTTATAATATGGTGAGGATAACACAAAGATATAATGTAAGCAAAGCTTTTATCAAACCTTTATCGAAAGAATATTTAATTAAGCATGGTAGGGCACAATTTTTCGGTATAGAATAAATTATTTTCAATTTATATGGCGTGAAAAGTTTATCAGTAATCTTAAATGTCCTGTATCACTAGCTTGTTAACTCGTTGATCAATTCGACATAACAAGCCACGCTAATTTGACACACGCTGTAAATTTCGGAGGTTAACTTGATTAGTACAGTCAAAATAAAAAAATTGTATTCTATTGAATATTTTAAGATATTATAATAGGCTGCATAAAATGTAAGATTTACTAAAATAATAACTAATAATACTAATAAGTTTCATTTACAGTAAATGTTCATTGACATACACACAAGCTATACACTGCCAAAGAAGCTGAAGCTGTTTTCGCTTGAAGATCCTTTTTGTGTGGGGGATCATCCAAATCTGGGTTTGGTTTTACAGTTTCTGGTGTGACTTCGCTGTTTTCACTATTTTTCTCCATTCTTCTCCTTCTTTGAATGTCTATATTTTTAATTTCCATGCTCATTAAGTCTTCTTCCACTTGTTGTCTCCATCCCAGTTTAGGTCTGCCTCTGGTTCGTTTACCTGGTGTTATTTATTTCGTTATAACTCTTAACGGATTGCTCTTCTTTCTTCTCATTATGTGTCCATACTATATAATTCTCCGTGTTTTTATTGCTCTAATTATGTTATGGATTCATCCATTCGTCATAGATTCATCCATTCGTCATAGATTCATCCATTCGTCATAGATTCATCCATTGTCTTGCATCCTCTTCGTTTCCCTCTTTGGTCCCAGTATTTTTCTCATAATCGTCCTCTCAAAAATATTCAATTGCTCTTCTTCTCTTGCTGTTAATGTAAATGTTTCTGCAGCATATACTACTATTGGTCTTATGGTCTTGATTGGTCAACGAAGGTATTGATGTGTTGCCTTGACCAGCACAATCCCCCGACCTGAATTCTATCGAGACTGTATTTGACAGGCTTCAACGAAGAGTATGGGTAACATATGAATGCCGTTTCGTTTCCGGGAGCGTCTGATAGAAAAATGGGTAAATTTACCTTAACATAATACGACAATCTCATTTATTTATGAACGACAGATGTAGAGCCGTAATAAACCAGTGTGGACGCCATACTTTCGTTTCTTTTTATTTCGACCGTATTTGGTGATGACCTAATTTTTTTAAATTATTGTATAATTGTACTTAAAGTTATATTCGTCATTTTTGACATTTCAACAAATTTTGTTGTATATTAAATACTACTAATCAACACAAATCGATTATTATTTATGAAAAATAATTAAAGAAGAAATTATGTTTCTTTTTTTAAAGATCCCTAGACTTTTCCGATGTGTGACTCCATATATGCTCTGTATTGTCTCCTCTTCAAGTCAATTAGGCTATACAATTTTATTGTGCAACAGCTTCTATTGTTTTTAGAGTTTGTTGATCATCATCACAGTCTCGATCGGAAATGGTTTCATTGTCGGGTAGGATATACAAGTAGTTTTATAGCAGCCTCCACATGTTGAGAAATATCCAAATTCCACATTATTGCAAGACATTTGCTGATCAGTTAATTACAGAAACAGTTACAGTGAAAAATATATTAGAATACTTACACTTTGAAATTACACATGAATATTTTGGGCAGTGGGAAGTATGTTTCCCACTAATATATCCCATTATAAAACTTCTTAAAATAACTAAATAGATTTGATAAACAAATAGTCATGATAAATAACCGTTATATTACGTAATGTATACGAAATAAACCTTATTATTTACCTAATTCTTAATCTACGAATTTAAATCTCACAAAACTGCACAAAACAAACAGCAAATTGATGAAAAAATCCTAACCGCCACTTCCAGATCTCTTAATATGTAGTGTATTGCAGAACACTTTAACAATATTTAATAATATCGGCGGTGGGAATTTATTTTCCCACCGCATATGAAAGGGTTAGATGAAAAATAAATAAATACTGAACCACAGTAAGTAAAGCTTGCTTTATAAAGAATAATATACTGTGACTGAACCTAATTAAAAATGGCTACTTATTAAAACGGTGGGATTTATAAGTGTAAATATCTGTACCTAAAAAATCTTCATCTATTGCTTCTATTTCTGGTCCAACGAAAACAAATATTTGTTTGCGGACGTTTACTTTATGTACCTGTTCTCGGAGATCAATTTATGTGTGATACTTCAGGTAGAACTTTAGCCAAGTCGGTAGTTTTAATCCTGGTGACACATTTAGGTACGTACCTTAAATTACGTATTTTTTGAACTCCAAACGTATAAGCGACCAACCAATAGCATAATTTAAAGAGTGATAAAAAAGTATATCCCACACTCTGTTAATATTCCCTTTCTACTGCCACTGAATGAAAAGAAAATATTTGACTGTTTGATACTCTCTAGTCTTTGGAGCTGTTTGTCTGATAATACAGTGTGCCTGTTATTAGATTTAGAACCTACCTATGTCTTTAATTACAAAAAAAAAAATAAACAAAAAAAGAAAAGGTAAAATAAAATATAAAAAAAATAAAAATAAAGCAAAAAAAAATTATGAAGAGGTTCCTGCCAAGGCTTTGAATCGGGTCTGTTAAATTCTATTTAAGATCGTCTGCCACTTGTTCATCTTACTATATAAAATTGTAAGGGTGTTGCTTTAGGGCTAAAAATATTCTCTGTAAGTCTCTTTTTGACAAAATTGACTTGTCTTTCCGAATTTTTATATTATTTACGAAAATAAAGCTACTGGGGGTAGACAATTTTCAAATTGTCACTATAATATTACACTATGTCCATTACCATTTGCTTCTTCTACATCTAAAATATGGAAGTAACGTCTGTCTTTCTTTACAGTTGATATGATCCAGGCCGAATCTAATAGCATGGGCTCTCCGATATCGGACTTCACGGACGATAACTTCGAAGAGGAACTAGCGGAAGCCTGCGAGGAAAACTTGGACAGTCTAATGTTTTGTTCGACTTCTTATCCGGAAGTTGGAGATACGGCTCCCGAAAAGTTTTCCGAAATTTCGAGATACGGGATCGTCGATGTCAAGGGAGACGATTCGGACGGGAGAAAAATTATTGTCGTTTACGCTTGTAAGTTGCCTCAAATTAAGGAGATTGATCATGGATTGTTGTTAAGGTAGGTTATAGAATATATTGATACAATTTTTTGTAACAATAAACATATATACGAGGCGTGTTTTTTAAGTAAGTACCGTTTTGGAATTAAAAAAAGACGTGCAACGATTTGGCAATAATTTTATTTTTACATGAAAGCCTGTACCTTAATCTACTTTTCTACATAATTTCCGTGAATATTGAGGCACTTGTCATAACGTGGCACCAGTTTTTGAATACCCTCCTGATAATATTCTACCGCCTGACTTGTTAACCACTGCATCACAAATGTTTTGACTTCGTTATCGTCTTGAAGACGCTGACCGCCCAGATGTTTCTTCAAGTGCTGCAACAAATGGTAGTCCCTGGGCGCCAGATCAGGGCTGAGTATGGAGGATGATCTAGAGTTTCCCATTTAAATGATTTAATGAGATCTTTGGTCTGATTAGCCATATGTGGACGGGCATTGCCATGCAGCAAAACGATACCCTTACTCAACAACCCTCAACAAACAATTACCCTTACTGCAAATTTTTCAATGTCTCACAATAAGACGCTGCATTGATTGTCTCATTACGAGCCAGAAACTCCACTAGCAATACTCCTTTTCTGTCCCAAAAAACTGTGCACATGATTTTCTGGGCAGAAATTGTTTGCTTAAACTTCACTCTTTTGGGTGATGCTGAATGTCGCCATTCCATGGATTGTTGTTTCGGTTCTGGTGTGATGTAGGCCACCCACGTTTCGTCACCAGTAACAATTTGGTCTAAAAAATCTTCACCTTCACTGTGGTACCGCTTAAGGAAAGTCAATGCACTGCCTAAACGTTGGGTTTTGTGCAAATCTGTCAACATTTTTTGGAACACCGTCACCAGTAACAATTTGGTCTAAAAAATCTTCACCTTCACTGTGGTACCCCTCAAGGAAAGCCAATGCACTGCCTAAACGTTGGGTTTTGTGCAAATCTGTCAACATTTTTTGGAACACAATTACACGTTGGGTTCCGAGGTAATTCAAGTTCTCGGTAACAATGCGATACAAAACACTACGAGAATACTGAGGAAAGTAGTCGGACAATGATGAAATTGTAAAGCGTCTGTTTTCTCTCACCTTTTCGTCCACTTTCTGCGCCAAATTTTCATTAACGACCGAAGGACGCCCACTCCGTTCTTCATCATGCACATTTGTGCGGCCATCTTTAAATGCTCTCACCCATTTCCTTACCATTTCATCACTCATAATGTTTTGTCCGTAAACTTCAACGATCTCACGATGAATATCGATCGGTTTTACGCCTTTAGCACTAAGAAATCGTATAACAGCCCGTACTTCACAATCAGCGTGACTCACAATTGTTGGAGGCATCTTAAACACTGGAGTAAACAAGTATACAATGAAGAATCAGACTAATGGCGTCAGTGCGTAGACAAGAGATGTAGTTAACCAGCGATCATGCGCGGAACGCCGACCGTAGCGCTGCAGCGGCGGAATCGCAAAACGGTACTTATTTAAAAAACATGCCTCGTACAAATAAATTTAGAAACTTTTGTTCTGTGAAAAAACTGTTACGAATACTACATTTTTATTTCAATGATTCCAATTTTCATATATGTATTTAAAATATCAATTAAATTGGAATGGACAGTCTATTAAAGAAATTTACTTGTCCTGCAAAACAACCTTGTTAGATATAATAAATATAACATAAGGAAAATCATTCACTATTTAGAAGAAAAAGAATCCTCAAGGATTTAATATCCTCCTCCTCCTAAGTGCCTTCTCTGTTGAGGTTGGCGATCAATATGGCAGATTTCTCTATGTTCTGGGCTTGATGAATTAATTCATTTCCTCTTGTGTGGGTCCAATCTCTGATGTTTCGTAGCCAAGATTTTTTCTTTCGTCCTATTCCCCTTTTACCTTCAATCTTGTCGTCTAATATTACCTGGAGCTGCTCAAATTCCCTATGGCGTTTAATGTGTCCTAGATATGGCGTCTTTCTAATTTTGATAGTATTGACCAGATGAAGACGTGTGTTCATTGCTCTCAGTACTTCTTCATTCGTAGATCTGCTGGTCCAGCTTATTCTAAGCATTCGGCAGTACATCCACATTTCAAATGAATTTAATTTGTTGACGTCATACTGTTTTAATGTCCAGGTCTCACAGCCATATAGTAATATATGGTAACCAATATCACATAAGGTAACCAATCTTGCGTTTTTTAATTAATTTAAAGAGTTCTCTTTCCACGCCGGCTCTCTATCCACCCAAGGTATGCGCATCATTCTTCTTAATGACCACATTTCAAATGCTTCAAGTTTGTTGATAGATGTTTTTTTTAAAGTCCACGTTTCCATGCCATAAAGCAAGACGGACCATATGTAGCACTTGACCATTCTGTAGCGTATTTCGAAATTTAGGTTTTGATTACATAGGAGCGGTCTGAATTTCACAAAAGCTTGTCTTGCCATTTGTATTCGGGTTTTTATCTCTTGTTGTGGATCCGATTGGTCTTTGATTGTGGTGCCAAGGTATTTAAAAGTTTTTACGCGTTTTATGCTATCGTCACCTATGCATATTATCGGGTTTTCTGGAGGGTTTCTGCTAATGACCATATATTTCGTTTTCAAAATGTTGATTTTGAGGCCATATTTTTTACCTATGCTATTCACCCTATCAAGTAATAACTGCTGATCTTCCAAATTATCAGTTATAATCACTGTGTCGTCCGCATAACGTAGGTTGCTAATTGGTATGCCATTCACCTTAATGCCTAATTCCGTGTCTTCTAATGCTTCCGCAAATATATTTTCAACATATAAATTAAAAAGCATCGGAGAGAGTATGCAGCCTTGGCGGACACCTTTCCGGATTTCAAATTCATCCGTATATTGGTCTTGATCAATCCTCACCTTTGCCATTTGGTTCCAGTATAGATTCTGAATAATTCTGATCTCCTTCTGGCCAATGTTGGCCCTATGTAGTAGTTCCATCATGATATCATGTTTAACATTGTCAAATGCCTTCTCGTAGTCGATGAAGGTGAGGTAGACATCTTTGTTTTGCCATACAGTGTTATTAAGGAATCCTGCCAGTCTATTTGCTTTTTGTACTTGATCTTTCACTTCTTTGTCCAGGTCTCCATAGCTAGACAGTGTAATTTCCAGGTATTTTATTTCCATTACTTGTTCAATACTGATGCCATCAATTTCTATTTTACATCTGGTTGGTTCTTTCTTATCTACTAGTGTTTTAGTCTTCTGAGATGAGATTGTCATATTAAATTCTTTTGTTCTTATGTTAAATCTGTGGACCAGTCTTTGCAAAACTATCTTCATCTTGGGCTATCAATATTGCGTCGTCTGCGTAACAGAGTATTTTGATTTCTTTGTTTCCCATTCTGTATCCTCTTCCTTTGTTAACGGTTTGAATGATTTTATCCATGATCAAATTGAAAAGCCAATTTCTATAGATTCTGTAAGTTGTCCATCTATTATGACTTCTATTTTGTTATTTTGGTAGATATTATCGATAGTTTTTATAATATTTAGGGGAACTTCTCTATTATACAGAAGATGGATTATATCTTTGAGTCTTACTCTGTCAAACGCTTTCTTTAGGTCAATCAGACACAGAAATGCTGGTCTATTATTCTCTAGTGATTTCTCAGTAATTTGTTTTATAACGAATGTTGCATATGTACACGATCTTCTACTACGAAAACCCTGTTGTTCATCTGCTAAACTTATCCTCTGATTTATTAGCACTTGTAAAATTTTAGTTGTAAGTTTTAGCGTAGTATTTAACAAGTTTATACCTCTGTAGTTTTCTTGCTGTTTTTATCTCCTTTTTTGAATAGTAGAATTAGTTCGCTCGTGCTCCATTCTTCCGGTATTTTATTGTGTTTTATAATTTTTTATAATGTTGTTAATTGTTCTGTTATTGCTGCTCCACAATATTTCAGTAATTTGTTTGGTATCCCGTCTTTACCTGCTGCTTTTCTATTCTTCAGGTTTTCAAGTTTTTCCGAACTTCCTGTACATTTATATTAAGTTCTTCAATTGTGGTAATTTCTGGTGTTTCCGGTTGTAGCGTCGTTTGTTCTTCCTCTGCATATAGCTTTTTAGGTAGTCAATCCACGTATCCTTTTGTATGTATTGTTGAATTGGATTTAGTTGTGAATTTTCTAAAAAAATCATAAAATTATACTGTAATCGAATAATTAACCTTGAAGTAAACGAAAAAAGGTTAGATTCACGAACCACAAGTTTGGGATTACCTCAGGTTCTAAGTTGTATATCGTAATCAATTTATACTTTTGAAATAAAAAAGCTATCTTATTCGTAATCATATTTTTTTTTCTTTCAGTTATTTGAAATACACCTTAGAAAGTTATGTAAAGCAAGATTACAGTTTAATTTATTTTCACCACGGACTGACGAGTAAAAACAAACCGTCGATAGGATGGTTGGTGCAAGCTTATAAAGCCTTCGACAGAAATTATAAAAAGAATCTGAAAGCGTTATATCTAGTCCATCCAACGAGCTTTCTTAAATTCGTTTCGCAACTGTTTAGGCCCCTTATCAGTGCCAAGTTTGGAAAGAAATTGAACTATATTCACAGGCTGAAGGAGTTAAACGAATTTATACCGATAGAAAAATTGGATATACCCAATGAAGTGATAGAGTGAGTATAGAAAGATAATTATATTTAGGTTTTACAACCATATCTTTAGTTTATTTTTACCCCCTAAGACATTGTCGGCAATGGATAGTCTGTCTTTTCTATTCGATCTAAAGTTTTGTTATGTGTACACAGTATGAACAGATTGAACATATACTGCAATCATGCATTCTAAATATATGATGTATTTGTGTAACGCTGCTATTTACTGACAAATACAGGAAATTCCTGTATTCTGGCTAAGGAAAAAAACCATTCAAAACGTGTTTTCTTGGAAAAGTGTTTCATAAAATCTAATACGTCTTGTATAAATAAAAAGTCAGACATAGATAAATTGAGCAACATTTATTGTTACTTACTGACAAAACATCAAAAATAAAATAAAGATTTACTTTTACATATACACACCGTAATACACCTGCATACAAAACATGTTGCATACTATCAAGACAGGTTTAAGATACTACTTCCATTAATATAATAGCAAGAACTCCTAATTACTTTATAATCACACTATTTTCCTTTCCACCTAAATTTTAAAATGTATTTTGTCCATTATTTTAAATGTTATATTTTATATGTGTGTTTTTAATGTTGAGTGTCGTAGCTTTAGAAAAATAATCTCAACGACTAGTAAGTTGTAATGACAATTTGAGATATGTATATATCGAGGGGTTCGAGCGAAAACCCGATAACTAACAAAATCATTGTTCGGAGATAATCGCGATTAAAGATTTTCGTAACATTGAAGAGGCTTTAAAATCGTCATAGGAAGTTGTTTCAAATATTAGTTAAAGCCAAACAGTAGAGAATTTAATGTTTAGTTAGAATAATTAATTTTTAGTTTATCTTATTAAAAGGTATTTACAAAAAAAAAATAAAACATGATATTTATCGGGTTTTTCCTCGCTGAGTGAGTACAACATTTGATTTTATTGGTTTTTATTTTTAATTTTGTTAATTATAAAACAAAAATAAACTGTATTTTATTCAAATAAAACAAATAATAATCTACATTCTTTTTAGGAAATTAAAAGGTAATATCTTCTTCTTCCGATTCTTCTCCCAACATTATGTCTGGAATTCGATCTACGACATTATTCCCTATTTTTAAACTTGATATCCAAGTATGCAGCTCTTCCGGAAAAATGTTTTCTTGGCACATCTTCATTAAATCCTTTTTTTTTGGTTCGCTTATTGGATGAGTACTTTTGTATAACTTTGGTAAATTACCCGGAGTTGGTAAGTCTAGGGTTGCTTTTTGGGATAAAATTTGTTTTGGCCTTTTAGACCGTGGAGTAGGAAGTTTTTTGGGGATTCAAACCAATATCTTCTGACATGTTTAAACACTTTAATTCTTCTGCGAGATCGTAGTTGAAAAAAATTTTGCTTCTTTCACCTTTAATATATTTTAGTCTCTTGATTTTTAACCACTGCAGAGTATTACCGTTAGAATCTGTGTTCTGTTTTGCAATATATTTGCTGCAAGTGACTTTAAATCTAAAAATTCATTATATTTTATTTCTTTTACCTTGTATGGACCTATATTGTGTTTCACATTGTCTACTGTCTTCATTTTCTGTTTTCTTGCTGTTTGAAATATATTTTTCCAGTCATTCATGCAAGTTACATTTACATGTTTACTTGCATATTCTATTGCCGAGTGCATAGAATCCACTTCCATGTAAGTGTGTCCTGCTTCTAAGAACTTTTGTTCTATAATTTCCAATTGGTCAATATTTTGTACGATCCACAACAGCAGTACGGCTATAAACTGATTACGGTTTTGACCGCCACAAGTATCTGAAAAAATTTTTACATGCTTAACCTCAGGTCTTAAGCATTCACTTAAATAGTAATACATACAAGTTCCGATTTCAGAACTACCCTTTTTGCCATTGATTTCATTCCAGCACAAGCAATATGCGTTATTGGGTAACGGTGATTCCCAAATAGTAAGATTGTATACTACCAATTTTCTACGATAGTATAATTGACTAATAGATCCTTTGGGTATTTGTAAAATTGGTTGTGAATCCAATGTTACAGACATAAATGTCTTGTCTTTATTTGCTTTGTCTTTATCTATTCTTTTAGCGGCCTGACAAATTTCGTTTCTTTTTTTATGTTCTTCGTAGATTATTTCAAGTTTTTTTCTCTGCTCTAGATCAGCCTTAGCATATTTGGCACAGATAAGACACTGGTCTTTTTTGGGCGTGAAAAAACTTAGATTATACTCTTCACAAAAAATAGATCGATATTTACGTAAAGCAACAGGGTCTCTATTATTTTCGATGGAGATATCTAAGTAAAGCTGGTACATTTTTTTGATATTTAGAGTGGGATCTCTAAAGTATTTTCTAATGGTATCCTTTCGGGTATAATGAGATTCCATAACCGGAAAGGATTCAATATGACTTTTAACAAATAGAACATCTTCAGCCTTTGTTTTGATAACTGGTTCCTGTTTCGTTCGTTGTTATTGGTGGAAAGAAACATTTCTTGCTAAATTTTCGTTCCTTTCTTTTGGAAGTTTTAAGGACAAGTCTAGTCCTAATTTTGTTTTACAGTTATATTGTGCAAAATAAAATTTTTTCTATATTTAAAATCTAGACTCCAGTAATTTCTACAGAGTTTGTTTCTGTAATCTTCAGAAAACTTTTCAGTACACTTAAATTTACATTTATCACAATTGACTTGCTGGGGTACCTTGGGAGCTCTGATTTTGTTTTTCGTTATATACTCCCTTCTGACCGTCTTTTTTTCGCAATATTCAATTTCCGTTCAGCGGGATTATTTTTACGCCACCTTTTTGGCTTTGTTACCTTACGCAGTACTGTTTCTAAAATTCCTTCAATTATTAATGTCACTAAATATGTAGACGTCTCAGAGTATAAAATTTTCTTACGTTGAACTTTTTTTGGTTTACGAGATCATTTTCAGATACACCAATATCTTCAGAATCCAAAAATGACTCTGTGCAGTAGTTTGGATCCACGTCAGAATAATCACCTCCAAATAAAGAAGTAGTATCGTCAACTTAAATCAAACTATACTTTTGTTAGAGAACGCAACGTCCGAAATCATGTCCAGACATGAGTGAACTAATCAGAACTATCGACCCAAAAAGGTAAATCATTGTACTTCGTGTAACCTAAAATTGATTTACTGGGTTTTCGCAGGACAAAAATGTGCTGAAATTTAATAAAGTATCATAGTATAAAATTCTTTATTGGATTTTCGCATGAATATATTTTGTTAAAATTAACAGCTTTGTAATCTTCATATCCGATAAATGTATTTATATATTTTTAAAATCTTAACTTGTGAATTTCTTTTAAAAAGAAAGCAGTTAAGTTGTTCTAGCTTATTTTTCCTAGAACTGATTTTATAGTTCAGACATTTATTATGAATTTCAATTTCCGATAAAATTAATTATCTGTTTTTAACTCAGAAATATTTAAAATAAAATTAGTAACTTTACACAGGAAAAGAAGATAAATGATTCTACCGGATTCTCATATTATAAATATGTTTACTTCAAAGTATTTTTATTAGTAAAGTTATATTATCGGGTTGGTGTTATTTAAAAATATGAGTTAACGGTTT
Organism: Diabrotica undecimpunctata; assembly: GCF_040954645.1. NCBI lineage: Eukaryota > Metazoa > Arthropoda > Insecta > Coleoptera > Chrysomelidae > Diabrotica > Diabrotica undecimpunctata. The sequence continues at coordinate 165,378,126 of NC_092805.1, forward strand.
TTACCATGTTTGGTTTTTATCAATTATTGTGCTTAAAAATGTTAATATCAATTTAAAAATTTTTTCAGTGATAGAAGACGTGTTTTTAATACAGAAGAAATAAAAATACCGGATTTCATAATTTTGTCATTTATCGGGTTTTCGCTCGAACCCCTCGATATATATATATATATATATATATATATATATATATATATATATATATATATATATATATCTTATATTTATATATCTTATATTTATATATCTTATATTTATATATGTATTAGATGAACTTTTTAATTTTATTTTGTTTCTAAAGATTGGTAATACACCTTTTTTACAACTTTTAATAGAATATTTTCAAGACTGCAAAATTGCGATCGAGATAGTACCTTAAAAGTCAATTTCCTGTCCACCCATATTCCTAAGCATTAAGGTGCTTCCTGTTGCGGCACTTGTGTTATTTATCTTTACAGAGGGAAGTGGAGAGGGAAGTTAGTTCTAAATCGTACACTTTAATTGAGTGCAACTATTGAATTAATATTTTTGATAAAGTTATATTAACTCGTCTCGTTTCTGTGTTGGTGTTGTGTATTTTTTTAAATGGTCTAAAAATTGAGGATTTATCAAATATGATTCCGGTCATAGAAAATAGTTAAAAATAAAGTGGTTTTTAATTTTATACGCAAATATGTGATCATAGTTTAACTGAAATCAGAAATATGCCTCAAGGCGATGCTGAACACATTTTGTAAGAGTCTTATTTTTTTAATACCCTGTTAAATTTTTCTACATTTAGCTACATCATAAGCTTTGAATTGAACCAAAGATCATATTTTTTTGAAAGTCATACTGATTTTTGGATAATAATTTTGGGAAGTATAGATAAAAGTAATTCTTCCCCACTGAAGTGCTAGCTTACAAAGGTGTCATCTACTTTGATGGCCACGAACGAAAACTATTAATTAATATTGTTTTCTGTCTTTTACGCTATACAAAATGTGTATCGTAAGCGACAGCGAGCTTTTGCTAGAGTATATAAACTTTTATATCGTTGCTGTGACTTTCAACTTTGTATCCAGACGTGCATTATTTTGTTGGGTATCTTTTGGTTCTTGAAGTTGCAATTAATCATTTGTAACGATATGTTTATGGCACGTCGCAAAGTCGATTTAATTTTCCGCATAATTTTCTAATGAAAATAGGCGATATTCTCGTGATTTCTTTATCTACCCTGCTTCGTATTGATACAAACATGCTATTTAGGGAAGCAGTGAATACAATGAAGATAGCTATAATGTTAACCAACGTTCTGAAAGGGCATGAAAAAGAAGCCATGCTTCGTATTGATACTGTACAATTTTTTTAAAGACTAAGTTAGAGATGTTTTATTTTTCAATACATTGGAAGACAGTATTGAAGGTGACGGCTTCTTTGTACAGTTACTATACTACTGCAATGATTGTATTATTTATTGGAAAGTTTTGCAAGACTTGCTATAATTTTTTTTAGTGTTTCTTTTGTATGTAGTTGTAGTTTTTCTACCAAGTTTATTAAAATTTTTCCGTATTGTCCACTAAGGCTACTGAGCTACATCTGTAGTACCTTTTTTGTAAATGAGCGTAATCCATACTTCTTTCTGGTTTTTTTGGAATTACTTCACCGTTTATATAGCTTTTTAAATAACTCATGTTGTTTTTCATGAATTTATTTCTCTATTTTCTTGGAGTTCTTTATCTTGTCTTTGTGCAGTGTCATTTCCACGTGTTTATGGGAATATGTTGCATGTTGGTTTTGTTTGATGTATCTGTTCACAAAACTCTTATTCACTTCAACGTACCATTTCCAATAGTTAGGAGGGTTTTATTTGAAAGATACATTGCAACTATCTGTTGGTTTCATCTCCATTATTTATATTTATCATCTACAAACATATCATGCCATCATGTACGGTCTCTTAGATTCATTATTAGTTCTTCCATAAAACCACTTGACGTATTTTATTATATTTTCTGCATTCAAGTCTGAATCGTATCTTAAATTTTTTTTTTTTAATTCAGTTATAAGCATTTAAAAAAAAATAACTAGGTTTAATTTACGTAATGAATGTTTGAAAAAATCTTTAACATAATAAACACATTGAACACAATATGTTTATTATATTTTTATCTTTGAATATATCGAAATCCAACGACTACGTTCAAAGTACTTAAAAAGTATTGTGGAATGGATAAATGGTACTAAAATGACGATTCCGCCAGTGGCGTAGAATATACACTCAGATGCAAAAAACGCAACGGAGAAAATTTTGGTCAAATTCAAAGTATTTGAGTTATTTTATTTTTAGCCCTATTTTGATGATTTTTTTAGCACACTGTATAAATTTATAAATTTTAATTTGGTATAGTCAGTTTTTTGATAACATTTTATATTTGACTTATTGTATGGGGTTAATTAAAACGTGGTTTTATTATCCTAATTTTGAAACATCCTGTGGAATAACTCCGTTTGCGAATTTTCGTACAACCTTATTTTTAGGTTGCAACCATGTCTCCTAACCATTGTGTTTTTTGTTTCATGTCAAAATATGCATTGGTTCATTTTTTAGAGCCAAATGAATTTACCACTCACACTTTAGGACTTTTTTAATTTTGATTATTTTGGAGTTATTTTGTAATACGACGAGATGGTGACTGTTATCATCATGTCGTATTGACACATTTTGTTAACACATGATTGATCATGGTTCTTAGTGTCAAAGATTGTGCGAAAGCCGTTGTTCTAGTTGAAGATGGGCGAAATTATGAATATGTGGCTAGAGTACTACACACTCATCGCTCTGCCATCCCAAGGGTAGTGGAAAGTTTTATACGAACTGGAACAAACTAGCGTAAAGCGGAAGTGGCAGGAAGTGCAAAACTACCGCTTTAGATGAACGTTTTATACAAGTCAACGCTTTATGAGATCGTTATTTAACAGTGGTGCAAACAAGAAATCAGCTTCAAGAGGTTCGAGGCAATAATGTAAATCTATTTACAGTTCGTCGAAGATTACACGAATTTGGTTTGCAAAGTTGCAGACCAGCAACTGGGCCCAAATTACTTCCACGGCACAGAGTGGCTAGACTACAATTTTCCAGGGAACAGTTACATTGGAATTTAGGACAATGGAGTAATGTTATTTTTACGGATGAGTCGAGATACTGTCTTCACTCATCAGATGGGAGAGAACGAGTATGGCGTCGAACTAGAGAGAGATTTGAGGAGTGCGCTCAGTTTTTCAGCTTCCGCGTTAGCCATGGAGGGGGTTCGGTGATGGTATGGGTAGGAATATCCCGAGAGGTGCACACTAAATTGGTATTTGTTGAGGGTTTGTTGACTGCACACCGGTATATTGAGGAAATTTTAGTCAATCACGTAGTGCCCTTTTCTCAATATATCGGCGATGATTTTCTATTAATGCAAGATAATGCGCGACCCCGCTCTGCAATATGTATCACGCAATATTCAGAGGAAGTTGGTATTAATAAAATGAACTGGCCAGCGTGCTCGCCAGATCTGAACCCAATAGAGCACGTTTGGGACATGCTTGGTAGAAATATTAGAGGTCGCGAAGTCGCACCAGCCTGAATTAACGAACTTCGCTTGGCTCTAAAAGACAAATGGCAAAACATCCAGCAAGATGATATTCGCAACCTCATAGACAATATGAGCTGACGTGGACAGGCAGTTATAGAGGCTAGGGGCGGCAATACAAAGTATTAAGTTATTTTTTAGTAGTTTTTCTTTGTTATTTGCGTACTTAGGTTAAGTTACATTTAAGTTGTTTTTTTTATGTTTTGTTATTGTTATCATTGTTCATTAAAACCAAGATCATGTCGTTGCTTTTAATCATTATTTAAACACAGTGCTTCTGGGATATCGATATGACATTCCTTCGATATCAGTCACTAAAGCCTTCATCGTCGTATTACAAATGAATACAAAATGTAATGATAATAATAGGAAAAGTCGTAAATTGTGGGTGGCAAAGTCATTTCGCTCTTAAAAATATACCAATCCATATTTTCTCATGAAACAAAAAACATAATACTTAGAAAACATGGTTGCAACCGAAAAACGAGGTTTTACGAAAATCCGCTAACGGAATTATTCCACAGAATGTTTTAAAAGGATGTTAGGATAAAAAACCACCTTTCGATAAACCCCCTATAATAAGTCAAATACAAAATTTTATTAAAAAACTCACCATACTAAATTAAAATTTATAAATTTTTACAGTGTGCCAAAAAGATCATCGAAATAGGGCTAAAAATAAAAAAAAACTGAAATACTTTGAATTTGTCCAAAATTTTCTCCTTTGCGTTTTTTTGCATTTGAGTGTACAAATAGATACCTCTTCTGTGTCTCCTCCCTAAGGCTCTGTTATTACCAAGAAAGTCTTTTTTTTTCTATAATTTGCAACAATGTGTTGGAAATATCTAAGACTCACTATTGTTCTAAAGCTATTTTCTTGTGGCATTTTAAAGTAATTATTATTTTTTGTAAATTGTGGCTTATTCCCATTGAAATAATAATTACTCTAAGACTCTTTGTCAAAATGAAAAAGTTCCTATGCAGCCGGGACATAAATATAAACTTAAGAACGAGAATGTTAAGGTGCTATGTTTTCTCCGTTCTGCTGTACGGCATGGAAGCCTGGACACTGAAAAAGATAAACATCAAAAACATTGAGGCATTCGAGATGTGGTGTTACAGGAGAAGGTGAAAAATACCATGGACGGAAAGAGTAACAAATTAAGATGTTCTGCTGAAGATGAGGAAGGAATGCGAAGCCATAAAAACCATACAAACGAAAAAACTGGAATATCTGGGCCACATAATGGGAGGAGAAAAGTACTCTCTGCTTAGACTCATAATCCAAGGAAAAATCTCGGGAAAGAGAAATGTGGGACGTAGGAGGATTTCCTGGTTGCGAAATTTAAGGGAGTGGTATGGGTGCAGTTCAATACAGTTGTTCAGAGCTGCAGCCAACAAAGTGAAGATTGCTGTGATGGTAGCCAACATCCGATAGGAGACGGTACTGCAAGAAGAAGACTCTAAGACTCACCACAAATGATATCGATAATTGTTAATAATTTAACAATTAAAAACATATTAATCAGCAACACTACTTTTAACGTCACATTTCTTGAAAAATCATTATTTTATCGCTACTATCGTAAAGAATAGTCAGTAATTTAAAGTATGTACTCACCAGAATTGGAATTTCGTCAATGGCGTAGAATTTAAAAGATGGAAATGGTTCCGGCTGTAAAACCAGAAAATGTGTATTTATGTATAAATGAAAATAAAACTGTTTTTATTAAGGATATATTTTGAATGTTGGTTCCATACAGAGGTTTTTGTTATGTACAAAAATATGTCTCGAGTGGAAGAAGATCATGTAGCTAATTGTTTAATTCTGCAAAATACAATTCCAAATCTCTAGTATTCTCTTGAGATCCAATCATTAAAAGGGAGGTATTAAAAATTCTACAAAAAATTCCTAGGTACCAGTGGCGTACGACAATAATTAACAGAAATTTATATTTACCTTCGCCTTATTCTTTTTGTGTCCTTTGGTGTGTAAGCATTTTGCAGAATATTGTAGATTGTACTACAAAATTCATCTACAGTATAATATATAATATTTGTTCTTCTTTTTAATTTTAGACACGATAAGAAACTTGGAGGGGAGGTTCCAGTATCGAGAACGTCCCCCGACTCTGTTTTTGAGCCGACGTGCCCTACCCAACAATTCGGAGTTACTCTGCAGTATATTAGGGATCAGTACAATGTAATCATTCCGCCTATTGTGAAACAATGTATAGAATACTTAGATCAGCCTGACGGTAAGCATTTTTTACTTCAATTTTAATAATTTTCCGATGAAGAATGGCGCCATTTTTTTGAAGAATTATTTCTTTCTCTGTTCTGTTTTGTTGTTTTGTATCTATCCTTTCTTGTGTTTCCCACCTCTAAGAATGACCACGCCTATAATCCATCAGAACTGATCACCGGTGCCGTTGAGTCACAAAGTGTATACGTGTTCTAAGCTTACGTCTTGGTAATTTACTTCACTATGAATGTTACAATGTTAGGATACAATTTCTGTAAAGATTTTTGCCCATCGTTCGATTCATCCTGTCTACCATTCAATTTGAGCGGGGATGCAATCGTGTAATTGTGATCTTTTTCGCACCAATCAATGGAGAAACGTGTTAAGAAAGCGCCGATCTAAAATTTCGTATTTACTCTCTTCTTCTTTAAATACTATTATCGTTAATTTTCACCGTTTAAACAGACTTAATAATGATTACAGTCAATAGAATTTATGATTTACTTACAATGTTACATTTTTTTATTAATTTCTAGCATTAGAAACGGAGGGTATATTTAGAAGGTCCGCCAACGCTAACAAAGTTAAAAGTCTGAAAGAAATCGCAAATACTGGCCAAAAGGTACCTTTCGATGATCCTCATGAAGCTGCTGTATTACTGAAAAAGTTTTTGAGAGAACTTAAAGAACCTCTGTTGACTTATGAATTGTATGATGAAATTGTACAATTTCAAAGTAAGTATTTGTATATTTATTACTATATAAAAACACAATTTACATTAAATATCAAAATAGTTTTCTAAAGTCTTTCTAAACGAATACATTAACAGTTGTTCCTTACGTGGAATTTGTCACTCTATGTAATTAATTAGGATTGTAAGATTATGTAATGTTCCTTTGTGTTTTAGGTTGGAATAATGATGAAAGGCTGAGGCTGGTGTCCATACTTGTAATGGAAAAGCTACCAGAAGACAACTACAAGGTCTTAAAATATATCATTAGATTTTTATCCAGGGTAAGTAGAATAATTTTGTTTAAAATATTCAACTTTGAAGCGAATGCTCCTACTAATATGTAGACATCTCTATATTGCTAGAATATAGAGTCAAAAAATAGCTCCTCTCTGTAATAGAGTAAGATCCCAGAGCGATCAGACATAACTTATTTTCACACAGATGAAACCTTAGAGTCTGAGTAGCGTCTCGTGTGCTTTGAATACCTGCGTATTTATGAAACTTGCTGAGTGACACCTGGGCAGGTACCAGGTGAGAAAGGTAACTAAAAATAAGAGCTATTTAACTTAAATTTAAATAACTGATTTTTATACATATTTTGTAGAATATTATTTTGAAAATACTGTAATAAGTGTCAGACACTTGTCATGGACCAGAACTTTTGTCAGACGCTTTAAAGCTCCACTAAAATTAAATGAACTTTACTTACTTTTACATGTCTGATTTTTAAATAGAGATGCAAAAATATTTAATCGGATCGAAAACAGTAAGTATTCTTAATGTATTTGAATTTTTTACTCCGAGGCTCATGCGCACAGCACTCTCGCGCTCATACTTCTGGTTAACTAATTTTTGTGTTTGAGGGGTGTTTGGTCATTTATTTTGTCTGACTGATTAAATATAACTTTATTATAGTTCCATTAATAACATATTTAAAAATCAGACATGTAAAAGTAAGTAAAGTTCATTTAATTTTAGTGGAGCTTTAATGCGTCTGACAAAAGTTCTGGTCCATGACAAGTGTCTGACACTTATTACAGTATTTTCAAAATAATATTCTACTAAATTTGTATAAAAATCAGTTATGTAAATTTAAGTTAAATAGCTCTTATTTTTAGTTAACTTTCTGACCTGGTATCTGCCCAGGTGTCACTCAGCAAGTTTCATAAATACGCAGGTATTCAAAACACGCGAGACGATACTGAGACTCTAAGGTTTCATCTGTGTGAAAATAAGTTATGTCTGATCGCTCTGGGATCTTGGACTATAAAAAAACTCTTCAGATACTTTATTAGAATGTATACGTGTGCATGAACTGGGAAACTATTAGGGAAACTCCTTGGTTATTTATAGAGTTGAAACAACAGTTTGTGTCTAGCAAGACAATACCTTGTAGCCAAAATTCGAAATTTTTCGTCAATATAGTCGCCTACTGATTTCAAAATTTATATAAAAATTGTACATTTTTTCGGTGACACATCTCATGCGGCTGGTTACACCAGCAGCTGTGTGAGCAATGCTTCGCATACGTTCACCAGCTTGAAACTCAACTTCGTCTTTTTCTCGTCGTCTCTCTCTTACAGCTCTGAGCAGGTATACTTAACCTATAGGCATACAGTGAATTTTGTACAACGATATATCTTTGATGACTAAATATGCTTAAGTTTTCTCAATAACTTTACTTTCATTTGATCACAATCCTTTTACCTTTAGCATTTTTTAAAGTATGCAATCTGAGCTGGTACTCGCTAGGAGTCAGATCTGTAAAATACAGTGGAATGTTCCTAAGCAATTTGTGGTTGTTTTTTGCCATTTCTACCTGCAAACTCACTAATAACACGATACGAGATGTGTTAAAAAAAGTTAATTTTTATTTTACCCGCAAAAAATTTATTTATTCATCAACAACTATTTTGTTCCCTTCGAAGTAGCACTTTTTTGTAATCCTGGAAGTACTTCTGATATGCACTTTTTGGTGTGGCCTTGAACTCTTCTAGCTAGGCGGCTTTTGTGGCTAACCTCTACCCTTTCATTTTTGAGAAAAGGAAAAAGTTGCAGGAGTCTAAATCTGTTAAATAGGGTGGCTGAGACATCTTGTACTACTTACCCAGGGAAACCAAAACCCTGCCACCTGATGTTCGCATTATGATCGCTTTACCCGCTATTTTACTATATATATTCAGGGATTCTACAGTATTCAAAGCCTTCCCTCGGTCAACCGTTTTATCTCTCTCTGTTGTCCCATTCTCCATCGTTTAGGCCTCTCTTACTCATGGCGTCGTCTACTTCGTTCCTCCAGGATCTTCGGGGTCGTCCTCTTTTCCTCCTTCCTATGGGACTCCATTCGGTTATTTTCTTTATCCATCTGCTGTCGCTAGTTCTTCTTACATGTCAATACCACTTTAGTCTGTTTCTATTGATGTTCTTTGCTTTATTTCGTCATTACTTGTCCTATCCATTGTTGTTACTCTGCAGCATCTTCGCAGGCATTCCATCTCTGTTGCTACTATTATACTGCTGTTTTTCTTGTTTATAATCCAATTTTCAGCCCCATATGTCATAATAATTCGCACTAATGTTTTATAAATCTGTGTTTTTGTCTTCATATTTAGGTGTCTATCCCACCATACTGAATTAAGTTGTCGGATTGCTGTTCTTGTTTGTCCTAATCTTTGCTTACTTTCTTCCTTTGTTGTTGCCTTAACTGCTGCAAACAGGTGAAGTTTCTTAGATTGTTCCTTAATTCCTATAGACACATTTAAAATTTGAAGAAATAGAAAAAAAAAAAATATTTTTCTGAAGCACATTGTAAAATAAATTTTTGATTAATACTAATATATTTTCCTGGGTTTTAGGTAATGGAAAGGTCTGACTTAAACAAAATGAATGCACAAAACCTAGCTGTAGTCTTTGGACCAAACCTAGTGTGGTCCGATTCAGTTTCGATGTCACTAGCTGCCATAGGTCCCATTAACATGTTTACGCAGTTCTTATTAGTGCATCAGAACGAGATATTTATGATTTAGAGTAAACGTTTATCAATGTAATTTTTGTACTTGCGACCCTGTGTGAAAATATTTGCGAGATAATAGTAAGGGAGAGGAAGGCAATGGATAATTGTAAACATTTTATGTTTTTGTATATAGGAATTAGACTGCTTGAAAAGCAAGGTACTGACTGTAACACTTTAACTGTGGTGCACCATATTCTGAAGGTAAATAAGTGATGAATGTACAGAATCTTTTGTTTATTATGTTGCAGCCGAGTTTTTTAAATATATTTTCCTTATTCTATTTATCTTCTACTTTCTAGCAACATTATTTTTTAGTACAAATAAACTGTAAAATTTGATTTGTGTTTTGCCATTTTTTCATAGAATATGAAATCATTCCACATTCCAATGGTGATCGATTCGATCAAAAGCGTCTCCACAGTGCAATTTTTAGCGTTTAAAAGGAGGAATTGTATCAATTTAATTTTATTATCAGACAAATTATCTTACGAATTTTGTACAAGATTTCTAGATGGATCGGGACAATTTTCGATAACTATTTGCCACCACTTTTACCTATTAAAACATTCAGTTTTCTGAATTTTTGCAGTATACCCAACTATTCATTCAATTTGTGAGTTGGTGGCAATTATCTGTTAATTTTGGTGACGATTTTCTATACAACTGAAGAAAAAAATTTTCATTTAGTTCGAAAAAGAGATCTGATTAACCCTTTCACGGACAAAATATTAGTGACCGTGGAATACTTTTCATTGTCGTCAAATAAGACAATCAGAGCTGGCACTGTTTAAATATTTATTACCGCAGATAAACAGAAGTATTTACTTGCATATTTGTTAGAACATGGTGTCGTCCTAAATGAACTTTGCTTTCAGTGATACTATGGAAGATAAAGTATTTAAATTCGAACCAATTAGATAAAGCTCATATATATATATATTGTTTATAAACTACTAGTAACATATATAGGGTGCGTCCTAGTACGACGGTCAAATATTTTCTGAACCATTTACTGTAGTAAATAGGCTGCAAGAGAAGGCATCAAAATGTGAGATTTGGTGAATGCGCCGATAATAATTAGCATTGCGCATCCACCAAAAATTTAGGTCAATTCTGATTATTTTTGGCTCTTTTGTAGTGAGGGTGGGACGGCTAGTTGGATCGTGACGTGTGCGGTGGATGTTTTATGTAAAGCATATGTCGAGCAGTGGACGTTAAATGACTTAACAACGAGCTGTGTTATTCATGCTTATGACGCTTTTAAAAATAATATTACATAAACCCCATCCCTAATAATTTTGCTTAGCCCCACCCCTAATAATGTTGCTTAACCCTATTCCTAATGATTTTGTTTAACCCCCATTGAGAAGAAGCTGACATATCACATAAGTCGACGAAAAGAAGAATACAAAACGCCATGAGACGAAAAGAATAAGTGGAAACGCTGCAGGATGAAAAGAAGAAGACTTGACAGACGAAAGGTAATGGCTTTACTTTCTGTTCAAAAGATTTTTGTCCGGACGTTTAGGCGATATAGGCTTAAGGTCTTTATGATATGTGTCTAAAGCGCCTTTGGTATACTGTCATGTTTAATTTTTCTTTGTCATCGTATGACAATCCTGACATATGACATCTCGTACCTATCTGTACATTAATTGGTTTAGGTGATACAAGCTTAAGATCTTTATGGCATACCGCCATGTTTAGTTTTTCTTTGTCGTCGTATGACAATCATGTCATATGACATCTCGTACCTATTTGTACGTTAATGGGTTTAGGTGATATAAGCTTAAGATCTTTATGGCATACCGCTATGTTTGATTTTTCTTTGCCATTGTATTCTATTCGCTAATTCTTGTCATATAATACCTCGCACGTCATGATTTGTCCGGTAGTAGCAAAGATACCTGTCTAAAGCCCCTTTGGCATGGGCCATGTTTAATTTTTATTTGCCATCATATTCTATTTGCTAAATCTTGTTATATGATACCTCTCAAGTCATGATTGGTTCAATAGTAGCAAAGAAAAGCGTCTAAAGCTCCTTTGGCATGCTGCCATGTTTAATTTTTCTTTGTCATCGAATTCTATTCGTTAAACCTTCTCACATGACACCTCATACGTCACGATCCAACTAACCATTCTATTTCCACTACAAAAAGTACCAAAAATGATCAGAATGAACCTTGAACTTTGAGGTCGTTCTCTTGCAGCCTTATCTTATATCAATACATTTTAGGTCAATGTAACGGGATTCTTTGAAAGCTGTAATCCGCCGTTTCGTAATAACGAACATTGATTGTGTCTCTTGATACTTGGATATTGAAATCTTTTTTGTATCTTTAAGATCAATGTGAAGTCAAACCCCACAAAACAAGCAATTTTATTATGGGAAGACACCATAATTAAATACAGGCAATTGTCAATTATTTAAATAATGTCGGTTCTGACAATCTGGTCCCAATTCGACCTAAAATCTTAGATGCTGAATCACAGGATCGACGTGTTCGTGAAAGGATTAAATACAAAATATTGTATCTAAATGAAAAATGCTATTTTTGAGCAATGAATTATAGTCAATAGGTGTAAATAGTTTATTATTTAATATTTCTTAAACAGTGCTGGTGTTATTTAAAATATTTGTAACATATTTTTGTGTGATAACGAAATTAACGTTTATCTAAAACAGGAACAAACCGTTTTTTAATTTATTCAATAACCTGTTTATTCAACTAAAACTAGACACAAGCATAATGATAAGTTCAGAAATGATAATCAGTACCTGTAGCAAAATGAACTGTTTGTAATGTCCTTACAGTGTATCTTTATTTTGACAAAATATGTCTTAGTATGAATCTTTATTATTTTTGTAAATCCTAATATGTGATAACATTTTATAAAGTTAAAAATTATAATATTCAAATTAAAAACTATTTATTAAAAAAATATGTGTTGTTAAACAAATTTGTATTTTGATTTATCCTTAAGAGAAATTATTTACGTGCATAAATTTAATCATATATCAAATTTCGTTCGTAACGATTTTACATTACATAACCAACAGATTTTCACCTAAATGGAAGGTTCAGAAACCAGTCAGTGTAAAAATATTACAAAACTAGGACTATTGTAACGGTAAAAATATAGCGTAAGATCGACTCCCATAACAATAATCGGTCTTTATGTATGTATCCAATAATATTCGAGATAACTTAGTTCAGTAGTTCTCAAACTTTCTTAGTCGCGGCACTTTTGTAGGGCTAAAAATATTTAGAGACACACCCACCCTTGAAGCGATTTGGGAAACGACAAAAAATGAAAAAAAAATACAATTCTGAGGCTCATTTGATTTTAATATAAACTTTTTCAGATCAATAAAATATAGTACATTTGATATGCAAATGTCCTTACTTAATGTGATGAATGAAACTGTTTGGAAATGTGATAATCAGTGGATCTTTCAGTTCAAACAGTCTCCCTAAAATTGTTCTCCTCGATAGCCACCCGACCTCTGTGTGGAGCAAAAAATTGAAGTGATCCATACCCATATCTTCAGCGGTGAGCTTTAAAAGGCGTGCTTGAAGCGGACGGCTCTTCACATGGTTTATTATTTTCACAGAACCATCCAATACGTCTTTTAAATCTTGCGGCATCTTTTTAGTTTCCAAAGAATGGCGATGTAAGATACAATGACTGCGGGAGGCATTTTCTGCCACTACCGTTATTCTAGACACTGCCCCTCTAATTTTACCAACCATTGCAGCCGCTCCATCACTGCAAATATCCACACATTTACTCCACTCTATATCATTTCTTCTTATATACTCGTGGATAGCCTTGAAAATTTCTTCACCAGTGGCATAACTTTTAAGCTCTTCACACATAAGGAGTTCTTCTATTTTCATCCCGAATGGAAACCTCACAAACACAAGCAGAACAGCAAGTCCAGCAACGTCGGTATTTTCATCAAGCTGTAAACTGAAGAATACAAGTTTTTAATCTATTTATAAGCTCTCCCTCTACAAAGTCTCAAATAGTGTGAATTCTCTTGCTTATAGTGCTGTTTTACAGTGGCCGGTTATTCGATTTTTCTTAAATCTTCCACGTCACCCTTGGCAAATGTTTGAGGTACCCCAAGGTGCCGCGTCTCCCACTTTGAGAACCTCTGACCTAGTTGACAATAGAAAATCTGTTAAGAGTCATATAAAAGGCGTTCTGGATAATTCGACTGAAGTAGCGAAGTATCGCCAGTGTACGATATTGTATGTTTCATACCGAAATGTCAGGTCATTCATGCGACCTTCTTCCCTGAAAGCCGCCACGGGTCCGGCTTCGGTACATTATTTATAGGCTATTATATTTCTCACCGCATTGTATGTTCACAACGATTGGTGTGTGTTTTCCTCATGCACTATACTTTTTTTGTTCTATTCGATATTACTTTCTTTCAGTTTTATGTTGATAATTCCCTTATGTATTCTTCTTGGTATTTTTATCTACTTCGTGATTAGCTTCACATCTTTTATTTATACAGGATGTTCCAATTTGTGACTAAGTAAATCAAGACAAATTTATAGACATTATTTTGGAGTTCTTACAGAAAAAGAGAAAAGTAAGACCGCGAAAAATGGAAAGATAATATTCAAGATGTGCAAGTGAAAGTTGAAAGCTGTGCAAGGACGGTAGAAATGAAATACATAGTCTATTTGGATGAAAATGTAATTTAATTTGTATTTGTAATGTAATCCCAAGGCCCGTTGAGCTCGGTAAATAAATAAATCACAGCTTGGAGTTCCAAATATAACGCACAATTTAGGGAGCGCAGAATACATATTTTCAAAGCTTAATTTATGATTACCATGCTGCCTTAAGCTTTTTTTTGTTACACTCTTAACTTATAATTCTAGAGGGCGCTCTAAATCTTGCCGAAATTATACAGATGGAATTTTTTTATCTCAATTGACTGTGTGGCAACTACTAGAGGGAGTTATCTTCACATCTATTGATTTTTCTACATTTTGTTAACAACTTAAATGATAGGTGATATGTTTCTATGATCCTTTTGAAGATTTAAATTAGTTTAAGGTGACGGTGAAGATTTTGTATTGATATCTTTATTTATCTTGAAGATATTAGAAAAAAGTGCATTTAATTATAATTTCCCACTTACCCCTACTACTAAATAACAACAAATCGATTTTTTGACTAGATTACAGACAGCTCATTCATTATAACTCCGTAATAAAAAAGAACATTAACAACAACGTAACTGTTGGTTTCTTGTATGCATTTTCAAAGTGTTAACTTGGGTCAGTAAATTTAGGAGAAAAAACAAATCTCCCAAATAATCTGCCGACTGAAATTTAAATGGGTCTGGGTCTTCTCCATTGGTGATGAGCACTTCCTTAAATTATTCTTGAATGATCTTTTTGCAACCACTCAAATCTCTAACTGCTTACGTAACTGCTTCACGGTAAGATGTTTTAGCAGCATGGTCGATTAAACACACGCTGATTTGTATAAAACGTCTTTTCAAAGCCTTTAAATAGTATTTACCGACATCCAAAACCTAACGATTGTTCGCAAATGTTATGGTACCAAATACACTTTAAAAGTCTAATGTCTTTAGTAATAAACCTTCTGCTATAATTAAAGGGGTCAGTGTAAAAAGTTGCTAAGTCTATATTTTTTCTATAATTGAGTTAAGTGCTAACATCTATATAAAATCACGTGTACTATAAGTCAGTAGCGCACCTAGAATTTGCCTCTGGTGGAGGGGGTTTTGGTTGGTCACCAAATTTTTTTTTATAATGTTACCTCCATTTTGAGTCCTTAAAATGTGTAAGTAACAGTGTCGGAATAGGGTCCTGGGGGGTTTTAACCCCCAACCCCCCCCCTCGGTGCGCCACTGCTATAAGTTGGCAAAGTCAGATTTGTAACGAAAAGCACCCTCTGGTTAAAATCCCATAATTTTAAATTTTAATCAAATTTCAGAGAAAGAAGTCGCTAAGAGTCATAAAAAGTCCATGGAGTTGACAACTTGTTACTACTGACACAAAAAAATGCCTGTTATGAATGAATACTAAGTTCCATATTATTCATGATATTATATTAAAAGTAAATAAGTATATTATTAGTAAATTCAGTAATATTATTTGCGCCGGCTAACGATCATATTTGAAACTCCAAAACAATTTATATAAATTTGTCTTCCTTGACTTAAATACGAAATTTTTTCCCGCCACTCAATAATTGTAGTTAGCCAAGATATAGCCGGTAGCCAATGTTGTTGGGACACCTTGTGTATACTTTTTATATCATATTTAATAAGGTTTTAAGATCTTACAGTCTGTGTTTACTTTTCATTTGATAGTAGCAATATTTAAAAAACGAAATGCAAATTATTTAAGTGCTCCTTTCCCTTACTTTCATCGTCGTAGTATTTTTATCAGTGTACTGTGATTTTGTTGCATTTTTTCTTATATTTATGAACAAATTTTAATATACAATTTATATGTATCTATTAACGAACCTATTTATTATTTTTGATAGTATCAATATTGTGATTAAAACACTCCAAATAAAAGGAACTTATGTTACTAAAATTAGTCATTGTTAGTTTCTCTTCACTCCACTATACTACCCACTTTTTACTTTTGCATAAACTATTTTAAATTAGTTTATTTAATATATAAAAGCTCAGGCGGGAGTGCTTCAGTGTTTTTCAAAGTGTTGAGCAAAATTGGCGCGTCTACAAGTTTCCATTTTGCCAGGGGCATACTTTTTGTACGGGAATGTGTATCAAAAACAGAATTACTCGTTGCTAACAGTCGTCATAGAAATTTGGAAAGTATAGTCATTGAGTGCTAAATCGGGGCTGTACAGTAAAACGATTTCTTTACTCCGCATGTTCAAATTATGTTTTGAATATATAATATAAAACTGGTTAAACTTTCTAGGACGATATTGGACGGCGTCATTCCACGGATTGTTGTTTTACTAAATTTGTGTTATCTATCTACGTGATCTTATGATTTCTGTATCTATGAAATTGTTACAGATCATGATGAGTAAGATACAGTTCTGTAGAATTGTAGTTTTAAAGATTTCGTAGATACCGACGTTTTGCATCAAATCACCAAGTTTTGCACCGACCTTTTGCATCAAATCGTCAGTGATCATTGAGGGTCGCTCGCGCTTTTCCTCGTCATGAAATTCTTTCCTCTGTTTGACGGAGCTCTTATTTACTCCACTCCATCCTTCATAATGTTTTGTTCGTAACCTATCTGACGGTGAATTTTAACTGCTTTCTACTAAGAAAATATGAAATAGCGTATATTCTACGTATGAAATAGCGATTGTTATCACAAGATATCTGTGTCAACCACTTCCTATATATGCATGTTATAAACTATACTCAAAATTTAATAGGATTGTCAGGTTATCGTTTCAAAAGCATGGACTGCGGAGGAGTCTGCGACGACAGATGAGTCCACTTCAATTTCAGGGAAACCATTGTAACGATTTACCTGCGAGAACAATTATTATGCACAGTATTTTTTAATTACTTCAGAATCTCTAACGCTAATTTTTACAATCTTAAAATTATTTATTCGCCATTTTTTACTTTATAAGTGATGTTTGACTATAGACTTCCATGATAATTTGAACATCATATCTAAATATTGGCCTTAATGACATTTTTCACATTCAAAACTTAATATCGTCCATAGATTTTATTGACATTTGATTTTTGTACTATGTTGTGGACGTATAATGAAAAATTCTTTAGATTTAAACCAACTTTTATTCCCACTGGTAATATATAAATATGTACATTTATGTTCATGTCATATTTTAAAACGTCGATGATATGACTTATACAGCAAGGTATTTATAAAATTACATTTATTTAAATACAAAATTCATTATCGATTTACATAATTACATATTTAAATGTGTTACAAAGCAAAGATAAACAAAATAAATGAGTATCAGCAATGTTTCAAAAATACAATAGTTGGTATTTTACATCTAAAACAATATTTAATACATAAATATGGATAAAATGATAAAACAAATGGCATTTATTTATGATATCTTTGTGTGATAAACTCACTGAATAAAATGTTAAAAATTTATACACTACAAATACATAACCTTCAATAACATTTTATTTGTAGCATGGACTAATCTTTTACAAGTCGTAAAGTCTAAAAATATCACATATTCCATGCTTTATTAGCAGTTTCTCTAGCAACACAACAGGGAAAATTATTTTTTCTAATACAACGAACTAGTTATATTCTCACTTTTAACTGTTGTGCAAATAGTTTGGCAACCATCAATGTTTAATACATTTTATTATAGGGGAAAGTGAGTTGTGTTAGCCCCATCGAGCAAAAAGTCTTTTTGCTCGATGGTTAGCCCTCATCCTTTATTTCCAGGCATGTATCTCTGGTTGCCTATTTTGTTCACTGTATGCTTTCGATATGGGCCGTTTAGTTTCTAAACGAATTTTGTTGAAATATCAGTGTCTAATGTGGCTGCTATAAAAAAAATGTACATACGGTAGTCGTGTTATAAGGTTATGTTCTCATTCTCATATGAAAAAATGAAAAGGTTTTAGTGTTTTTGTGTTACACTTGACATTTTTTGTAGATTTTGAAGCCGAAATAGCAAAGCATGTTGTTAATTTAGAAACCAGTACAGAATTAAGCCGCCAATACCAATACAGAATAAAGAAAGCTTATTTTTCAAATAGCGGAGAAACATAAAATTAACCACCGATTTAACAAACAAAAATTCATTACAGGTAAAAAGTGGCTGAACGGGTTTCTCGCAAGGAACCTAAAGATAACTGTCAGAACTCCTGAGCAGACATCTATCGTAAGAGCTCAGGCTTTCAATACTAAGAACATTAGGATGTTTTTCAGTTCTATTATATAAGTTATGGAAAAATATCAGTTTTCTCCTGAAAGTATCTACAATGTAGACGAAACTGGTATAAGCACAGTCCCTACAAAACCTTCCAAAATTCTCGCAACCAAAGGAAAGAAACAAAATTAGAATTATTAGCAGCGCTGAACGTGGATAAAATTATACAGCTGTTTTGTATGAACGCCATAGGAAGCCGAGTGCACCTGTACGTAGTGTAGCATTTTGCCAAGACAATTGCTGGATGAATACAGAAGCATTTGCCAATTCTGAAAAGTGGCAGAACTGCAACGGCTAGTATCACTAGGTCATCAAAGACTTTCATTTGTGATATTTGCCAACCAGAAAAACATTAGCTGTTTATTTTGTAATGTTTAAATATTTTTTTCATTATAAAAGAAAAGTATTTAGTAAATATAAGTTTTTTTTTTAATTTAACTATATTTTAATTTAAAGTAATTTTGTTTATAAAATCAGACCTTTTAACAATTTTTAAATTCAATTTAAAATCATTAAATAACGTGTGCCTATGACGGCCTCTTCATTTTTTAAAAATATTTTGATGTTTTACTCTGAACAAAAGTAAGTGCCTAATAAAGTTTATTATTATGTAGCAATGTAAATAAGATATAACATATTTTTTCACCAAAGTTTGTTTTTTTTTATCATCAAAGAATAAAGGGGGTGGTCACAAGTCACTTTCCCCTACATTAAAAGAAAGTTGTAGATTGTATTAGCTTTATTTTTCTCAGCTCAGTTTTTTTCTTTCTTGTTTCGATCTCCGATTTTTATTTTGTTAGTCTTTTAGGAATTTTTGTTCTAAAGAGCATTTAAATTGTTTTCCTTCATAGATTCTTCCCTAGTTTTTTGTTGTTAATGCAATCATTTGATTAATTTTGGTTCTTTTCATTTCTTTGTCAAGGTTTGAATTAGGCTGCGATGGATGAAGTGGAAGAAAACCAGTGATATATTGTGTGACTGAACTACCATACGACGTTGACCATTTGAAACTTGTTTGCTTGGTCTGTTGTTCTCTATGGAGTCTAAACGAAGACTGAATAGTTCTGGAGTCTGAATAAGTTAAATAATAACAATAGTCTGAATAAATAAAACCAAATACAGAAAAACAATTATTAAGGACGATTAAAAACCAGTTATTTGGGTTATTTGATACGTAACGAAAAAACTATATTCCTCAATTGAGGCGGTGGCTCGAATAAGGGCTTATAGACCTATGGGCCCTTCTTTCGGAGAACACCGAATTAAACTCTTTATGTTGTTCTCCTGTCAGTCTATTAATTTTTTCTACGATATTACGTTTTGTTTCTCAAAATACACTTTTAGCATATAGACCCTTCTTCTAGCTTCCGCCTCAATTAATGATTATGGGTAAAATAGAGTTATTGAAAGAACAAATTGTCTTAGCTGCGTGATATCAGAAACTGGACCGCTTTGAAGATCTTCTAAATCTTTAGATGATCTAAATTTTTATATCAAATCGAAATCCTTCGTACGGGCCAGAATGTATTGAAATCTTCGCGTTGCTAATTCACAGCTAACATTGTTGTAATAAAAAATCATCCAGATCAGATAAATAACATGTTAAAAAGTACCTTAATAAAAAAAAATATGAAAAATTCAAATACATTATCTGTTACCAACAACATTCATACACAACGTTGAATTTACAGGGAAGAAGATATGGAGGAAGGAGATGCATTTAATGGTTCAATAACTTGAGAGCCTAGTTTCGATAATATTTCGATGACTTGTTCAGGGCGGTAGTATCAAGATGCGGATTTTTATAATGCTTCAAACTTTCTAAGAGAAGCTGGCACTTAAGGAAAATACTAGAAACAGGACTGAGATCGCTAGATTGTAACATTCATTATATTCTCAGTTACGTGCCACTGGCTTGTTTTTAGGCTTAATTTTTATAATTCAATAAAATTATAACTATGGGGACGCCTAAGGTAGAAGAAACATACCACCACTTTTTGCTGTTTGTTGGAAAGTTGATTTTTTTTAACAATACGAAGAACGAAAACATTCGATTATATTTATTGTTTATTTCTAATTTTTATTTTCACAATATAATATCCAACTGCTAATCATTTTGTTTAATTATAAAACTGGGCCTTTTGTTATGAATTCGGTCATGATTGTGTCACAATACTTTATGGCCACAAATAAACAATCTATGTTACATGGTTAAAAGACGAAATACAACTATAGCTGGCACATTAAATGGGTATGTCTGTATAGGTTGAACATATGTAGATGTTTTTTTCTAAGAAAAACTGTCAAGGAAGGATCTGATACTTAATACAAAATATTTTTAAAATTTCGCACCTAAGGCAAGTAATTATAAACGATGTGGTCTTGAAAACTTATCGGTGAGTAATTACAGAATAGTAAATATTTCTAAAATCTTCAAGAAACTTTGTGAATTAAATTAATACCAGAGAGAGCGAAAGAGAGAGAGTCGGGTGTTAGCAACGTGGTTATTGTTTAGACCCTTCAATAGTTCGATATCGTTGGAACTTATACGTCCCACGATATATTTATTTCCACAGTAAATAATGTTTATAAATGTATTTAAAATGCTTCAGTATGGCACAATTTCGTATTACGGCCCAGTAATGTGTGTATAATGTGTAATGTGTGTTGTATAACCATAATAGAACAAAAAACTTCATAAAATATCTAAAATCGTATTGAAATGATTAAGTAATTTTTGAATATTTATATATTGATAAATAATTGAAATCCTATATAAAATCAAACATATATTATAGATATAAAAAAATAAAAATAGAAATATTACAGTAGATAGGCAGGGAAACAGCTTCATGTAGAATATAATGAATATTAATAAGTTTTCCCTTATTGGAGCGAGATAAAGAATAATAATAGATAAAACAACCAGTAGATAATAAATATTTGATTAGTGTTGCTAGAGGATTATATGTCTTACCTAGATATATTTGACATAGAAGACCACAAGGTTTTTACAGTACGTGCTTACAGTAACACATTTTGTACAAAATAATTTTTCCTACCAATAGCACCTTTTTAGTTACAGTCTGTGCACTAATTCGTGTATATCCTCATACATAAACTTCTCTCTTTTTCGAAGCGTTCTCGACAACACTCTGTGAGGATATTTTTCTTATTCTGTCAGCTGTTAGGGTGGCGCCGAGAGATGCAAGGGAATTTGGCGCTGAAGCACTGGGACTCAAGGAATTTTCTTCCTTAGAACTAGCGGAGCTTTGAGTATCAGTTTTTCTTTGAGCTACTGGTGTTGATAGGTTGGGCAACCCATCGAAATTGCTCAGAGCAACTGTATCTGTATCAGTTTCGGCTGAGGGTAGATCTAAAGACTTGTTGGAGGTAACTGAAGCTGTTGTGTTAGAAGCTATCGACCCCTTTGAAGCGTGGGATGCGTCTGATGCTGGGGAATCATTGTTTCTCCTATTAATCGTCGGTATTTCTTCTTCCGATTGTACTTCTGTGAGCGTGAGGGGTTGGTGTGGTGTCACTGGTGATTTAACAGGTGCTTCGAAAGCCTAAAATGAATTACCAAACATTATTAAATGGATTTTAATCTAAAAAGACGCAACTATTCTTTAAATAAAGGTTTAGTAACTCTTATACATAGACCAAATACATATGTTAAGAGGTATACATGAAAAATGTGTTGAATATAACATACCTATTTACAACTTGTATATCGATTTCAAACAGGCGTTTGATAAAGTAGATCGACAAAAGATGTTAAAACAACTATCTATGTTAGAGATACCCAATAAGTTGGTTAAACTTATACGAATGAGTCTGGACGGTTCCAAAGCTATGGTGAGAATAGATGGAGATATGACGCAGGCCTTTGATATTGAAAATGGAGTTAGACAAGTTGATGCCTTATCAACCACACTTTTTAATCTAACTTTAGAAGCTGTTGTTAGAAAACTGGATATAAACGGCTGTATTAATACAACATCAATGCAAATATGCGCATATGCGGATGATGTTGCCATAATAAGCCGCAACAAAAGGATATTAATCGAAAAAGTTATAGAACTGAAACGAGAAGCTGCTACGTTTGGTCTATATATGACTGAAAGCAAAACAAAATATATGGAGTGTACAAAATCGAATGAACATGAGAATCTGAAGGTAGACAATCATACCTACAAATATGCCTCCACTTTTACCTACCTAGGCTCAACAATAAATGACAATAACAACATCAGTCAAGAAATACAAGCACGGATTCTTAGCGGTAATAAGTGCTTTCATGCATACAAAGACTTAATGAAAAGTAAGTTACTGAATCGTGAGTCTAAGCTTAGAATTTACAAAACAGTAATTAGACCAGTGGTCACATATCGATGTAAAACATGGACCCTGTCAACCACTGATGAAAATCAACTGAGAATATTTGAGCGCAAAATACTAAGGAAGATATTTGGACCAACCCAATGCAGCGATGGTTCGTGGAGAATTAAAATGAACCACGAGCTGGATGAACTAATGCAGAGCGCATATATTGTTAGATTTTTAAAGTCACAAAGACTAAACTGGCTTGGTCACCTAGAAATAATGCCAGATAATCGAGCTGTAAAAGTAGTCCAGACGTGGAAGCCCCAA
Source organism: Diabrotica undecimpunctata (assembly GCF_040954645.1). Taxonomy (NCBI): domain Eukaryota; kingdom Metazoa; phylum Arthropoda; class Insecta; order Coleoptera; family Chrysomelidae; genus Diabrotica; species Diabrotica undecimpunctata. Next base: position 165,401,321 of record NC_092805.1, read on the forward strand.
GGAAAGAGAACAAGAGGAAGGCCCCGTAAAAGATGGATAGACGACGTAGAGAGGTATCTTAAAACCATGAACATCAGGCAGTGGCGAAGGAAAGTATCCGACAGGGCAGAATGGAAGAACATTCTTAAGCAGGCCAAGACTCACAAAGGGTTGTAGCGCCATTAGAAGAAGAAGAACTCTTATACATTAAAAATTGGCATTATATAGTTTTAATTATTATTAAATACATTGACAAATATTTTCTATCACACTTATTATTTGAAGAACAATCATTTAGAATGATTAAAAAAGGAAGTTATAGTAAAAGAGAATAGGTTATAGTAAACATTGCAAAATACATAATATTGTAGATAATTGAGTTAGAATCTATGAAGAGGGCATCACGTGACTAAAAACGGCCTCACTTCGGCCATATTGTTAAGATTGTTTTGACACTTTTGACAGATCGTATATGTTTGTTTGGTTTGTTTCGATTGTTTGTTTACGTTTGTGTTTTTCGAATATTTTTAGTTTTATAATACTTTTATAGAAATTGTAATAATATATATGTATGACAATATACAAAACAATATATAGACCTACAGTGACATATGGAGCAGAAAATTGGATATTAAACAAAAGACATCAGAGCAGAATTCAGGCAGCAGAGATGAAATACCTCAGAAGAACGATAGGAGTAAAAAGAACTGATAGAATCAGAAATGAAGAAATAAGAGAAAGACTCAAAATCAAACCGATACTCGAGTCAATCAAAGAGAAAAAATTGGCATGGTTCGGACATCTAACCCGGATGGACAATAATAGACAAGTTAAAAGAGTGTGGGACGCCAAACCAATAGGGAAGAACAGAAGAGGAAGACCCATTAAAGAATGGAACAGTGACATCTCGCAGATACTACAGAGTAAGGGTAAGACTTGGCAGGAAGCAACACAGATGGCATCCAATAGGAAGGAATGGAGAAAGTTCGTTAAGAGCTAGGACACCTCAGAAGACTGTCAAATAGTGTAATGTAATGAATTGTATTTTAAACGGCCCAACACCGAAAGGTACAAATGGGTCTACTGATTAAGTAAGTAAAGTAAAGTAATAATATATTGTGATAGTGCATAATAATGGTTTCTTGTTCTCAACGTAGTTGCAATAGCAGAAGCAATGTTAATAAAAAATTTTCAGGAATAACGTTCTACAGGTTAGTATACAAATATGTAAATAAAGTAATGGCCCGTACTTCGGAGAATAAATTAATAGTATTTGACTGTATTAATTTATCTTTGTGTATAATATATCGTGTTTTTAGTGTTTACTGCGGGATAAATAAATCATAGTTTATTAAAAATGTATTGCACTTTTTTAGATTATGATTAAATCTTCTGAATAACTTCTGAATATTTTTATAGTAGTTTTAATATTATTGAGTTCGGCCCTGATCCCACCGCCATATTGGTATCATCGTTAGACACGCCTACCTACGCCGTTTTTAATGCACACGTTAATATGCTCATAGCTTCTCCATAGATTCTAACTCGATGTTGTAGATGCACGGCTTGTAGCATTTGCATAAGAAACTACTATCACGAGAAATGCGTTAAAATTGGGTCAACGTGCAAAAAGTCAGCAGAAATTTCAGAGTATCGAGTAGCGTATGTCTTTCTTAAGTAGTAAAAATGAGTCTATCGTGGGGGAAAGCCAAACTGCACTAGAACTGTGACATATGAAGGCAGAAAATATACAGTTAAAAAAAACGTCACAATTTTCTTGTCGCATTTTAATATCGTTTACTTTAATATTTAACTGTTTTACTTACCTGTATAAAAGCAGGACTCCTAAGAGTTTGTTGATCGAATGCTCTCGCCAGTAACGGACTGTTGGGATGCGACGCCAACTGGAGAGATGTAAGCTGTGAAACAGTCATAGGTACACTAACTGGTGTGGTAAGGACCGGGCCGAGGCCAGGGGAAAGTATAGCTTGTGCTAGTGCAGCAGTGCCGGGTTGATTCGGGTGCAACGTGTTGTTCACCGAACCAGTGCCGTCGAGTTCTTGGATTGGTGATAGAACCACCTAATATGAACACAAACATGTGACGTTAAGATATTAGCAATTCATAGTAATTCTCTAGTCTAATGAAATTTAAAATAGATTTGATAATTAGTTGCTTTACCTGTACAAGCGGAACATCAACGGAAGGGTAGGAAGGATACCCTGCTGGCAACTGTTGTGACATTAGTGTCAGTCCAGACATTTGATTTTGGATGTTACTTGCGCTTTGTGTTAGTTTATTTTCTCGCTCTAAAACTTCTTTCGTTACGTCGGGAGTAGGAATTCGAGGTCGATTCTTAACAGGTATTCCTGTAGTTTCTAAACATAAAAATAAAATATGTTATGTCAAATTTCTACAAAATATATTTAAGTACTTTGAATATATTTGTTTTAAATATATTCAAAGGTATTTCCGTATATTTGATTGTTTATGCACGAGTTGGAAGCGACATTTGGATCAAGGGGATGGGATTTTTTGTCCTTGATTGTTGCCCTAGTATGCCTATTCAAACTTTTACTTTCTCTATTTCCTCTGTATTTAATTCAACTTCACGTCGTGCCAACTTTCTAATGCTTCAATATCGTTCTTTCTTCTAATATATATAGGTCTACTTAGCCCTGTCTATGTTAGTTTTTTTGTAATTTATGTTTATTTTAGTCGAATATCTGTAGCCTCTCATTTCAGTTGTGTATATATGCAGTGAACAAATAAAGCATCTAGGCCAAATCATGGAGAAAATCTAAAGTAATAGCCTTGTTAAAACAGGAAAGGACCCAGAAAACCCCAGTAGCTACAGACCTATCTCGCTGTTGTGTCACTTTTTTAAACTATACGAGAGACTCATACTCATCCCACCTCATCCCACAACAAGGAGGATTCAGACCCAGCAAATCTTGCACCGGTAAGTCCTCGTACTAACAGAACACATTGAAGAAGGATTTGAAGAAAAACTTATAACAGTGGCTGCTTTCGTAGATTTGACAGCAGCTTGTGACACAGTAAGGCACAAAACATTGCTCCGCAAATTATACGACACTCTCAATGACCTCCATCTGGGTAAGGTCGTATATTCCTTATTGCAAAACAGACGTTTTTTCGTTATACTGGAGGGTAAGGAAAGTAGGTGGAGGGTTCAAAAAAATGGCCTCCCACAGGGAAGTGTTTTAGCACCAATGCCCTTCAATATATACACAAACGACCAACCTACGCCGACCGAAACCAAGCACTTCCTCTATGCTGACGATCTTGCAATATGTGCTCAAGGAAATAGTTTGGAAGAAGTGGAGGAGAGCTTGAAACTGCCTTAAAAACAATGACAGCGTACTATCTGCAGAATTCCCTGAGACCCAATCCCTCTAAAACCCAAGTCTGCGCTTTTCACCTTCGCGCAAAGGAAGCCAAGCGAGAACTCCAAATTGCATGGAATGGTAATACATTAGAATACACAAACCAACCTATATATCGTCGTCGTGGATGTGAAGAGAGCTAACCCACATTTTCTTAAAAATGAGCTAACTGCAGCATCGCAATCAGAAAGAAAGATTGTATAATGTAGTGAAGAGATCTAAGTGAATATGTTGTTTCAAATGGTTTATATTCTAAAGTGTGAAAGGACGCTAAGTGAATTCACAATCCTTATTTTTTGAAGTGAAGTGATCTATGCCACTTACCACCACCGGGTACTGAAAATATTGTCAGTGGTGAACAGAGCTATCAGACGCTTGAGCTTAGTGTGCAAATAACAACAGACAGATAAATTATTACGATAGTCGATTAGTCACCTTATCGTTAGCTGGGGTTTGCTGTTAAAGCAAAATCTCATGGTAAATAATCTCATGGTATACTCGATTGTAACAATTATTAAATTTATTTTAATTGATTTAAGTGTAAAATCTTGTTGCAAAGAAAAGTTTAATCAAATTAAAAACGTACAATGTCGTATTTATCACAAATAGTAATAATAAAATAATAAAATCCCAGATAATCAAAAGGAGGTAGTACGTAATCACATTAAATCACTACCGTTGATTGATTCTCACTATTGTCAAAGTTCAACCAAAAGGAAATACTTACCTTCTGGTTTATCTGAAAACGACTTTACCAGGATTATTTAAAATACTGCGAAGAGTATCAGGAAGATGATTTAGTGTCGTTTTATTATTATAAACATATATTCAGCACCGAATTTAACTATGGTTTCCATAAACCAAAAAAAGACCAATGTAGCTTTTGCACGCCATTCACAAAAAAACCGAAGACGAAAAAGAAAAACATCAAGATGAATACAATTTACATCAACTTCGAAAGAAGGAGGCTAGAGAGCATAAGAAAATTGACAAAGATCGTGCTAAAATTGATAATATTTTTATCTTCCCAATTAGATGTGGGGCAATTATATTATAAACGGAAACTAAATACCTATAATTTTACGGTGTATAATCTCAAAACTACTGTTGCTATTAACTACATGTGGCATGCATTGAATGGTACAAAAGGATCATCAGAAGTAGCTACATGCTTATGGAACATGCTTTCTGAGCTACCATCTGAAGTGAGTGAAGTAACATTTTATTCTGATACTGTAATAGGTCAAAATAGAAATTTCATTTTATCTGCAATGTTTATAAAAGCTTTGTCTTCTTTTGATAATTTGCAAATTATTAATCAAAAATTCATGGAATCCGGACATTCCAAAATGGAATGCGACAGCGTTCATTCTGCGATTGAAAGTAGGGGATAAAAAATAAATATATATGTGCCTGACGGCTGGTACACAGTGGCAAGAACAGCCAAAGTAAATCACCCTGTACACGTCTTTAAGGAATTAGATTACAGTCATTTTATAGATTTTAAAACTTACAGCGAAAAATTAATTATTAATAAAACAAAGACAGTCGATGGCGATGTTATGAAGTGGCTAAATATCAAATGGCTGCAATATAGAAAAGAACACCTTGATATAATCTTCTATAAAACACAACTTAGTCAGGTAGACTTCAAACAATTGTGCATTCGTTGAAACACTCGAGTTGACAACAATGTTTTCAGTGAGGTTCCGAAACTTTATCCTTCTGCTTTAGGAATAGAGCCTAAGAAACTAAAAGATCTACAAGATCTTTGTAGGTCAAGTACTATCCCAACCACCTACCATGATTACTACCTCCGACTTTTAAAACCAATAGAGAGAATCGCTGCAGACGATTCGGAATCCAAGTAGCGATAAAATAATAAGATTTCTGTATATTCACTGTTAAATAATATTCAATGTTAAAGACTAAAATCTAAATTAAATTTATTATACTTTTGTGTTATTTTTGTATCCAAAATTAAACATTTTAAGCATAATATCACCTTGTATTACTTAATTTCGTAGACTTAGATCTTTTCACACAACAAAAAACCAGTATGACTCGTGAAAAGTTATCTAGTGGTGAATGGAGCTAAGTGAACGAAACCCTTCTACTCTCATATAAATCAATGTTTTATTAGTGTTTGGTTCAGTACAAAGTAGGTAACAATTTGTTTGATAAATCCTTAAAAAATTTTAGGAATAGTTCAATGAGCAGGAAAGTTATAAGCTAAAATGTATTTTTTCCTGGACATGGTAATCTAAAATGCTCATTATCTCGAAACTGACTTTTGTTGGTTAGCTCTCTTCACATTAACGGTGACGATATCTTGGAGCAACTCTGGACCGATCCCTCACCTACAGATAACATTGCATAAAAACGAGAGGGAAAGTAACAACTAGGAACAGCATACTCAGAAAGCTAACGGGACGTAAATGGGGCGCACGTCCTGGCGTTTTAAGAACAACGGCACAGACACTGTGTTTCTCAACTGCTGAATATGCGTGCCCCGTTTGGGGCAGATCTGCCCACACCAAACAAGTTGATACTACGCTAAATGAGACATGCAGGAAATTGTAACGGGGTGCATGAAACCAACGCCACTCTCAAATCTATACAAAGCAGCTGGTTTTGCAGAACCCTCAACACGCAGAGGCGTTGCAGAGCACATAGAGAAAATTAAACAGATCGTGGAAGAGCGGCATGCCCTATACAAAGCTCGAACACCACGAAAGCGACTAAAATCTAAATAAAGCTTCCTTGGAACAGTGCAGGATGAACCGCCTGAGTATTTTTCTCTTGCCCAGGTTCAATGGACCGGCCAGTCCCTAGACTTTAAAACGTGGAAAACTATGAATAGGATAAGAACGGGGGTCGCTCCAGTAAAATCAACTGTGACTGTGGAGAAACACAGAATATGGAATATCTTCTTACATGCAGAAACTGTCCTCATCGATGTACCCTCGAAGATTTGTGGCTCGCCATCAAAGATGGAACCGACGTAGCCCGATACTGGACCGAAATTTTATGAATGACATGTCCGGACACGATAAAGTAAGTAAGTTGTGTATAAATGTTATAATCAAAATAAAGAGTACAAGTGGCCTCAGTTATATTTTGGAGACGTGTATAAATAATATATTTTTGTTTTTTTATACACGTTACCAACTTAAATTGTAATTTGTGACTGGATTAATTAATAAATGTGTATTAGAATAAATTTCGTAAGTTTTATTTTGTGTTTTATAAATTATGTTTAATCGTATGACCTTCCTGTGTTTGGGACGCCAAAATATATTTTGACTTAATAAATTATCATTGTACGGACCCCTACAACTCGTTAAACTCGTACAAAATGTATCAAAACATAACCCTGACTATCAGCCAACAATATAGACTATGGACAAGTGGTGTATACTGTCTTACATACATTCAAGCTACAGAAAGCGGTTCTGGACAGAAAAAATTATTATTAAATTGTTTTCTTTTATGGCCATCAGAGTAGGCGGTACCTTTGTACTCTACTACTTAAGTGGGAACATATGCAGATCTTACTGGTTTTTGGATTTAAGTTTTTACACAATGTGAGCTTGACTGATGATAAAAATAACCTTGAAATCGCGATTGTATAAAGAAAACCTACTACAGTAATATTATCTGTTCCTTCTCTTCATTTTTCTCAAAGGGCACTAGATGGTACCTGGTATTTTTCATAAAATGTCTAAGAACACTCATGTAGAAATGTCATGTAGAAATAATTTAAAACTTTCTGCTACGAAGTAAAAAATAATGTACATATTGTAACGAACGAGCTTATTTCGACGTACCCCATGTAACGGTTGCATCTCAAAATGATGATCTGTGTTCCAGAATGTTCATGGTCTATTGACTGGCGGGTAGGTCCGAGGTGCTACTGCAAGCGAAATAGAGGTGGGCTATTCCAGATTATTCTAGTACATAATAAGTTGTATATATAAGCAGCGCTGATATTAGTTAGTTTAGTTGATAAGATATTATCGCGCTGTAAACTTATAAATAAATATATTGACATAAATTAGAACCGCTCGTTTTATTTAAACACGCTACAATATAATATACGAACAGAATATTCACATCTCGTCTACCTGCCACTGTATTATGCCTATTTCGCTCATTTTTAGCTCAGATACAGCTTGTTGGTTTAGATGGGATGATGAACATATCCATTCTTATATCAGTGGTTAAGTCAAAATTTTTCAGTCCTTCATTTAAATCACTTTATCCCACATACTTACTTATTGGTTTCAAATTCCTGGTCCTTCCGCTTTTTCTTCCCACAAATCTGTCGGCGATTGACATTTTAGGCGGTGGCATTCCCGGCAGCTGACCATTTTCAGGATTAACATCCACAGAGTACCTATGTCGGCCAAAAAGACCTCCTGAAGAATAAGCTGTTGAAGCAGATCTAATCGAGCCCATGCCTGTTCTGGATATTTGTCTAGAAAACCAGTTGCTCTTTCTTCTTTCAACTATGGGCGTATCAACACTTTCCTATTGCAAAAATAAAAGTTAATTATTTTCTGAAAATTTGAGAGTGTAAATAAATTACAAAAAACGAAGAAGATATTGTTACTATTTTGGGAATATACTGGACCTCTTGATCACCATTAATTTAACATCGTCTTCTTGAAATATCTTTGCCTCCCTGTTCTTTAAAAAGTTAGTTTTTATCAAGATACAGTTTCTTTTTCATGTTATATTGACACATTTTTCCCTGTGCAACTAACATTATTGAGTCTTAATTATTTATCTATTTATAAATCTGTAGAATATTTTACAAATGAGGCGGTGAAAGGAAAAGTGGTGTAAGTCACTTTTTTTATAAAATAGAGATAAGTGCATATTCAAAATCTCCATATTCAAATCTATCAGAAGCAACAGTGGTGTAAGTCATACCTCTTCTATTTGCTCACAGATAGCAGCACAACAGTCAAACGAAATCTCTGTAGTAGTGGGGGAAATAGTTGTGCAAATCAGACTTACGCAACTATTCGTTCATTCCTAAGGCAGTTATTTAGTATTTTCCGGTTGTGATTTTTCAATACAATTGATGACGACAGTTTAAGTAATGTGAGTGATGAACCTAGTATTTTATAATACGAGGAGACCATCATCAAGTTCAGAAAATAAGCGACATTGACGCAACAACAGTTCCAACCCGCACCTTGAAGAAAACACCCCGAAGAAGAATTGCTGGCTTGCTTTTTGACCGTCGACCGAGAGAGTCTACTACTCCTCAGCCCGACGCGGCAAAGCTGCCAGGACAGAGCCTCCACGTGCTGAATTCAAATAATATATATATATATATATATATATATATATAGGAACGCAAAAAAGGGAAACTCTAATGTTCTCGAAAGTTATTGGCTTCTGACGAAATTAATTTGGAACTCCAATGTTTTCATTCCTCAATTTTTGTTCGTTTATAATTTCTACAGAATTCATGCACTTTTTCATAAAACTCTAGGGACAAAAAGTAATAGGATTAAGAGCTGGACCATCACTTCTAATCCTACATCCACAATACTATCCGAAAATTGTAATGTTATACACTGAAGCGCCATCTTATAAAAACCACATATTTTGTGCTTTTCAGTAACTAAAATAAAATTAAAAATTAGGGGAAAATTTTAAATCTTCTAGAATAATCTTTATTCTAAAAGGACGAAGGGAGTAAACAAAACGCACGAAAATTTTTGTACTTACATAATCGGCATACACGTCCTCCGGAATTAGAGATTTCTTCGGGGTCGGACTCATTACGTTGGCATAAACAGCATCTTGAGCCTTAATCTTGTAATTTTCTGCAGAACCTTTGGGTTCTTCTCGTCGATAATGCTCAGAAGCTACTGTGTAAGGAAGTTCTTTCGGAATTATATCGTCCCAGTATTGGTCCTTCAGTAATTCAGGATGTTCTTCATGCATTTCGTCAACAATCATGTAGGAAGCCTGAAACAACATAGGAATTAGCCTTAATGAAATTATGAATCCCCTTTATCTAATTGAAAAAAACCCACAAACCGTTATACATATTTGACTATAGCAGAAAAAGCAATCAGAAAAAAAAAATCAAAAGCCAAAACTAACACCACCGGTTACAGTGCCAACTTAAGTAAAACTGTAGTCGATGCTGGTATTAAATTCACCATGAAAGTCATAAATAGTGCAGTGATAAAAATTAATACAGTTTAATTAATTTTAAATCAATTTAGAAATTACTTGTTTCATATTTTCATTAGTAGAGCAATTTACTTGTAGAGTGGACCATTGGCTGTCGAGTGTCTAGTGATAGTCCAAGTAAGTCGCAAATTCGTGACATACAATTGACTTGTCACTATGATGAGCGAAAACACAAGTTCAAGATTTAGTGGCAAACCGAAAGCACATAAATATTTAATTTCAACAACAATGCGAGACAACGTTAAAAACCTAATAATTATAGTTCTATTTTCAAAATATAATAAACACGTAAACATTAATTAAAAACAAAAACAATACATAAACATTGTTATTGATACTGATTTGTGAGTTAGTATAAGCACGTGGCTCTGTAAACAATAACGAATCGAAAGTGTGCAGCAACACCTGAGGGAAGGATTAAACATTTGAAACAAAAATAAAGATTTACACAACGCCGCCTATAAAAAATATCTGGTAACGATAGTGCCATTCGAGGTCAATCCTCCGTGTCTTTATGTTCGTACTCTTCGATCTTGTTTGAGAGATGTAGTCGAGCGACTTCACTGAACTTTTACATCGGTCTTTAAGAATCATACATTATGTAAATGTTTCAGTAGAATATTAATTTTATGATTATTTAGGTAAATCTAATACAAGTTTAACTAATGCAAAGCTCAAGGTAAACACATTTAGAAGTTGTACGGAATTTCTTCTTGAAAACAAAATCAAAACAATATGTATGCCATAATCGTTCAATTGAATGCACTACACTCTTTGGACATAAACTAAAAACTGTCGGACTAAGGTCTGGAGAACTAGCTTTAAAGGTCGTGGCATATTATCGTGCACGTTGCGTTTCCAGCACATAGCGTTTAGTTTCCGAAAAATATAATTTAAATGGTTTTCATGAGTGTTATCACGACAAAGGCAACAACAGAGGAGGAAATTAAGCAAAGATTAGAACAAACAAGAACAGCAATCCGACAACTTAATTCAGTATGGTGGGATAGACACCTAAATATGAAGACAAAAACACAGATTTATACAACATTAGTGCGAAGTATTATGACATATGGGACTGAAAAGTGGATTATAAACAAGAAAAACAGCAGTAAGATAGCAGCAACAGAAATGGAAGATGCTGCAGAGTAACAAGAATGGATAGGACAAGTAATGACGAAATAAAGCAAAGAACATCAATAGAAACAGACATACTAACATATATAGAACAAAAAAGATTAAAGTGGTATGGGCATGTAAGAAGAACTAGCGACAGCAGATGGATAAAGAGAATAACCAAATGGAGCCCCATAGGAAGGAGGAAAAGAAGACGACCCCGAAGATCCTGGAGGAACGAAGTAGACGAGGTCATGAGTAAGAGAGGCCTAAACGATGGAGAATGGGACAACAGAGAGAGATGGAAACCGTTGAGCGAGGGAAGGCAGTGAATACTGTAGAATCGCCGAATATATATATATATATATATATATATATATATATATATATATATATATATATATATATATATATATATATATAAGAATAAGAAAAAAGAAGTACTTGTGACTCGTTTGGAACAAATATATAACTGTTTTGGATGGGTTGGAGTCAATAAAAGGGCTATTGGTTAACTATTTTTTTTATTCTCGAGCTTTCAATTGTGTTTACAATTATTATCAAGAGCTAAAAAAGACAAAATACTTACAAGGTTGAACTAAAAAGAAAAAACAATTTTTGTTAACTTACCAAATAAAAATTAGTTTAGTAAGTAAAAAATTACTGCTAATACATCTTCAAAATATTTAATATAAAAATGTTTTAATCCAATAAATGTTTCTCCGAAAATTTTATAATTTTGAAAACATTTTTTTTAATACAAAAATAATTGAATTTATCAATAAGTTCAAATAGCAACCAATTACAAATAGCCTCAATGTCATAAATGCCAACATAAAATTTTTATTTTTGACAATTATATTGCCAAAAGTAAAATTTCGTTTAAACATTCTTTTTTGTTTAGTAACAAAAAGAAGAAGATTTATTCACCGTTGACAGATGTCTGAAAGAATGTAACAGATATATGGAGAATTAAATATGACATTTTACAAGTTTTATATATAAATCATAAAGAAAGAATATAATTATAAATTTTGCTTAAATTTTGAATTTCTGATCTTTTGTTTAAACTATTATCACTTTTGCTAATACAAACCATTTCCAAAAAGGTCCTACTAAACTTTTTCTTAAAAACCATCCTGAAATTTACATTGTCAAAAGCGATAAAGGTAACGTAACTGTTGTAATGTACAAAGAGGATTATCTACAAAAAACTGGAGAACTCTTAAATGATACTAAGTATTACACTACACTTAGAAGGGGTCCTGTTTGTACTTTGCAAAAAAAAAGCAAATTGTCTAGTATCTTAATTAAACATAAAGAAATTTATTGATAATAAAAAAAGCAAAAGAGCTCAAAATTTATAATTCTATTGCTCCACGGTTTTATGCTCTGCCAAAAATACATAAACCAACTTTATCTATGAGACCAATTGTTTCATCTTTATGCCCTCCTAATGGACCAATAGCACAACTCCTCACTGACATCTTAACTAATGCTTATAATTTAAACAACAATTTTTACATTAAAGATTCATTTGATTTTAGTTCTTTCATTAATAATTTCCAATTACCACAAAATTATGTTTTAGTTAGTTTTGATGTAACATCTCTTTTTACTAATTTGCCTCTAGATTTAATCATAAGTAGTGTTGAAAAACATTGGAATGAGATTTCACAACACAATGTCTATATATATATATATATATATATATATATATATATATATATATATATATATATATTATTCTTTTTAGATGAACTGATGATGCTTTCTGATTAGATAGCGAAACGTCTTCAAATAAATAGATGAAGTAGCCACCGTCTTTGTCTTTTTTCTAAACCTTTTGACCGAAAAACCTACCACTATTCGAGTGATCCCTAATTTATATATATACATTGTACATTTGGGACCACGCGAGCACAGTCATAGTAGAGCAAGACCACAAAAAACGGTGGCGAGACGACATCAAAGCAAAAGTGGGGTGAAACGAGCACCTAATAGCACAAAACAGAGAAGAATGGATAAATTCTGAGGAGGCCTTTGTCCAGGAGTGGATGCAAACAGGCTAAAGACGAAGATAGTAGAAACTTATGAAGAAATGTAATTATGGAAGCCGATGCTGCATCAGGATCATGGCAACGTAAAAAATGTAATGAATGAATAAATAAATAAAAAGAACGAAAAATCGTCTTTCGGTCACACAAACAGTTAAAAATAAAAACAATAGCCAAACAAACAACACAACGTATTATTATTACTTCAATAAATTTGCGTTGGCATTTTTATAAACACTAATGCGTAAACATATTTATCTTCTTACCTTGATATGCCTATCGATGAGCCAATTTAGTTCGATATCGTCGTCGTCCTCGCCAAAGGGATTGATCAATACTTCGGCTACTTTTAACCATCCTACGTAGAAGCAAAACTAAAAAACAAAATTAAAATGTAATATGGTAAAATTATTAGAAAAAACTGACATGATCTTGAAACACATAAATATTAATACTATGTCAACTAGGATAAAGTGGACAAATTTGATACTTTTGGCCATGATTATCTTATAAATCTATTAAACATCAACAAGTCCTTTTATTGACATAACACAGATGCAAGTAGTCATTAGGCTCAGAGGAAAGTCCTGCTGACTATATTAAATTAAAAGATAAAGTGCCTATTGAAAGCAAGGGCAATGTTTAGGGTTATACCGGTGAATAGGTTCGATTTCTGAGCCCTTAAAATACCTCACTATCCGGACTAAATCAGTAATAGGCCAGTTCTCGACACTTCAGAAGACTCAACTAAGCTGAACCACGTTTATTAGCCTAGTAGGGATGTTTCAAACTAGAGGAACCTTGGAAATAGGCATGTCCGAAAAAAAAAATGAATCCTAAAAACATACTTCATACTAAATTCAATATAAAGTATTAAAAACGACTGTTAGCAGAAAAACAATAATTAACCATTTTACCAATGCAAAAATTAGTTTGACTCTGTATTGCTATAAGAACGCACTGCAGATAATTAAATGTTTTTAGTAATACCGGATTTCATAGTTTCCAATACCAGCAATGTGAGACCTAACCAAGATCTAGATACACACCGCTGTCCTCAGAATCTATAGTTTATTTTTATGAACGAGAGAGTAATTAGCATAATTTTAACTGGTAGCTCCGACCACTCCATGGGCGTGCTCAAGATTAATTGAAAAATTACTTTGAATAATTGTAAAAAATAAATGAATTATTTCAGTGTTATAAAGTGTTATGTGTATGTAAACAAAAGTGACCTCTTTTATCACACACTATATTAGAACTGACTGGCCTACATTAAAAAGGGTTTTAAAAAATTCACATTTTTTTTAATTTTTAAAAATTACAAAAGAGAAAAAGAGTTTTTAAAACCGTCTAAGGTATGTTAAATAGATGAATAAAAATATTAATATAAAACTTACAGCTACTTGTTACAAATCCAAATCAGATTCAGAAGATGAACTTTCAGAACCAAGATTTATAATAACTGGCTCGATCATTTTATCAGTAACATTGTCCAGCTTCCACATTTTTTCCTCTTCTTTAATAGTGTGATTTACTGCCTTTTCCCAGTTTTCAGGTTTTACATTATTTACGGCCTCCAAAAACAACTGTTTAACATCATGAATTTTAAAAGTGGTATTTTTTCTTGAAACTTCACTCTTTATCTGTGCCCATACCAGTTCAATCGGGTTTAATTCACAATGATATGGTGGGGATCTAAGTACTGTCATTCCACGATTTTTGGCAATTTCATCAATTTCGTATTTTTTAAATTTTTCTTTATGAAGGGCACACAACGAATAAAGTTCCTTTCTTATAGATCCGGGATGGTACGTAATATTTTTTGAACTCAGCCAATTCTGCAAGTCTTTTTTTAACCACTTGGTTGTGGGCAGTCCTTCTTTAAGTCTGGAGTGATAACTTCCATTATCCATTACTATTACACAGTTCTTAGGAAGAAGATCTATCATTTGTTCGAACCATTCTTGAAAGACATCAGCGTTCATGTCTTCATGGCAGTCACCGGTACGAGTTGATTCAAAAGTTAATAAACCACCTTCAACAAAACCGTCTGAACTGCCAATGTGTACTATTATCAGCCTGCGTCCCTTTCCTGATGGTGGGTTTAAACCAGTAGATAAGTTATTTACAAAAGCGTGCCTTTGACTTGTAACAGTTTCATCCTGCCAACATTTATTTGGTGTATGACCCTCGTTGATCCATGTTTCATCAAGATAAAATATTTTTCTTTTTTGGTTTCTCATTTCCTTTATGGTTCTTAGAAAATGTCTTCTCCATATGACAATATCGCTTCTTTCTAATAAAATAGACTTTCTGGGATTCTTTTTCCAGCGGAAGCCTATTTCTTTTAAAAGTTTCCATAACGTACTTCGACTCATTTCTGGGTAATCCTTATCATCTCGAACTGAGACAAAAACTTTATCCAATGTTGGAAATTCTTGTCTAAAGAAGAATTTATGCACTTTCCGTCGAAGTCCTTCTTTAAAATGATATTCTATTTGAAATTTTGGTTTCCATGGAGCATTACGTGGCATTTGAAAACTACCACATTTCTCTTCTTTAATAACTCTGTAAATCGTAGATTTCCCAACACCAAGTGTACTGCTAACTAACTCAACGGTCTCATCAACACTTTCACATAAACGTTTGTCTGTAAATGATTTAAAACAATTAAATATTAATGTTTTTTCATTAACTGTTAGAGGACCAATTTTTCGGCGTTTATAAGGCACTTCCAAATTTTCCATAACACTAGTATACACAATAAACTGCACCTTGCAACTGAAGTACCTACTTTTAGTGAACTGTTAAGAATTTTGAATACGCCACTTGGACCTTCCTACAAAATGGAAAAACCCACTATCACATTTTCTGTGGAATAAGTTTAGAAGGTAATTATCTAGTCAATCACTGTCGTAGATTCCTGGAATTAAAGAATTAAATGTTTGATTGTTGAAACCCTTACTTCGTGGAATGCACTCATTTCAGATAAAATAAAACGTTTTATTTTATCTAAAGAATTAAACTTTATTTTGCAAATAGGTAAAATAAAACGTTTTATTTTATCTAAAGAATTAAACTTTATTTTGCAAATAGGTAGGTACTTATTAAACTTTTATTGGTTATATATAACCAATAAAATAAACATCTTACATTTCTTGCAAATTCATTAGTACCTGTTAACCTCCATCACTCCGACGCTGGCAACCTTATTTAGGGATTAGTAACCCTCACAACTATTGTATTCTATTCTGCTCCAACCTTTATACCTGGTGGTCATACTCAATTTAAAATTGTTTTCCTATATACTTCTGTAAACTTGTTGACAAATATCTGTTTTTCATTGAGTCACCCGTATCAACAGTTTAGGGATTTGCATACATAATTTATTGTTTTATTACTCTCTCATACATAAAAATACACTATAGTTACTTTAAAAGTTGTGGCTAAAGAGAACGCTTCAAGAGAATACGATGTAACAGAACATCCAAGTAAATACATGGAGTAAAACAGTCGCAAGATTGTTTGATTACATACAATAAACAGACAAGTAAAGACAACAGACTAACAGAATTAAGCACAATATGTACATCGGATATTTTTCAATGTAAATTGTTTACAAAATAGATCAGTACAAAGTACGTGACAGGTGTTAAGGTACCCAAGGGATAATTTTTAATAATATGGTTGTCTGGACATAAAATACCATTGTATTCTCTCATTCTTTTGATTCCACAGAAATTTTGCTTAAATACGACATAATCCCTTCGATTCGGAATATTTTTGGTGGTTTTCGGGTACTGAGTGGAATTCAATAAAGCTAGTAGTAATTACTATTAATTAAATACAGAGTTGTTATAAAGTATGGAATCAAGTAAATATCTTTATGGTTTCTCGGATTTATAGAAGCGGATGGGGGCTATGGTTCTGGAGATTTTAAAATTAAGTTTGTGACCTGTATAAAGATGATGTTGACCTAGAGCTAAAATTGAATCGGAATTGCGAACAGAAATGGAATGTTCATAAATCCTATTTTGGATTCTACAATTTGTTTGGCCTATATAGGATCGGGCGCAGTCTGAACAAGGAATTTTATATACTTCGTGTTTGTTCATTTGGAATGTCGTCTTTGATTGATCGGACAAAAGAGGAAAGTTTTTGTTGAGGGGCAAATAGTATCTTTATTCTTCTTGATTTAAGAATTTTGTCGATTTTGTCAGACACCATTGATGTAAGGACGAAAAGCTTTGTATGATGTGGGTCTGAATCTTTTGTTTGAGATTGAGTGGGAGATTGATATCTGTGGATGCTCCTATTGATGTGATTTTCGCGGTAGCCGTTTTGGATGAGGGCTTGTTTGGATGACTGAAATAATTTGTAAAGGTGGATGATGAGAGTTAGCATGCAAGTAACGATTGGTATGGGTGGATTTTCGATAAACAGAGTGATGAAAACTTTGGGATTGGTTTTTCTTTATAATAACGTCGAGAGAAACGGTAGAAATAATCAATTTCTACCTTCATCGTGAACCGGATACTAGAATGTATACTATTCAGATGGATTTGAAAAGCCACCAAAGCATCCCTGCCATGGGGCCAAATGACGAATGTATCGTCAATATATCGTAGGCAACATGTGGTTTGGTCATTAATGTGGATAGTGCTCGTGTCTCGAAGTCTTCCATAAAGATATTGGCAATTACCACTACGGGAGATAACGGGAGGCGTTAAAATAAAGGAGGCGTCTAAATAAATCATTAGAAAAAAGTGCAGGGAGGCGAAAGAAATATGGATGTCAAGAAAATGCCTATGATATTAAATATATATCATCGAGTTAGAATCTATGGAGAGGGCATCACGTGACTAAAAACGACCTCACTTCGGCCATATCGTTAAGATTGTTTTGACACTTTTGACAGATCGTATATGTTTGTTTACGTTTGTTGTTTTTCGAATATTTTTAGTTTTATAATACTTTTATAGAAAATGTAATAATATATTGTGATAGTGCATAATAATGGTTTCTCGTTCTCAACGTAGTTGCAGTAGCAGAACCAATGTTAATAAAAAATCTTCAGGAATAACGTTCTACAGGTTAGTATACAAATATGTAAACAAAGTAATGGCCCTTACTTTAGAGAATAAATTAATAGTATTTGACTGTATTAATTTATCTTTATGTATAATATATCGTGTTTTTAGTGTTTACCGCGGGATAAATAAATCATAGTTTATTAAAAATGTATTGCACTTTTTTAGATTATGATTAAATCTTCTGAATAACTAGTCATATTTTTATAGTAGTTTTAATATTATTGAGTCCGGCCATGATCCCACCGCCATATTGGTATCATCGTTAGCCACGCCTACCTACGCTGTTATTAATACACACGTTATTATGCTCATAGCTTCTCCATATATTCTAACTCGATGATATATATACAAAAGGAACATTTTTATTCTCGAGAGAGGAAGAGAGAGAAAATATATCTTCTGTTTCTCTCGTACTCATTATCTTACATATGTAATGATTTCACCGATTCACTCCCGTACAAATTTCCAACGTGGAGCGGGCTTATAGAAGTATAACTTCAAAAATGTGGGTCCCTATTTAGGTTTTCAAAGTTACTGATAGTGGTATTTTGAGAAATTGGCACTTTACCTGAATGGCTGTAAAGAATGGAAAGTACATGTCGACGTGATCCCATTTTCCCAAGTCTTCTTTCTCTGCATATGGAACGAATTGTCGTCCAAATAAAGCTGCCAGGAAATATACATATAATGCCAGTGAGACTACCTAAAACAGAAGAAGTAAAAAAAAATAGTGAATTAATATTTTAATATTGAAATATCAGAAACATTTATACGGGTATAAACAAGATTCACTTGAACATAACCTAAAAGAAAAGTAAAATGGATATTTGCATAAAAGAGACTATGCAAATATCTATTTATGAAAGAAAAATAAAAAGACTTTACTCTCGGTCGTATAATATTTATATAGATTTCATAAAGTCATATAGCGAACACCTTAATGCAAAATATCGTATCTGCGAAAAGCAAAATTGTTTAAGAGAAAAAAACTATGCCTAGTAGTTGAACGTAATCCACCATAGTCAAAGACATATGTGTTCGGTAATTTTCGATCGACAATTTTCATCGATGAAATCCCTAAATCATCTGCAGTGATGCTGCTCATTTTTGTATAAATGTCGGTGTATAGACCGAAAATCTATAGATATGGCCTTATAGTTTAAACATTTTTGAATATTTTCTTCATTTTTTTATACAGATACATACTTGTATTTGGTGTCTACGCATATGCGTCTATATTCTTTGGTAATATATTAACATGGACTGAGCATGCAAGCAACAAACAGTGACGACAACCTCTTTCGTCGTTGTTCGATCTGTCTCTCTCTAGAGCATTGAAACTCCCCACTGGCTCTATTTCCACCAAAAAGAGACTCTGCTATGCTTACTTGATGTAAGACGAAAATGACGGAACAACGAAATCTAAGATGATCGTCGTCACTTTGCTTTATTTATTGCTCAGTCTATTTTAATATATTACGTCTATGCTTGTAAGGCACTTTTGGTGGTACAATTGTCATTTGTCATTTGTCAATTGTCATTTTTCAAGCTTATTTAGAAATTTCGCAAAATAATGGAGATATCATAAGTTTCAACGCCATTAAACAAAACGATAAACCATATTCAGACGTATTCCATCAAAAATGGGCCAAGCATGTCTAGGACGCCCTGTATCATAACTCACTGAACAATTTAAAGTAATTTTGTGAAAAAATTACTGACATTGAGTATTTTTCATATCTCGAGAGATGAAGATAATTACAATTGTAACTGGTTTCAAAAGTTGATTGCATATCGTCAGACAATTTAACGTTAAATGTTGTTTATTTCAATAAATATGCTGGTTCGGACGTTTAGAGTCTATAAAGAAAAATCATTTGTAACTCTTAGTACTAAGATTTATGCTTTAATTGATTTTTATTAGTATTTACATATTTGCATATTTATATATTCGTACTTAACTTACGCAAAAGGCAACAACGTAAAACAAGTATCTTCTAAATGCATGAATAATAATACTGAATGGTTATTAAGGTGCAACACTAAGATTATAGTATGTTGTTAATAGAAATTATTACCCTGGTGTACACGCAAAGAAAATGCAATGAAAAGATTGTTATTAACTTTAAGATTGTTAAACAAAATCTGTATTTATAAAATGTCAGGTTTAAACAAAATCGCTTTGACGATTTGAATTTGAATTTGATATAATAACAATAATCAAAAAACACCGTTTTTTGTACCTTCAAAGTGCCATAAAAAAATTATAACCAACAGTTTGGAGTTGCAAACATTTGGAAGTTACTTCAGGCATTGCCCTTTGTAACGCTGTGCTGTTTTCAATAATTCACCAATTAATGCACGTTTTTTTCTCTACAGGTCTACAAAGCCTATGTCTGAAAGTTGAATAATCTAAAGTACAAACAGTTTAAAAACGCATCAGATTTATGCCTTTCTTCCTGTTCAAACACTTCATCCGCATTTTATAAATAATTAATGATTTATTAAAGTAAATACACATTGAAAAACAAGTAGTTTGACAAGTAAATTTTTGTTTTTATTTTCTTGGAATTCGCAAATATCAAACCGGTAACGGAGGCTGTGGATAATAAAATCAAGGTCGTCTGTTATTTGCTTTTATCATTTTATTGACCAACATATCGATGAATCAGTCTTTTGTTCGGTAATTGTAATTAGCTTGTGAAACTTATTCACAGGCATTCAATTTTATTCACTATTTCCTATTTCTGTACGTGGAAGAATAAACTAAAAATTATACAAGTCTGTATCTTGTATTTGTTATTCATTGATGTGATTTCTTTGGAAATTACTTTCACGTTTATACTTTTGTCTATCATTATAAAACTTGTCGAGAGAAATACAGTGGTGATATCACAAAGATAAAGATGAATATGTTTATAAAATCTGCCAGGAAATATAAATCCACGTACATAGAAATGAAAGAAGTGATCTCTTTCAGAAAGTGAAGCTTGCTTGAGAATTGAAACCCAGAAACTATGCTATAGATCAGTGGTTCTCAAACTTTTCTATTCGCGGCACCCTTGTAGGGCTAAAAATATTTCGAGAAACACCAACCCTTGAAGCGATTTGGGAAACGGCAAAAATGAAATAATTACAATTCTGAGCCTCATTTGATTTCAATATAAACTTTATTTCAGATCAATAAAATATGTGCAGTACCTACATTTGATATTCAAATATCCTTACTTAATGTGATGAATGAAACTGTTTCGATGATGTTTTCATTATATCCTTTATAATTATGGGAATCTTTGTAAGTTTGACCCTCAAATCCCTTGATGCTTAAAGTTTGCTTCGGTATTTGTTTTTAAAGTAAGCATATGCGGAGAAAGAAGACTCACAGAGGTAAGTCGATATGAAACTGAAAAACACAAGTTTTTTCACTGCAACGTTGCCAACAACATTATTTTCTGAATATACCTACATCCAGAACTCTTCTTGGCTTCCTTCACGGAATTTAAGTTTTAAACTGCTATCTTCGTTGATCTCAAGTAGATTTTGAAAAACTTCATTTGTCATTCTATATTTTTTAATATTGTTCTGAAGCTATTTTCTTGTGGCATTTTAAAGTAATTATGATTTAAATGGGAATAAGCCACAATTAAAGGTTAAAGTAAATTTATTGACGTTTCAATTTCCACTTCTGAAATCGTTTTTGAAAACGATTTCCGAAGTGGAAATTGAAACGTCAATAAATTTACTTTAACCTTTAATTGTGGCTTATTCCCATTTAAATAATAATTAGGTTCATTTTTGGGTCGCACGAAAACGGGTCAGGAAGTCAAACAATGTCAGGAAAATAGTTTACAATACTTTCTTCCAAACCTTCCCAAAGTTCGTTTGATGATCGATTTCATTTGTTATAACAAACTCCTGTAATCGAGAGAAATTTGTGAGGTTCCTCTTTTCAACACATACTTTGACAAATGTAACGTTTTACGCAAGGATTTGATTTTATCTAATTGTGCTCCTCCTTTTCCTTGAAGCGAAGTGGTGGTTTTATTTATTATTTCGAAGATGTCTGAAAGGTATTAGAATTTTAGCAGACAATTGACATCTTTTAATTCTTGGATGAAAGACTTCTCTGTAAATGTGATAATCAGTGGATCTTTTAGTTCAAACAGTCTCCCTGAAATTGTTCCCCTCCATAGCCATCGGACCTGTGTCTAGAGCAAAAGATTAAAGTGATCCATACCCATATCTTCAGCGCTGAGCTTTAAAAGGCGTGCTTGAAGCGGACGGCACTTCACATGGTTTATTATTTTCACAGAACCATCCAATACGTCTTTCAAATCTTGCGGCATCTTTTTAGTTCCCAAAGAATGGCGATGTAGTTTCCAACTAATGTTAGAACTGTGCAATCAGATATGCAGAATCGGCAAATGGCCCACTCTACTATTTACTCCAATTTATAAGAAAGGTGCAACTGCAAAATATACTGCAGCTGGGAAGTGTTGTGGAAAATTCTACACCAGATGGTAGTTCCTGATCATATGTCAGCTCTGGTCAAGAGTCTATACGAGAATAATAATTGGTCCATAACTGTAAGTCCAAACCTTTTAAAGTCAGTGTGGGAGTTCGTCAAGTATGTATCCTATTTCCAAGTCTCTTCAACTCTATCGAAAATGTATAATTAGAAAAGCATTTGACAAATGGAATCGCGACATCTCTATCTAATAACTTTATCTGAAGAAGAAATGTCAATCCTGCTACAGCTAGTGGAAACCGAAGGCAATAGATGTGGTCTCAAGATCAATAAACAAAAAACAAAAATTATGATGGTCGATTATTGAAACTCACTGCCAACAACTTAGCCTAGGGCTAGTTTGAAATGGTTCAGGAGCTCAATGATCTAGGATCCTACATTAGTAATGCAGGCTCTTATGCAAGTGAAATACGTAGGAGAATAGGAGTAGCCACAAATGCCTCTAATTGTAGGCGCCTTAATTTATCCTATATTCAGTTACGGTGTAATGTTAAATTTTTACTCGGTTAAATGTTTACTCTAGAGTAAAATTTTAACGTTATAATTTCACTCTTGAGTCAAATAACGTTAAATGTTTTACTTTGTGTGTCAAAATTTTACTCTCTTTATCTAAAAAAATTTATCTAATGGGAAATTTTGTGTTCTTAAATGTGATTGTCTTGAATTTACTAAATGTTTTGTTTACTAATTCTGGTTACTAATAAAAAAAATTAACTTCTACTACCGAACTCTTCATGGAATGCAACAATATTTTTAAATATCGCATTCCAGGTATACTTAGTATGGTTAAAAAAGACAAGCATTATAAAAGAGCTCCTTTAATATACCCTATTATGAATTAAAATAGCTAACATCTTCATTAAACGTTTATTTGTTAATTATCAGTTTAATTACGTAATCCCTCAGGTGCATACCATTTGCACGCAAAAACAAATAAACAACGTGTTTATTTATAAAAATAATAATTTTCAAAACAATTTTGATGGACTTTTACTTGATAACGCAATGTAATTAATAAGAAACTTACTTGTGAATAAACTAACGGGACATTAACAGTATCATATCCTATCAAACCTCCCAGCCTCCTTCTTATATCAGACAGTTCCATTAAAAGCGTTTGTACTATATGGTCACTCCCTATTATCGACTCCTTTCTAGCTCTGTTGATGATATTCGTAGCCCACACAAGCGGCATCCAGTATTTTGACATTGGCGTTCTACCGTCCATCAGTTCGAAAATTTTCTTTTCGCTTTCCATCATCAAACCTACAAAAGAAATATTATTCATAAGACATTATTAAGTACTAAGTTTTGTTGGTGAAAACTCCAAAGTTTTCAACAAAATATTATTTTCCTACTACATAAATACACCTTCAATTGAAATGAATTTGTTAAAAACGCCGTAAACCCTGGCACCAAGCGATGGAGATAAAAATAATAGGGATACAAACAAAACAATTATTTACTAACAATATTTTGCGACAATGAAATTTGTTTTTACAACTATTGTTTTATCTTTAAAATCGTAATTATATAGTCATAGGGACATACGAAGAATTGATAAGAATTATTTTCGACAATTTCTAACCACCAGATTTGAAACGAGGTTGTAAGGCAGTCTCATTGTTTCCCAGTTTCATAAAGGAGCAAATACGCGTATTAGAAACTATTTTATACAATGCAGTCTTATACGCACATTAGAAATGATAATTTAACAAGCGAATATATTAACAAACACATTTTGGAGACGGCTATCGCCGTATTCCCGTTCTCCTCCGCAAATCCTCGCGGTCCAAGGCATGCTCCTCCTCCAAACCTCTTGATTCCATCGCTCTTCTAATTCCTTCATTCCATGAGCGTTGAGGTCTACCTCTTTTTCTTCTTCTAGGGGGCTTCCATCTGGAAATTTTTGGGGCCAACGTTTGTCAGGATTCTCAATAGGTGTCCAAACAATTTTAAACCTCTTCTTTCTATTCTGTCAATGACCATTTCTGTAGCATTCATGTTATTTCTTAAAGATTCGTTGGTCTTCCTTTCCAGCCTTGATGTTTTAGCACTTCTTCTCAAATAATCCATTTCAACTGCCGACAATCTTCTCTTTAGGTCTGTATTAATTGTCCATACTTCAGAGCCATAACAAAGAACTGATTCAACCATGGTTTGCCATATTCTTTTTCTGTTCCTTTTGGAAATGTTGAGATCCCACCATAAGGAGTTCAGACATCCCACAATTTTACGTCCCTGATTAATTCGGTGTTTAATTTCGTTTTCTCCCAAGCCGTTCTTATCAATGAGTGCACCCAAATATTTAAATTTTTCCACTTGTTTGATTTCCACGTCCTCGTCTATCAACACTTCAAACTTTGCATCTGAATTGATAACTAAATATTCTGTTTTCTTCATGCTGACTTGTAACCCCCATTTTACATATTCTCTGTGTAGACGCTTTATCATAAATTCTAGTTCATAAGAATCTTGAGCTAGGACGACTTGGTAATCCTCAAAGTTCAGGGAGAACAGTACGTAATTTCCTATAGGGATTACCATTCTCTGGCAGTGGTTTTTCCAATTTTGGAGGGCTGCCTCAACATATAAATTAAACAGTAAGGGTGACATACTGCATTCTTGTCTTAGTCCTTTAGTTACTTTTATTGGATCTGATAGTCTATTTCCGATTTTTAGGTAAGTAGTATTATCCCTGTATACTTCTGTGTTTATTTCTAAAAGGTATGGACTAATGCCGAGTTGTTGTAATTTAAGCCACAATTTAAGTCTTGGAACTGTATCATAAGCCTTTTCTAGGTCGATGAAGGCTAGATGTACTTCGGTACCAACCGCTATTCTTTTTTCTATTAATTGTTGGAGTATAAACAAGTTATCAGTGCAAGATCTACCAGGCGTAAATCCACTTTGGTCTTCGCTAATTAGATGTCCTACATCATCTTGTATTTTTCCATTTATTATCTTTTCAAACAATCTCCCGAAAGTAGGTAGGACACTTAATCTTCTGTAGCAGTTAGGTGTCCTTAAAAGAATAAACCAAGAACGCCAACTTTTCGAAACCATCAAGAAAAGGAAAACGGCGTATCTAGGTCACATCATGCGAAATGACAAATACCAGTTCCTCCAACTTATAATCGAGGGTAAAATTGAAGGCAAGAGAGGAATGGGACGCAAGAAAATGTCCTGGCTCCGAAACATAAGGCAATGGACAGGGATTAACGACATACAATCTCTGATACATATTGCAAGAAATAGAGAATTAATGGAAAATGTGATCGCTAACATCCATTAGTGGATTTGCATCTAAAGAAGAAGAAGAAGAGCAGTTAGGATCTTTTCGATTGCCCTTTTTAAAGATGGACACTTGGTGAGGGGTTTTTTATTCAGATGGTACTTTAATTTGTTGGCAGCATTGATTCATTAGAAAAGTTATTCGTTCTATTAGGAGTGGAATTCCTGCTTTAAGTAACTCTACAGCTATATTGCCAGATCCTGGAGATCATCCGTTGTTCATTTTAAATAACGCAGAACAAACAGTTCATTACAGTTATTTGTATGATATATCGGTTTGATTACAAATGTTTTGATAAATTATCCAATAAAATGATATACAGTTGAGCCCATTGTTCTTTACCCGTGCGTCATTAATACCCGTCGAGGTAAAACACATACTTTTATCTAGCATCATTGCCTTTCACGCATGAAACTAAAGACAAACCGCTACCGCCTAGTAAAGACACATGTTATTTTTAGGAACGCTATAGACTCAGTACATAGAAAAGAAATGTACAAAAAAACGTTTGAGAACGTTTTCAGATTTTAAGTACAATTTGTGATGTTTTTTTTCTGGTTTGTTTCCTTGTGTCTGTCAGTTTGTTGAATTTTTTGCTGTTTTTTGTCCTGTTTTTGCATTTGGAAGTTGTTTATATTACACAAACAGTTGTTTTCACAACTAATTTTATATTGGAGTTTAAAATATTATGGTAAGTGTATTTTATTTTTCCATTAATTTTGTTTATGTTTTCCGCGAAAACAGTATACAATATACGAAAAAAAAAAAGAAAAAATTATGTTTTATCTTCTCCGGGAAAAAGCAGACCTCGTTTAAAAACGAAAACTACTGATTTACCTGAGGACAATAAAATGACAATTCGAAATACAATATATACTCGTAATATGTACCAGGATAGTAAGTAAACCAACTTTCTGTTGAGAATTGCGAGTAGGACTTAACATGTTATAGTAATATATTAAAATAAACAACTTTTTTTACTAAAGACATTGACTAAATAAATTGTTTTACAAGTAAAACATCCTTGAGGAGAATATTAAAAGATTTGGTCTTTAAATTTAAAAGGGTGATCATCGAAGAGCTTTAATTGGAAAGAACTCATATCGCAGCACAACGAGCGTGTTTCTTACGTAAATACATGGAAAAGAGAAATAGTACATATCCATGAGAAGTTGTATTTTTAGAGGAAACATGGATTTTTTGTAGGGGAAATAAAATGATGTCGTGGCAGGATGACAGCAGCAGAAATGTACGTAAACCAGGTGGTTATGATCGAAAAAGATTTATTGTGGTTCATGCCGGTTCAGCAAAAGTTTTATTTCAGAAACCAATTTTTAATTTTGATCTAAATCCTTGACTGCAGATTATCATGGTGAAATGAATAGTACAATATTTACTAAATGGATAAGTACTGAAATGATGGCGTCCCCTGAGGTAAAATGTTCATGAAGCAAACTGAGCTTTCGTTCAGATTTCCGGATGATGACTATTTCAGGGGGGACAACATTACAGGTTAGAAAAATTCGGATAGAGTCTTAAAGAAGTAGAGTACAAATTACTTGTATTCAAGAGATTAGGTGAAAAGGACAAAGGGCGAAACAACTAAGCGTAGGATACAAATTGTGGAATGTAGGGAAAAGTAACACTGGAAATGGAGTTTATATAATTGCTGATAGTGATATTCCATCAGAGGAGAAAGTCAAAATAGGAGGTGATTGTAATGTACATGTGGAACAAAGACAAAGAGAATGATGATGATGATACGCTTTTTTCAATGGCTCTTTATAATAGAACGATACGGCACTAAACGTGTTAAACTTTTTCATAATTAGGAATTTGATTTTAACAGAAATATAAAATATCACCATACTCTATAATAAAGAGCAATCAGTATTAACTACCGCATAATGATTTATATCTTTTTGATTGAATATTGTTCCGCATTATGAAACCATTCAATTAAGTTTTTAGTTGGACCCGTCCGTAAATACAAAATTGTGGATAATAAACGGGTAACGAGACGAAAGTTTTTGCCAATAGTATATTTATATCAATTGTAACTCAAGTAGTCCTATAATTATGTTGTTGGTTGTTTTATTTGCTCGTATGTGCAAATATAATTGATTTTGCAATTGCCTCGTAAAATTATATCATTTATTTTATTTATAATTACCAACGTTTCCACTTCCTTACAGTAGTTATTAATTATTAGCAAAATTATGTATAAAATAAGCATCAAGTTTATTAGTTAAATTGTCTGTAAAATAAAAAATTGATAAAAATTTCTTTGAAAACCAATAGAAATATTCCACTGAATTCATACCTATTATCCGACTGGTTAACAATCAGTCAGACAACTAAAACAGAGAAGAAATTAATCAATAACTATTTAATCAATTCAGTATTCGATTTTCGCATCATTTATTGATAGTGATCGTGCGACTAGAAACGTAAGTTTGTCATAATCGTTCCTTCATACCATATCCATTACTATCATAATTTTATTCACCGCAGCTCTGAAAAGTGACGACGAAGAACACTCACGTGAATTACGAAGCCATGATGCTTTTCTTTGACTGGGACCTCCACATATTTTGCCTGAGTAATAAGAGCAAGGACTCCATATCTTTCTCGGTGTCGCCTGAGATTGGCAAAATATTCCAATTTTGGGGTCTTTTTGCAATTTTAACTACGTCGGGTTGGTTTTTTAGACGTTGTAAAACCTCTTCATGTGTCAATCTACCAGCCCAGTACGCGTAACAGCCTTCGATATATCCACATTTCTAAAGTTTGAAGTTCATTTAATAGAGATTTAGAAAGTGTCCAGCTTTCGACTCCTTACAATGTGGAGAATATGACATGTAACATTTAATGGGTCTTATTTAAAGTTATTCTCCATCCACATAATACTTTTTTCATTGGAAAGAACATTGCTCTGATATTTTCAATGCGGATTTTTATTTCTGTTTTCTATTTGAACAGAGATAAATGATATTTTCATTTTTTTTTTATTTCAATACCTTATGCTGTAATTATGTAGTCGTTCATCGGTGTTTTTCCAACATCTTCTTTTCCAGTAACACTGTCAATTAATAACTGCAGTTCTTCCACAGAACTCGCAAGCAACACAGTGTTATCCGCATATCATAGATCACTGATCTTAATTCCGTTGACCTTGATACCGACACAAATTCTGGCAAATGCCTCTTTAAGAATATGCTCGGGGTACAAATTAAAAAGCTGTGTTGATAAGATGTACCCCTATCTAAGCCCATGAAGAATTTCTATTGATTCAGAAATATCCAGGCCTATTCTGACACTTGCGTTGCTGGATAAATTTAAAAGCGATTTACTATCCGTCTCTTATCTACAGCGGATGAAAAATTGTCAAACAACAAATCCTCAGTGCAGCCATTTATCCAACATTTTAAAGACAAAGTAGAATAACTGGGTCTTCTTCCTGACCAAGTCTATAATGCGGACAAGAGTAGTCTGTTTTTAGACTGTCCAATAAAACATTCGTATCCGTTCAAGAAACGAATGCACCAGTTCATAAAGTAAGTAAAAATGTATGATCCTAGCTATCTCACGTCATATGGCTTTATTCAAGTTTGCAACAAACAGGCACCAGAAGGCCAATGCGTTAATTGTCACAAAATTGTTGCTAATGGGTGCTTGATTCCATTTAAATTAAAAAGACAATTTGGCAAGTAATCATCCTGATTTAGCCGATAAGGCCGAAGAAACCTTCGAACGTCGTGCTTCATCTCTTCAGGCAGGGTCATGCATGATGGAAAGAGTCTGCAAAAATGAAAACGAAAACGTCAATGAAGCATTATTTATTGTTGGTTTGCACATTGAAAAAGCTGGAAATGGCTCAGCCATTGCTGAGGAACTGATTAAACCTTGCGTGAAAGATGTCGTACAATGCGTGTTAGGTCCAGATATGACCAAGAAGATTGATAATGTGCAGATGTTAAACAGCACTATAAGCAAGAGAATTAACACTATTTCAGACTTTGTATAGAGAGAGCTTATAAATAGTTAAAAACTTGTGAATTCTTCAGTTTACAGCTTGATGAAAGTACTGAAGTTGCTGGACTTGCTGTTCTGCTTGTGTTTGTGAGGTTTCCATTCGGGATGAAAATAGAAGAAGAACTCCTTATGCGTTAAAAGTTTCTTATGAGCTTAAAAGTTATGCCATTGGTGAGGAAATTTTCAAGGCTATCCACGAGTATATAAGAAAAAATGATATAGAATGGAGTAAATGTGTGGATATTTGCAGTGATGGAGCGGCTGCAATGGTTGGTAAAATTAGAGGAGCGTGGCACTGACAGAAAATGCATCCAGCATTCTTTGGCAACTAAAAAGATGACGCAAGATTTAAAAGACGTATTGGATGATTCTGTGAAAATAGTAAACCATGTGAAGAGCCGTCCGCTTCAAGCACACCTTTTAAAGCTCACCGCTGAAGAAATGGGTATGGATCACTTCAATCTTTTCCTCCACACAGAGGTCTGGTGGCTATCGAGGGAACAATTTTAGAGAGACTATTTGAAGTAAAAGATCCACTGATTATCACATTTACAGAGGAGTCTTTCATCCAAGAATTAAAAGATGTCAATTCTCTGCTAAAATTAGGATACCTGTCAGACATCTTCGAAATAATAAATAAAACCACTACTTCTCTTCAAGGCAAAGGAGGAGCATAATTAGATAAAATCAAAGCCTTGCGTAAAAAAGTTATATTGTTCAAAGCATGTGTTGAAAAAAGGAGCTCACAAATTTCTGTCGATAACAGGAATTTGTTATAACGAATGAAATCAATCCTCAAACGATCTTCTTTTAAAATTGTTATTGCTCATTTGCAAGGTTTGAAAGAAAGTATTGTAAACTATTTTCCTGACATTGATTCAGATGACTTATATACCTGGATGATGGATCCGTTTTCATGCGACCCAAAAAATAAACCGGTCGGAATGACAAATGAAGTTTTTCAAAATCTACTTGAGATTAGCGAAGATAATAGTTTAAAACTCAAATACCGTGAAGAAAGCCAAGAGTTCTGGATGCAGGAATATTCAGAATATAATCTTGTTGGCAAGGTTGCAGTGAAAAAACTTGTGTGTTTCACATTGATTTATCTCTGTGAGTCTTCTTTCTCCGCATATGCTTACATTAAAAACAAATACAGAAACAAACTTCAAGCATCAAGGGATTTGAGGGTCAAACTTGCAAAGATTCTCATAATTATAAAGGATATAATGAAAATATTATCGAAACAGTTTCATTGTATTCACTCAGAATTGTATTTGTTTTATTTTTTGTGTTTCCCAAATCGCTTCAAAGGTTGGTGTGCCTTGAAATATTTTTAGCCCTACAAGGGTGCCGCGACTAAAAAAGTTTGAGAACCACTGGTCTCTTCTACAATCAGCTGGTGTAACTGGTGGTCCACCGATTTAATCAGTGAGAGACGGTTCCCCAATAGCAAGACGATCAGTGAGAATACCACGAAAACGATGGAACGGCAATTTACTTGGAGGCACATTGTAAAATAGACAGAAGAAATATGGGCAATATTTCAATTATTTAACATTTTTTCCATTCATATTATACCGACATATACAACGATAAAACTATATTAAAATCTCTGAGCTTCCCTGTTGGCAATTAACCGGCGCATATTTACATAATATATAATTAAATAAATTGCATGTACCACATTTATCTCTAGTTGAACAGAAGAAAGAGTCATGTTCAATTACTCACTCAATTACCACCAAGACAATGAAGTTGTAGAATACATCTGATATTTTATTACATGCGTCACAGATGCTTAACTGCAACACAGCTTTCTACGCACATTTTATTATCAATTTAGGAATAATAGCCATAGAGATCTATAGATTAGTGTAATCTATTTTATTGCTTGGTGAAAGGGTGATTATGAGTCCTGCTTATAAATAATCATTAATGATCACTAGACTTCGGCAAATATGCAAATAAAAATGTAGAAAATATGCGCATAAATATGCACGTGTTTACCCGAAAATATGCAAATATTTTACAAAATATGCATACAAATAAATAAAAAAATCGTAAAATAGTAACAATTTTATTTAAAAAAAAAAAGTGTACATAACTAAATATTTCCTACTATTCATTAAGATTTACATTTATTTTAAGTAACTACATCATTTTTAAGTATGAATAAACTTATTTAGAATTATGGTAACAATAAATGACCAAGTGGTGTTCAAAATTTTTTAACAAAAACTTGTGGCTTCTGTCTGAGTACATATATTTATATATGGAAAAACTTCGTTTAACATCAACTGATGTAACGGGAGCATTTTTCAAATTAACCAAAACATTTGGTTCTAAATTAATTGTTTCCGAAATATTTCCAGCTAGAACACTGACTACTTCAGAAAGAATATGGTAACCTTTATTTTTTTCCATAGTAGCTTCAAATTTTTTTAAAATATCTTTTCCAATATTACCTCTAACGTTCCGGCAACATGACGCAAATTCTTTTATTAATGCTGTACTTTCGAACAATGACAGTTTTGGTGATTCTAACTGAGTAATTGTTTTTTGAACAAAACTAAAATTTGATTTTATAAATGAAAGTTCTTGTTGAAGCAAGTTACTCTGAAAAGTTTGTTTAGAATCCAAAAGAGATTGGGAACTTTCATCTGTTAACGTATCAATTATGTTCTTTATTTTAACAAAATGATCTGCATAAAAATTAGCTGCTTCTAACCATGTTCCCCATCGCGTTAAAATAGGTTGTGGTGGAAGAGGAATGTTAGGTAGCATTTGTTTATAAAGTTGAATTCTTATAGGAGATTTAAGAAATACTTTTTTGATACTGGATATCATGGTATTTACAAGAGGAAACTTTTTTCGTATTTCCTCTGCAACTCTGTTTAATCCATGCGCTACACAAGTAACATGTATTAAATCTGGGAAAAATATTTTTAAATTTTGTCCTGCTTTCACCATATAAGGAGCAGCATCCGATAAAATAAGCAGTAATTTATTAGAAGGAATAGTTGTCGGAAGAAAAAAAATTGCTAATGTTTCTTGTATAAAACGCGAAATTGTTAAAGCATTTGTTTTCTCAAGTTGCTGGCATGAAATAAGATGAGATTTTGGTAAGGTATCTTCTTTAAGAACACCAATCAATAAATGAGCAATATACTTTCCTGAGGAATCAGTGGTTTCGTCTACAGATATGTAAAAATAATTATCTGCAATTTCTTCCTTAATATTAATTAACACCGACGAGTATAGCCCGTTCACATTATTTCTTCTTAGAGACCGATCACTTGGAACATTAAGTTTGCAATATTTTTTTAGAAACGAACTAAAATTTACATTTGCTAATTTTGAAAGCGGTATGTTTGCAGACACTAATGCGCGACACAAGTCTTCATTAAAAGTTTCTTGCTCATCTAATTTTTTTGAAGTAGATTGGAAACATTTAGCCATTGAAGTTTGATGTTTTCCTCCTATTTTTCCTTTTTTTGCAATGTGTGAAGCAGTTCTCACATGTTGATCTATCTGAAATTTCTTCTCACATGCTATCTATAAATAAAAATAAAAACCTTTATTTTAACCCAACCTTTAAAATATAAAAATATACAAGGTGTTTTTGGTTAATCAAATAATTGGTTTGGAAAAAAAACACTCGCTAAGTGTTTTAAATGCAGTATTATTCCACAAATTAGTTTTTGTTACTAACCATTAGTACATCATATAACTTATTTTAAAATTCAACAAAAGTTTTTTTTTGTTAATTCAATTACAATAAAAATAATTGTGTTTTAGAATAGCTGACTTCATAAAAAAAAGTAAAGGTGAAAATTTTTTCTAAATACACACCATTGTATTGTACCATGGACAATTTTTTCTCACTAAAGGAAGCTATTTTTCATTTAAAAACAACCTACGAGTACTAAATTTCAAGTAAATACGTTTATTGGTTTTAAAGTTATTGTTGTTATTAACTAAAAGAATTTAATTTTTTTTTAATTTTAACACTCTGTATCTCGAAAAGTAAATAAGTTTGACCCCTCATTAACTATATCGTTTTGTTCAATTTTTCGAGAAGTATCTACAGTCAAACGTTGTAAGTGTCATTTGGAAACACCCTGTATGTATTAAATATTAGATATTTAATAGAAAATATTAGATACTTACAATTTTGCCACAGACTGAACAGTAGATTTTCCCATATCCATAGACAGCTCTTTATAAGGTTTAATCCAAGTTGAAGCACTGGTTGTTTTAGGCATTATAAAATCACAATCTTCCTTTTTGTTACGCACAACGAGTGTTTACGCTTTGAATATCAAAACAAAAATGATTTACAAATCTGAGCATCAAATTAGAAATGTTTAGGTACCTAATTCAATAAACTGGGAGATTTTGGAAAATCCCTAAATTAGGAACAAAACTATTAGCCGTTTACCTGCTGTTAAGATACAATAAATTGTAGATAGATTTGGGGATTAGATCATAAAATGCAAATGAGCGAACCCTTAGCGATTATCCAATAACTGAATGCCTCAGTGACCGAGACTTTCTAAGAATGTTGAGGGCTACTTAAATTGATCTTCTTTGAAATTGTAAATGTTTTGTACCTGTAGAGATTACGTACTTAGATCATTTCTTGAAAATGACTACAAAATTTTATACAAGAATTGAAATAAATTGGTATGTTTAAAAATTTTCAAATACAGTATAAAAATCTGAACTTTTATGCACTTTATGCAAACTTTTATACAAATATGCCAAAATATGAAATATTTGCATAAAATATGCACAACATGCAAAATATGCAATATGCATATTTGCCGAAGTCTAATGATCACTAATAAAATAGATATAAATATTTAACTTTGCACATTACAATTATTTAGTAACGTTGTTAATGCTGAATCCGCCTGTGGTAACAAATGGGTGGATCGAGTAGCTCAGGAGTCACTACTGCCACTACTCAAGCTACGAAACATGGACTATATATTTGGAAACTGGAAAATGAGGTCACTAAATAAACCAGGAGCTCAAACCGCACTTCTGCAAGAACTAAAAGATATAAGCTCATGATTACTGCTCTTCAGGATACAAAATGGCTGGGGAAAGGTGTCAGAGAAACTAAAACGCACACAATTCTATATAGTGGGAAGGAACAAGGAAGCAAAGAATGTGGAGTTGCATTTGTGGTTGATAATGATTCTAAGTCAACAATCATAGACTTCCAGGCAGTCAGTGAAAGGATATGCAAGATAAAAATTTGCACCCACTTCTTCAACCTATAGTGTATTTTTATGTATAAGAGAGTAATAAAACAATAAATTATGTATGCAAATCCCTAAACTGTTGATACGGGCGACTCAATGAAAAACAGATATTTGTCAACAAGTTTACAGAAGTATATAGGAAAACAATTTTAAATTGAGTATGACCACCAGGTATAAAGGTTGGAGCAGAATAGAATACAATAGTTGTGAGGGTTACTAATCCCTAAATAAGGTTGCCAGTGTCGGAGTGATGGAGATTAACAGGTACTAATGAATTTGCAAGAAATGTAAGATGTTTATTTTATTGGTTATATATAACCAATAAAAGTTTAATAAATACCTACCTATTTGCAAAATAAAGTTTAATTCTTTAGATAAAATAAAACGTTTTATTTTATCTGAAATGAGTGCATTCCACGAAGTAAGGGTTTCAACAATCAAACATTTAATTCTTCAATTCCAGGAATCTACGACAGTAATTGACTAGATAATTACCTTCTAAACTTATTCCACAGAAAATGTGATAGTGGGGTTTTCCATTTTGTAGGAAGGTCCAAGTGGCGTATTCAAAATTCTTAACAGTTCACTAAAAGTAGGTACTTCAGTTGCAAGGTGCAGTTTATTGTGTATACTAGTGTTATGGAAAATTTGGAAGTGCCGTGTAAACGCCGAAAAATTGGTCCTCTAACAGTTAATGAAAAAACATTAATATTTAATTGTTTTAAATCATTTACAGACAAACGTTTATGTGAAAGTGTTGATGAGACCGTTGAGTTAGTTAGCAGTACACTTGGTGTTGGGAAATCTACGATTTACAGAGTTATTAAAGAAGAGAAATGTGGTAGTTTTCAAATGCCACGTAATGCTCCAGGGAAACCAAAATTTCAAATAGAATATCATTTTAAAGAAGGACTTCGACGGAAAGTGCATGAATTCTTCTTTAGACAAGAATTTCCAATATTGGATAAAGTTCTTGTCTCAGTTCGAGATGATAAGAATTACCCAGAAATGAGTCGAAGTACGTTATGGAAACTTTTAAAAGAAATAGGCTTCCGCTGGAAAAAGAATCCCAGAAAGACTATTTTATTAGAAAGAAGCGATATTGTCATATGGAGAAGACATTTTCTAAGAACCATAAAGGAAATGAGAAACCAAAAAAGAAAAATATTTTATCTTGATGAAACATGGATCAACGAGGGTCATACACCAAATAAATTTTGGCAGGATGAAACTGTTACAAGTCAAAGGCACGCTTTTGTAAATAACTTATCTACTGGTTTAAACCCACCATCAGGAAAGGGACGCAGGCTGATAATAGTACACATTGGCAGTTCAGACGGTTTTGTTGAAGGTGGTTTATTAACTTTTGAATCAACTCGTACCGGTGACTACCATGAAGACATGAACGCTGATGTCTTTCAAGAATGGTTCGAACAAATGATAGATCTTCTTCCTAAGAACTGTGTAATAGTAATGGATAATGCAAGTTATCACTCCAGACTTATAGAAGGACTGCCCACAACCAAGTGGTTAAAAAAAGACTTGCAGAATTGGCTGAGTTCAAAAAATATTACGTACCATCCCGGATCTATAAGAAAGGAACTTTATTCGTTGTGTGCCCTTCATAAAGAAAAATTTAAAAAATACGAAATTGATGAAATTGCCAAAAATCGTGGAATGACAGTACTTAGATCCCCACCATATCATTGTGAATTAAACCCGATTGAACTGGTATGGGCACAGATAAAGAGTGAAGTTTCAAGAAAAAATACCACTTTTAAAATTCATGATGTTAAACAGTTGTTTTTGGAGGCCGTAAATAATGTAAAACCTGAAAACTGGGAAAAGGCAGTAAATCACACTATTAAAGAAGAGGAAAAAATGTGGAAGCTGGACAATATTACTGATAAAATGATCGAGCCAGTTATTATAAATCTTGGTTCTGAAAGTTCATCTTCTGAATCTGATTTGGATTTGTAACAAGTAGCCGTAAGTTTTATATTAATATTTTTATTCATCTATTTAACATACCTTAGACGGTTTTAAAAACTCTTTTGCTCTTTTGTAATTTTTAAAAATTAAAAAAAATGTGAATTTTTTAAAACCCTTTTTAATGTAGGCCAGTCAGTTCTAATATAGTGTGTGATAAAAGAGGTCACTTTTGTTTACATACACATAACACTTTATAACACTGAAATAATTCATTTATTTTTTACAATTATTTAAAGTAATTTTTCAATTAATCTTGAGCACGCCCATGGAGTGGTCGGAGCTACCAGTTAAAATTATGCTAATTACTCTCTCGTTCATAAAAATAAACTATAACAATGATAAACAGTCACTGCCCAACAGAAGAACAGGAACAACATACAAAAAAAGCTTCTACCAACAGCTGGAGATAGTATATGGCAATGCGCCCAAAAATGGGTGATATGAATGCTAAAATAGGCAAGGAGCCGCAGTTCTATGGCACAACAGGAAAATATCCACTGCACAATGAAACAAGCGAGAATGGGGAATTTTTGATAAATTTTGCCACCAGTAAAAACACGGTTATAACTTCCACATGCTTCCCATATAAAGACATGGCATGGATTTCACCAGAAATACATACTACGCCATTTTACCCTCTACGCCAATATACCATTTTACCCCACATGAACTTAATTTAAAGAAATACAATTTTTGACAAAACAATAACTTATGCAGCATACAGCAGATTTTAATATTTCGCGCCAAAAACTTTTCGATGCCAAAAATAAAATAATCGAACCTGCTCCCACTCTGACCGATGAAGCGGAACCGACTGAAACGCAAACCATACGCAAACTAGCATGACTGGTACCCACGCAACAATTAGATATTCGTTTCTGAGATTCTGAGAGCACTCCTGAACAATGAATGCGGTATATATAAGCGCCATATGCCATTATACCCCACTGTGTCATGTTGTACACCTTTCCCCTACATTTCTTTGTTGATTATCTGCATAAAGTGAATTAATAGCTGCTTTGGTTCTATAAATGATGGTCAAATAAAATTATAAATGTGAATAACTCTGTGCCACGCTATAATCAATTACCTCGAAGTCAAGTATATTCTCAGATTACGTATTATTTTTATCTAAGATCGGCGATGAAGATCTCCACATTGATTATTTAACTGCTTACCTACCAGTTTAACAAGAAAACAATAAATAAATTACAATACGATTTATATTTTAATGAAAATAATTGCCGACGAGCAGGATGCATTCATTTGGATTCTAAATACGGTTGATTTCCGTTGGGGAAAATCTATCATTATTACCGTCATTATCTAAGTTGGTGTAAATCCGGTTGAATTGCTCTCTTTCAAGCATCAGTACGTCGCGCGTTCGATAGTTGACGAATCACGTTGCAAAAAATTGCAAAAAACGCTAATGTTTCAGATGAAATCCCGCATAGGTGCTAGTGGAACTAATGTTTTTCAATTATAACATAGTTTCAATTGCCGAAAATATATGGGTTCGTGTTGATAAAGGCTTACACACCATTTCATGTACATGAACACGGCTACAATAACTACATTTTAATTCGAATAATTCCCACAAAAATAATTAATAATAAAATATACATTAAATTTGAGTGATACTGTGTATCACATCGATCGTCATTTAAAATTATAATTTGTATCATATTTTTTGTTACTATCGCCTTTAAATTGGTGAGATTAATTAAACTTTTGTACCACCTTGTATGCTCTCTAAGGCTTCCTGAGAATCCTGGTATTTCATTACCT
This sequence comes from Diabrotica undecimpunctata, assembly GCF_040954645.1. Classification (NCBI taxonomy): domain Eukaryota; kingdom Metazoa; phylum Arthropoda; class Insecta; order Coleoptera; family Chrysomelidae; genus Diabrotica; species Diabrotica undecimpunctata. The sequence goes on from NC_092805.1 coordinate 165,440,112, forward strand.
TTGTTTTACATAAACATTGACATAAATCAAAATACATAAATTTGGATATTGGATTACTGACCTGAATCTACAACATGCTGCCAAGTTGGAAACCTCTTCTTCACCCTGAGCGATATCCTTTGTAATGTTATAACATAAGCTAAAACAGCGTACCTTACTATAGTTCTTCTCATCAGTCTTTGTCTTTCATTCTGCAATAAAAAATATTGAGAAGATATTATAATTAAATCATGCTAAATCTAAAAGATTCCTAACCTAGCAGAGAAGTTTTCTTATGCTATATATGACACTATAAAATGAACCAGGAGTTAACAACAATTAATAACACCTTAGAGAAAATCACAATAGAAATACAAAATAAGCTACATATGGGAAGAACTTGGGAATCAAAACGACCCAAGGGAAGACCACAGATTAGGGGGACAAATGACATAGGTCTCTCCCATTTTTCGCTACTTTTCACGGTTCTGTGCATCTTGCTGCCATTTCTTGGATATTGTTTCCATAACACATTGGTCAAATGTCTTCTGTTTCATAGCTATCGGGATGTTGCCTTCAAAGATGTCTCTTAGTGAACCATACACCGCCCAAGCAAGTGTTATTTGTAGTTGAAATTCACAAGTCTGATTATCTTTGCTTATTCTGATTTCATGACCGAGATATATGTACTTTTCTGTCAATTTTACCACTTGATTTCGGATGGTTAGGTGTTCGCTTAGAACCAAATTTGTCATAAATTTGGTCTTACTGATGTTCATTTTTAGACTTATTGAAGATACGGGTAGCGATAGGAACTATTTTAGAGTCCCTTGGATTCTATTGGATAGTCCTATCACGGAAAGTGAATCAATATCTGTCAAATGGAATCAAACCTTAATAGAAAAATCGATAGAATATAACAGATCACTGGTACTTATCTTCGTAGACTTTCACAAAGACTTCGATACCGTGGAATTAGACAGCCTTATAACTGCTCTGAACAATTAGTAGAATAGATTACCGGCTTACAAAGTTGGTACAAACATTCTACCAAAACGCCACAATGCGTGTAAAACTACATGATACCACCAGAGAAATTCATATAAAGCTGAGACTGAGACAGTGCGGCACTCTCTTGGTTAAATTATTTATAACGGTCCTCGAATACGCCTTTAAAATGAAGTGGGAAATGCTCAATCATCTGCGTTTTGCCGATGATATAGTACTTATTACCAAAGATCTACGTAAAGCACAACAAATGCTACAATAAGAAGAAAGTAGAACAAGAAAAACAAAAAGAAAAAGTAGAAGTCGTTCCGATGAATGATGTTAAACATTCTGGTATGAATGATGAAAAAAAGGTTAGTAAAAGTGATTATATTATCAAATGAATTAATCTAAAATACTAAGTACCAAATTTTCATTTACGTACTAAATCAATGACATATGATGTAAACATTAAATAAACGATTAAGCTGATTGACACATATTTTAGTATCAAAACAACTAGGAAAAGTAGTGCAATACCCTCAGCGCCAAGAAGGTTATTGTTTCTAAATCGTACATCGCAAAAACGTGTTCTGCATAACTAAAGAACTGGTTACTTTGCGGCTGTTGCCGATTTACTGGATCTGACTAAAAATAACTATAATAGAATAATCTCTGGTTAAAGTGAATATTTCGTCGTGATTTTTAAATACAGCATGTCCCAGGACTAATGTGAAATAGTTGTGAGCGTATACGGCGAGTTAAAATAATGGTAATATTTTATATAAACTTTTTTAATACAAGCTACCGGTTTCGAGTTCTAGGACTTTAATCGCGAGTGTACTCGAAGCACTGCACAACAGAGGGATGAACATCGCTGGGCGGCCCTACTGTCGTTCGATGTTAAGAATACATTCAATACGCTGAAGTGGAACGAGGTAATGAAGGTAATGGAGGAGAGAATGTCCTGGTTACCTGATGAATGTGGTGGCGGAGTATCGTGAGAAGGATTATGCTGGAGAAGGTCGACCTGACGGCCGGGCTCCTCTAGGCCCGATGCTATTACTTAGCATAAGACGGGGTTATGAACTGTAAATACGGATAGGATACAATCCCCTTCGCATTCGCGGATGACCTCGCTGTACTGGTAGTGGCCCGGGATGAACCAGATCTCAAATACCGGGTTTGGAACGCAGGCTGCGTAGTAAAGAAATTTATACCGCAGCACGGATTGAAACTTGCGGCAGAGAAAACCGAAGCCATCATTCTTAAGGGAAAAGGAACAGGCAAAGTGTGGAACTACAATGTGCGGGGGCATGTCTAACACTCGAGAAACAAATTAAGTACCTAGGAGTGACGTTGCACCAGAATGGAGGTGACCCGGAAATCTGCACATAGTGTGGTGCGTTGGGAGGGTGTTGCCCAATATTAGGGGACCCAAATCCGAAAGGAGGAGCACTTTACACGATGTTGTGCAGTCCATCGTCCTCTACGCGGCACCAGTCTGGAGCGGGGCGGTAGAGATAACAGCCTATAGGAGGCTCATAGTATGAGTGGACAGCACAAGTCTGTTGCAAGTGGCATGCGTCTACAGGACTGTGTCTGCAGCAGCACCACTGGATGTGTTCCGTTGGATGTTTTGGGGGTGGAAAGAAAAGAGCTCTATGAAAAGAGACCCAAACCTTACTATGGCCGAGAGAAGACACTAAAGGGAAAGGTCAATTGAATGACGGCAAGAAGAATGGAACAGCACGGAGGATGTGGCACAGTGGACAAAGATGCTGATCCCGAACATAAGAGATTGGGTGGACTGTGGCCACAGGCGACTGGATTATTTCCTAACGCAGGTGCTCACAGGACACGGGTGTTTTAAGGCCTATCTCTCTAGGTTCGGAAAGGCTGACACAGATGAATGCCTATACTGTGGACACTCGGAGACTGTGACACATATAATGAGTGTAACAGATGGGTAGTAGAAAGGAACAGAATGGAAAGAGAGACAGGTGTGAATTTTGTTACAGTGAGAGAAATGACCGAGAGGATGATTAAAAATAAAGCACAGTCAGACTAGCGTACACAACTATATCCATGCAGTGATCAAGATGAAAGAAGGGAAAGAAAGACAGCTAGACCAACGGCAAAGATAAAAAGGAAAGATGCTGGAAGTTGAAGGTAGAAAAGTGAGTCAGACTGTATGAGGTAGACTGTGTGAGTTAGATTGTGAGGAAGCCTGTTTCACGCGCTACCTGGAACAAGACGGGAGCCTCCTTGCTGACAGTCTGTGGATCAAGGTAGCGCTTCGGAAGTGATCGCTGGATGACAGAAGAGGGTCTGGTTTAGCAGGTAGGTGTTCGACGTAGACTCGGCGACGAAAGGGCATTTTAAAGTACCTCGGGAACTATCGCCGGGAGTGGAACCACATTAGCTAAATTAATTAAAATATGGAAAGACCTAACACTAACCTAACACTAGAAAGACTAAGCTCAGGTTGATCAATACCCTTATTTTTCCCATTCCCATAAACATCGACTCTCAAAAAAAATCGATAGAAGTAAAATCGAAACTTTCGAAATGTGGGTTTAGGTGTGAGTTAAGGTCAAAGTTCGTTATTCGTACAGAGTTGATCATCACGGTGTTCTCGAATTGAGGACCGCTACCTGAAAAGCCAAAATAAGTGCACCGAATTACGGACCGAACGAGATTTTAATGAGTAAGGAAATATTTAAGAATAAAATACAGTATAGCCCAAAATAAACAGTACTGAACTTGTAATTCATCATCATAAGTGGCTCGACAATCCGTTGTAGATCTTGGCCTGCTCACAAAGAAGTCGCCACTCCTGTCGATTCCTGGCAACTTCCCTCCATCTTCTAACCCCTAGAATCTGTAGGTCTTCTTCCACACCATCAATCCATCTCATTCGTGGTCGTCCTCTGCTTCTTGTGCCCTCTGGTTTTGAAAATGTTAATCTCTTCGTGTATTCGTGATCTGACATCCTAGCAATGTGTCCAGCCCATCTAAGTCTCTGCACTTTAACGAATTTCACAATATCTGGATCGGTGTATAACTGATACAGTTCAAAGTTGTATCTTCGACGCCATAGCCCATTTTCATTTACGGCCCCAAAAATCTTTCTAAGAATTTTTCTCTCAAAAATACCAAGAAGTCTTTTATCATTTTGAGATAAGATCCACGTTTCAGCCCCATATATCAAAACTGGTCTTATTAAGGTCCTGTATATATTAAGCTTTAGTGCACGTTTTATATTTTTATTTTTTAAATGTCTCTGAAGGCCGTGAACAGTTCTGTTTGCTATTGCTATGCGTCTTTTTATTTCGTCGCTTGTCGTGTTTGTTGCGTTTACTAGCGATCCAAGATATGTAAATTCTTTGACTTGCTTAAAGGTATGGTTGTTAATTTGAATTCTTTGTTGGATATTTCGAGGGTTTTTAGAAACCAACATATATTTGGTTTTTTCCTCGTTTACCACAAGTCCTAATTCACTTGCTGCGTCCGCAAGCCTTGTAAAACACTGCACCATGTCTCTCATACTTCTGCCCACTATAACTATATCGTAATTATTTAATTGTTTTAAAAAATACGTAATATTGACACTTTATAACATGTTCTAAATGAGCTTCTTCTCTCTCAAGGGAGACTTATTTACTATTAATATCTGGAATACCGATATTCCAGATTTCTCGTAATGTTATGAAATAAAGGTTTATCATCCTTTAACTCATTGATGATTTTTGGTGCCCGTTTAAGAACGGCAGTTTTAGTCATGCCCCAAATGTATGCGTCTGGAGATGTTAAATCTGGAGAATATGCAGGATAGGGGAAGTCAGTAAATCGTGAAATGAATTTATTTGGAAAATGTTCCTGAAGAAATTGACGAACTGCGACAGCAGAATGGCAAGTTGCCCCATCCTGCTGGAAAAATTGGTCTCGAAATACCAAATTACGTGTACGAAAAAATTTACGTAGATCAGGGATAAAGCGTGTTAAAATTTGTATATACCTCTGTTGATTAAGTGTTACTTGCCTACCATTTTCTTCGATAAAGTATGGACCAATGATTCCGTGTTCCGAAACTGCAAGCCGGACACTCACTTTTGCGCTATGTAAAGGAACTTCTTGAACTTCATTTGGTCTGGCAAAGCCCAGAAATCGATTTGTGCGACGAGTTACCTGGCCTGACAAATGAAAATATGCTTCGTCTGAAGACCATACATTTTTCAAAAATTCAGGATTTTCATACTGTAATTCAAGAATTCTGGCACAATATTCCACTCTACTGTGATAATCCCTGGGATGTAATTGTTGATGTACTTGAATCACAAACGAAAATGCACCCAGCTCCTTCAGGATTCTTTGCAAGGAAGTTCGTTTTAAGCCAAGATGCAACGCTGTTCTTGTCTGGCCGGCTTTCGGATTTTCGCTCAAAAACACGTTCATGGTTATCGATGTTATTAACTGTCCTGGGACGCTCTGAGTTCCCTTTTCGTTGGCACCATACATTACCTGTATTTCTAAACTTTTCAACAACCTTCAACATTACAGCATTACTTGGAGAATGTTTATTAAACCGTTGTGTGAATTGATTGTGTGCCGTTGTGTGAAGTATTGCAGACTTGCACTATTATATCGACCGATTCCGTATGAGAGAAAATAATGCTCCACAAGAAACACTTTCTCCTCTGAACTTAACACCATTTTTAACAATTAGACCTTAATAATTAATTGTTCATAGATAAAATTACACCTATGTTAATTGTTTAAGGATTACTTGACAGGTCTATACTAGGTAATTTGAATATGACAGCGCGCACAAAGAGACATCTATGTTTCAGTTTCAGTTTATTTATTATCAAGACTGTTTATTTTGGGCAATACTGTATTATTTTAGATTTAGTTTATTTTGAGCTGTCTTGAAAGGTAGTCAAAATGAGTGAAATTAAAATGATCTCAAGTGAAAAGAGAAACTCGTTACTTGTATTGGATGATTACAAGTATCGTGAAAAAATAGTGCTTAAAAGTGGTGAAAAGTTTTGGACATGTACGGTGAATAAATGTAACGCAAAATTGTTTACGCTAGGTGTAGATAATACAACTTCCCGAAAAGAAACATCTACGATTATTGGGATTCGTACTTTTAATAATATTTTATACCTTCCTTGGTTCTCAATTCGTGCGATTTTTTCAGGTATAAAAGTAAACCCTTACTTAAAATTTCATTTTGGTCCTCAATTCGTGTCTACCCGATCATCAGTTCTTCATTTTCGTTTTGAACATTTTTGTGGGGATACTACCTTGGATTTGAACTACCTGGGGATAATAATCCCTAGGAGGATTAATCGAGGAGGTTTTAGAGATTTTAAATATTAAATATAATAATAGTAAATATGCAATAAAAAATACATAACTTTTGCAGTTTAATTCTACATCTTATTTCAGTTTTATGGTATATTTTGCAAGGTATGAATAAAACCAATACGTACTTACCGCGCCTGGAATGCCCGCGTTGAGGAACAAGGCAAGAGTATCAGGCCAAGGCAGCAATTTGTACTGGTCCCACCACCTGCCTACCACTAAAGATACATAAAAACCTAATACGAAAGACATTGGTATCATCTCACTTTGTTGACCAAAATAAAGCCGAATTTTTTCAAATATCCTGAAAACAAAGAGGAAATATTTGTTACACTCCGTTTGAAAATGATAATAGTAAAATTTTTATGACTGCGGATAATCCCAAACGTAATGCCATAAAACAGTGACGACGAATTTTAAACGTGTTAGTAGGGTACATTCAAAAATATAGTGCCTTCTTGAACACAGCGTATTCAGCATAAAAAATTAGAGTAGAAAATCATCATTAATTTTTATAAAAACGTTCTGCACATAAATATACAATATATATAAAATTTTATTATATATATATATATATATATATATATATATATATATATATACAAGTGATAGAATAAAAAATAGTACCGTTGTAGGGGAGAGTCCCACAGTACCGGCCGGCATACAGTACCGGCCAGTTGAAAGTTCTACAAACCTATAATAGATGGTACGGTGATGATTATTGGTATTATAATTGGTGATTTTCAACATTTTAAGATCCAGTTTAAAACAAATAACTCCTGGTATGTATAGTGTACTTATATAACTATAAAAAAGTATACTTTAAATCAATATTTGTGCGTTTGTTTTTACCTGTAAACAAACTTATTTTTTTTTTCGTTTCCTCCAGTACCGACCACTGCATTGTCCTGCAGTACCGGCCAATAATAAAGTTCGTTTTTAAAAGATTTCTTTTACTTACAGGTACGCAAAAATGCCAAGTGATAAAAATAATGTTCATGTGAGGCAAAAAAGGGCAGCTGGGATCCTGCGAACATGCGAAAAGCCGTGGAAAAGGTACTGAATAATGAGATGAGTGCACGCCAAGCTGCCGAAGGCTATCAGATACCACGTCACGAACTACATTGAATGATAGAGTAAGTGCTATTAAAAATAATAAAGAGATATCCATTGAGCCAGTTATGGGTCGTTTTCACAATACTTTTTCACCTGAACATGAAGAAACATTGGCGACACATGTTAAAGACTTGGCCAATAGACTAATGCCTTTAAACAGGCAAGAATTTTTACGTCTTGCTTTTCAACTGGCAGAGAAGTTGAAGTTACCTCACCAGTTTAATAAAGAAAAAGAAATGGCAGGGAAAAACTATTATTATTCTTTTATGAAAAGACATAGTGATTTATCATTGCGGAGTGCTGAATCAACGAGCTTAATGAGAGCAGTAGGATTTAACAGACCTCAGATTGAGCGTTTCTTTGATGGTTTAGAGACTTTGATACAGAGGTTTAAATTCACTCCTTATAAAATATGGAATTGCGACGAGACTGGTGTCAGCATTGTCCAAAAACATGCCAAAGTTTTAGCTACTAAAAACCAAAAACAAGTAGGAAAACTGACTTCAGCAGAACGTGGAAAGAACGTGACGGTGCTTTTTGCAATGAGCGCTGGAGGTCAATTTGTTCCACCATATTTTATATTTCCACGAGTCCGAATGAATGAAAGACTAATGGTTAACGCCCCAAATGAGAGCGTAGGCGAAGCTCAGCCAAACGGCTGGATGAATGCCGAATTATTTTTCAAATGGATGCATCATTTTGTGCAGTATTCTAATCCTATAGCAGAGAATCCAGTTCTCCTGATTTTAGATGGACATGCGAGTCATAAGGACTTAGATGTTATTGAATTTGCCCGAAAAAATAACATCCATATGCTTAGCACCCCACCACATACGACCCATAAGCTACAGCCACTAGATCGTACGTTCATGAAGCCATTTAAATCTGCTTATAATAATGCATGTGACTTGTGGATGAGATTAAATCCCGGTATTAGAATCAGTGAATACGAGATTGCTGGCTTAGGTGCTTCAGCTTTTAATCGAGTTTCTCGAATGGAAATCTTTATTTGTTCTAAAATAACCAACATTACAGAACAACAATCAACGTCAGAATCATTGCCTTCATCTTCCCAACTGCTAGAAGCAACACCTTCAACATCAGAACCGTTGCCTTTATCTTCCCAACTGCTAGAACCAACATCTACTACTCCTGCTCCTGATCTCGTAGCCCATATTACAAATTCTGTGCATTCCGACAACCAAACTACTCTTGCTAATGGAGAATCACAAATTGCTTTTTTGCGGCAATTAGAATCTCAAGAAGAAGCTACAATTGACCTATCCACAGACAATTTTAAAGCTGCACTTACAGAACTCTCACCGGTTCCTGATGCTTCTAAAAGAAGAGCAACTGCCCGGAGTCGTAAAGCTGAAAAAAGCGAAATTATAACTGGTTCTTCATACAAAAAAATGCTGGAAGAGAAAAAAGCAGGCAAAACAAGCGTCGAATCACTTAAACGAGGGAAGAATTTACTTGTGGAAAATGACGTTAACAAAAAAAATAAGGTCTCAGGAAAATATGTTCAGAAAGGTAAAAGCTTGTTGTCAGGAAGATATGTTAGTAAGAAAAGTAGGAAAAATAAAGATGAAAACCTACCTCCTCCTAGCAGACCGGTTGAAGAAGAGACAGTTTGTCCTTTGTGCACTGAATCTCATGAAGAGGATTGGATACAGTGTGGAAACTGTAATATTTGGGTTCATGAGGCTTGTGCGAACATATCAGAGCTATCCAAACAATATATTTGTGATTTCTGTATTGTTTAATTGGTAATATATTTACTGGCCGGTACTGGAGGCCAATTTTATAAAGTTTGATTTTTCCTTATCTTTAATTTTCATTAATAAAGTGATTATTTTGAAACATTATGATTGTTTATTACTTTCATTGACAGCATAATAGTCATTTCATACATGACAGGAAGTATTAAACATGTACTTTTTAGCATTTTGATTTTTTTGTTGATAAACCTTAAGGTGACGGTACTGTAGGACTCTCCCCTACCGTTGAGAGCGCATCTCCTGGTCTTACTCCATTTTTTATTTTTATAATTTCTGTTGTTTCTCTTCCGGTGTCTATTATTACTTGGGAATCTCGCATTGCCATTTCTATCATTCTTATAATTTTATTTGGTATATTACTCTATTTTAAGTCTTGGATCATTTTTCTTCTATTTAGTAGTCTGTCAAACGCCTGTTTAAAGTGTAGGAAAAGTATATGTATTTCTCCGTCGTACTCGTATGTTTTCTCTATCACTTTTTTTAGCGTATGTATAGCGTCTATCGTGAATCTTCCTTTTCTAAAATTGTACTAGTAATCCCCTATGCTTTGTTCTGTTAGTCTGTCTCTAATATGCCAGTCATTACTTTATATGTTACATATAGTAAATTATTTGCTTTCAGTAAACTATTTGGCAATTCTTTTTCTTCATGTATTGTAATATATTTTAAGATATACAACAGATAAACTTAAGGATTAATTTTTAAACACTAATTCCTTGAAAATCCTCAAATTAACCCTAATAACAAGGTATTGAAGATTATAAATTTTAAGTACCTAATTAACCAAATTCAAATTCTTAGAATTTAGAATCTTAAAAATTTTCAGAATTATTTAATTAGGATTTAAGTCGGTCTTGATAACTTACAAATTTTCAACAATAGAAGATTTATAAGGGAAGATTAATTTTATTACTTTACCATCAGTTTTAAGATTCCGTTAGGATAATGAAGGCAGTATATTTGTGAATCCTCTTTACTTACATAATCTGTTTAGGTATAGAATATTATAATTAAGAAGTACCCAAGTTTCTGAGAAAGGATTATAACTTTCAATAAATATAAAATTATTTTGAATATTCACAATTATAAAAATAGGGAATAAACTTTCAGAAAACATCAAAATAAACAAAGATCTAAAACAGGGTTGTTGCATCTCACCAATGCTTTTTAAATATTCCTTGAAAAGGCATTAGAGATGTGGAAAAGGAAATTTGAAGGAATGGGCATTTAACACCTTACATACACTGTGTTTCTGTAAGAAAACCAAGAAAAAGCTGGAGAGAAGACATCGACAGAGATGAAGACGCATGTAGAGATGGATAGAATTCATAAACACAAGAGAATTAATGTGAGATAAAGACCTTAGAACTACATACAGTAAGCAAATCAACGAGAACTTGAGAAACATACAAGTAAATTGCATCGAGGAAATAAAAATGGCTATAGCCAATACTCACGAAGCAATCGCAATAAGAAAAAATCACAAAAACGAGTGAATGACGGAAGAGATACTTGACCGAATGGAGCAGCACAGAGAGTACAAAATACATCAAAACCAACAAAAATACAAGCACAGGCAGACAGCTTTGTACTACATAAAAAGGTTAAAGAAATTTCGAGTGTATACAAGAAACACCATGAGATTCGCCTGAAGAATGATCACGGAGACTACGGACATACCCGGGAAGAACTAGCTAAAATCTGGACAGACTATGCTTCGTCCCTATTTATGGATAATAGACCGCATCTACCAACTACTAAACTTACCCACGGAAAATTTATCCAGCCCTCCCATTTACCGAGGTGGAGTGCACTATAAAAGTAGCAAAACTGCGCAAGGCCCCAGGATCGAATGGGGTTACTACGGAAGACATAGGAAGATGACAACATCGATATGCTGGTAACAATTTTCAATGTCATAAATAACACTGGCCACATTCCAAAGGGTTAGCTTAATTCAACCTTTATAATGATCTCTAAATTACAAAAAACGGTAAAATGCAAAAACCACAGACTACTCAGTTTTAATGAGACATTCCCTTAAAGTATTTCTTCGCATTATCCACACAAGAATGTTTGGAAAGCTGGAAGAGCTAAGCGGCAAGAAAATTTGAGTTAAACCGGACATTTTGCATGTCGCAAAAGACAGAGATAATTCTCCAACGCAAAGGTCTTTTACTTCTTCACATAATTATATCCCCTAACCCTCTTTAATTCTTTGATTTGTTTGTTTGTTAGACACTTTTAGAGAAATGTAATTAGATAATTACATTTCTCCTGGCATACGTATAAAGCCAAAGATAATAATCAAGATAAAATAGAGAAAGATGAAGATTTTTTTGAATGTTTTGATATTTAAATATGAAGGGATTCAATCATTTTGCAGTTCTTTACTGTACAATAATTCAAATACATATGAAATTTACTTACCTCTGTTGAGGAGGAGTTAATGCAAACCTATAAATTAAGTTTATCACATAATATAAAAATAAATAGGCTAAAAGTTCTCTCCACACTAATTTGTACACACTTCCTCTCCATCTGCAACAAAGAAAAAATTCAATTAGTGTTTGTTTCAAATTGCAATTAAAGTAAAATATAGTTATTGGAGAAGAATCTGCTTTGCACAATATTGCATAATAGGTTATTCGAACAAAACAAAAGTTTAGTTATGAATATTATAAATTATATAATAGGTTAAAACCTTGACCGTGGGAAATGTAAACGCAGATTATTTATGTAAGTAAAAGAAAAAGGAAACAAACTGAAATTTTCTATTGCTTTTTCCTTGATCTTCTGACAAATTTTTAGCGATTTTTAAACTATTTTTGTTTGTCATGTTTAACACATTGATTTTACGATTCTGTAAATATAATATTGTTATAAAGATACTTTTCTTGTGGTATCTTAATGAAATTTACTATTTTTGTTGGAAATGTTACTTTAAAATTGTTTATTTGACGTTGCGATTTCCACTTCGGAATTTTTTTTGACGTGACAACGTCTTAAATTAGGTTGTGGCTCGGAGTCACTCATGAAAAAGTGTAACGCCCGCTCACGTCTGTTACGATGAGTCACCGAACGAGAGAGAGGCCCGCCGGACCGGCGAATGCCTTGCGTCTCTCTCCCACTCAAACATGATCGGTCCGCTGCGCGCGCAGGACTAGAGAATTAGGCGCGTTGAATCGGTGCGTGCTTGTGTCTCTGTCTTTCTCGAGCGTTATTGGCGTTGGATTACACATTACAGCAGAAACACTTCCTTTCATTTCATATTTCTCCTATCATCGTCCTATCCTTAACAAAATCACTCAAATAGAAATTAGTTAAGTTTAAGTTTACATGTACAATGTTTTAGTGAACAAAATATATTTCTATAGTTAAAATTTGTGCAATTCTTATTTTTATTCAATTCCTTGTTCCTATTGTGCAATTTAATAATATTCATATCAGTAAATATTCTACCAAGAAAAAGACGTTGTCACGTAAAATCTTCGCCCGTAAAACCGACTTTACAGGCAA